>NC_064415.1:21844230-22156538 GCF_023375975.1 Astyanax mexicanus | reverse complement strand
GTTGAACGGGGGGCACGGTGGCGTCAGGAACTTAAAGCCAGACGAAAATAAATTGTTTTAAATCTGGCTGGCTTGGGGGGAGCTGTGAGCTTCTGGTAAGACTCTTTTCTTTCATGGGGGATTCGAACTGGAGTGTTTGTCTTTGTGCTTTTGTGTGTGTAAGAGTGTGTGTGTGTGTGTCTAGGGGAGGAGGGTGTTTGTGTGTTTAGAGGTGTGGAATACTGTTCCTTTGAGTTTTGCTACCTCGCCCTCAGGCAGAAAGGGTACGTCTGTGGAAGGTGATGAGCAAAAGACTCTGTTGACTCGACTTGATGTTTTGCACTTCGCAGCCCTACAGGAGCGGAAATGTCTGAGCAGGTGCACAAATATATAAAGCTACAGGAATATATAGGGTTGTGTTCAGCAAATATGTGAAATATTTGACACAAATTCATTCATTCTAATATAGAAACTATGGTGAATTGTTTGGTTTGCGTTTCTGTTTTCGTGTGGAGTCCCTCAGGGTTCTATTTTGGGGCCTATAAAAATGATGAAAATGGTTTTGTTATTCATGACAGTAAGGTTGCTCTGAGAGTGATGAATGCATGCACATAATATAGGGTCTTAGAGGGTAAACTAAGCATGCACCAGCCAATCATCTGTTTTTTTTTTGTTTGTTTTCATAAAATGTCAGTGTTATAAATTAAGGTGCAAAAAAGGGCAATTTTGGTAAGAGAAAGTGAGAAGGTCTAACTCTGCCTCAGTACCACATCCTATCAAATGAGGACTTAGATTAAAACATAAAACATAGTTTGAAAGTCAAAAGGGGACGGATATAAATGCAGGCAGATATATTTCTTTAACAAAAATAAGGTAAACTAAAGCATAAACAGAAAACAATCATGAGAAAAGCAAAATAAACAAATAAACAAGGCTAGAAAAACTTAATAAGAAAAAAGACAAGAACAAAGACTAATAAAACAAATAAGAAAATAAGAAACCTAGTAGCTGAAAATAACACAGGGATAAAAAAACAAACAAACCTGACACACAAACCTAAGTAGTATCATAAGCACCCAAAAGCCTCAACAAGAAACACTGAAAAAAGGGGTTTTTATACACAAAGAGGGTGAGGAACACCTGGAATTGGTAACAAGGGGGCGGGGTTACAAGCAAGACACAAGGTGACAGCACTAATAGCTAGGGCGGGGCTAGGGCCAAGACATATGGCAAGGAAAACAGCAACAAACAGAAGAGCAGGACAGAAACAGAAAAGTCAAAAAGACACAAAGGGCTAAAGGTGTAAAAAAAAACTTCTTTATTTAATGTATTTTCCACATTGTAGATTCAAGTTAACGACAGAAAAAAAAAAAAAAAAAACAGAAAACAGTTAAGGCACAACTGAGATGGGTGATCTAAGATGTGTGATTTTTGGCCGAGCTGGAGCACAGCGTGAAGTAAAAGCATATAACACCTTCAAGATGCTGGAAAAACTATTTCAGGTGACCTCATGAAGCCATTGAGAAAATACCAAATATTAAATCTGTCATGAAAGCAACATGTGGCGTCATATTTTAAGTTTTTACAAAATAATGCTGCATGTATATCATTAATGTGTTCAATTTTTTTTTTATTTTACAATGCGAAAAAACATAAAAACAAAAGAAAACACAATGAATGAGAAGAGGTATGTCTAAAACTTTGACAGATACTACAGTACGTATATGATATATAACATAATAATAATAATAATAATAATAATAATAATAATAATAATAATAATAAATGCTTTTGTTTCTGATGTAAAATAGGCATCATTGTGTCTTTAATTGCAGTCATGGGTCTATGCAGCACGTTTTTTTTTTTTTTTCAGGCTGCCTGTAAATGTGCCTAAAACGTTTGCAACCTTATTTTTTTATTAGTTTTTATTGATTTGCCTTTTATATTATGTCAACATTGGATGATGAATGGATCTGTATCAGTAGTCTATAATTGCTTTACTCTGTTGTATATATTAGAAGCATGTGGTAGCGGAGGTCTTTATTCTGTTGTGCTTTTATATTGATGGTATATAATAGTAGAGATCTTTATTTGATTGTGTGTATTTCTAGCACATAATAGAAGATGTCTCCAGTCTGTTGTTTATATTGTTAGTAGCAGATATTCTTATTATTCTTATCATTTATATCATTCTGATCACTGCACAATAAATATGATCTGGACTGAAGATTAATGTCTTCTTAAGAAGCAGTGCCAGATCAACCACAATGGTAACCACTGGATGGGTGATAACTGAGCTGGATTATTTGCTGATTGTTGATAAAAAATTGATGGTTCTGTGCTGGTTATATGTTAGTTGTTTGCTCTGGTCCTCATTTTAAAGCTCAGAACATTGGAATGTAGCTGCCAAGTCAATATATGCATCAATGATAGTATATAATAGTGGTTAGAGGTCTACAGTTTGTTGTGTATATTGCTAGTATACAAGAGTAAAAGTCTTCAGTCTTCATTTTATTGTGTATATCGGTAACATATATTAGTAGAAGTCAATCTTGGCTGTTCATAATGGTATTATACAATAGTAGAAGCCTCCAGACTGTTGCATATATATTTGTGGTATTCAATAGAAAAGTCTGAAGAGTCTGTTGTGTGTTTTGTTAGTATATAATAATAAAGGTACCCAGGCTGTTATGTATATTGGTAGTTTATAATAGTAGATGTATTCAGTTTGTTGTCTAATTGGTAGTATACAATAGTAGGTGTCTACAGTATGTCATGTATATTGCTAGTATACAAGAACAAAAGTCTTCAGTCTTCATTTTGTTTTGTATATTGGTAGTATATATTAGTTGAGGTCTTCAGACTGTTGTGTATATTGTATTATATATTAGTAGAAGTCAATCTCAGCTGTTCATAATGGTATAATACAATAGTAGAAGCCTACAGACTCTTGTGTATATATTGGTAGTATTCAACAGAAAAGTCTGAAGAGTCTGTTGTGTGTTTTGTTAGTATATAATAATAATAAAGGTATCCAGGCTGTTATGTATATTGGTAGTTTATAACAGTAGATGTATTCAGTCTGTTGTCTAATTGGTATTATACAATAGTAGAGATCTACAATCTTTCATGTATATTGCTAGTATACAAGAGTAAAAGTCTTCATGCTTCATTTTGTTGTGTATATTGGTAGTATATATTAGTAGAGGTCTTCAGACTGGTGTGTATGTTGTATTATATATTAGTAGAAGTCAATCTCAGCTGTTCATAATGGTATTATAAAATAGTAGAAGCCTCCAGACTGTTGTGTGTATTGGTAGTATACAATAGTAAAGGTATTGAGTCTGTTGTGTGTATTGGTAGGATATAATAATTAAGGTATCCAAGCCGTTATGTTGTTATATTGGTAGATTTAGGTAGTATGTAAAAGTACAGATAATAGTAGAGCTGTTGAGTCTGTTGTGTATACACGACTGCTAACCTCCAGTATATGGATAGCACATAACAGTAGAGGTCTTCAGAGTGTTGCGCTTATAGAAAAAGGGAAGATGAATGGAAGAAATAGTCGGCCATATTGAATGTCTGCCAGAACCAGAGGGAGTTCTCTTGACCCTCCTGTCCAGATACTGCATGTGCTGTCCTGCTTTATCCATCAGACTGACTGGCGAGAATGCACATCACTCTCCACTCTCTCGTCCTTCTCAGTGCACAGGTCTCTCGGTTGCCCGAAACGCTCACTAATTCTGCCTTGGCCGCACAGATGGGACCAAACTCTTTCAGTCGAGGAAAAAAAAATCAGATCAGGTGTCAGTATGTCGGACTGTTAGACATTCGCTCCCAGTCACTAGAGCCCTCTTGGGCGGCACCTGGGTCTGTCCAAGTGGAAAGAAGCACCACTAAATCCTTGTTTTTACAGGTGTCTCTCTCTCTCTCTCTCTCTCTCTCTCTCTCATTCTCCAACTCTTTCTCTCTCTTTCCCTCTCGTATTTTTTTTTTCTCTCTCTCTCCCTACAGCTCTCTCTGTCTTAGCCTTCACACAAAAAAAGTGACACTAACTGTCACAACTGAGTTACAATAGGCAGTGGAGCTAAAAGACTGCTCTTCCCCTCTGAAGGCACGTAGGCCGATCTCTTTTTCTCATTTTCCCTTTCTCTTTCTTTGACTCGTCTTTGGGGACGTGAATCCTGCACCCCTGTCCCTTCCCTAGCTTTGTACCTCAGCTGGTCTCTTCGCGTTTGTAATCATCTGTTTATGCCGCGGTCTTAATAACATCCCTCCCCTAATCGGCTTGCCTACCGGCCCCTGAATAACCAGCCTTCTTCCCGCCTGCCGCCACTTAATTGCGAATCTTCGGAAACGCTCCTGCTTGGGGATCCAGACGTGTCAAAAGTGGCAAAACGGGCGTTTCTCGGCATCCAATTAACGGACTCTCATTTATCAAGGCGAGACGTCACCAAGTCCCTCCACTACATGGGCTAATAATAGAATCATAACTGCAGCCCACGTCCCACGGTGCACTCGGGGCTGAGGCGGGACTCTTCCTAGCGTTCATTAGTGGGTGCCGCTCTGACAGCAGCTGGGAGAGGCAGAGGGAGAACGGAACGGGACAGTCAGGGTGAGGAATTTAGTAGGACACTAATAGATACTAGACCTGTGTCTCTCGTACCTGTTGAGTAATGTAGTAGCCACTTTTTTTTTTTTTTTTGCAAGCAGAGGGAAGTAGTGTACTGTTGAAGGGCTCGAAGTAAGGGTGTGCTGTATTGGAATGTGTGTGATTATGTTGTTAAAACTTGTGATAAAGTGTAAAGTAAGCTATGCAAATATTTGTTTTGCTATTTACTGTAGTAAAGTCTTAAATAGTAGCTATATTTTATTGTAATTAATGATGTAATTGTTTATATTTGTAGTTTATTTGCGTGCACTAAATATTCTGCACTTTAATTTTGTGGTATTATTTAAAAATTTTATCCCATTTCGTTCGCAATTTATTCAACCCACTCATTAGGACTCCCCTTATCACTAGTGATGCCCCAACACCAGGAGGGTGAAGACTAGCACATGCCTCCTCCGATACATGTAAAGTCAGCCACTGGCTCTTTCCAAACTGCTTCTGATGCATCATTGCCAAATAGTAGTATCACAGTGCGCTCGGAGGAAAGCGCAGCAACTCGGGTTCTGATACATCAGCTCACAGACGTCTTGTGCTGATCAACATCACCCTTTAGAGTGATGTGGGGAGAGAGCGTCATCTATCCACCCAGAGAGAGCAAGGCCAATTGTGCTCTCTTGGGGATCCGGTAGCCAATGGCAAGCAACATAAACAGGATTCGAACCGGGGATCTCCTGATCATAGTGGCAGCGCTTAGCCTTCTGGACCACTCGGAGCCCCTGCATTGCGTATTTTGGTACATTTTTACAACCCAGAATCTAAAAAGATTGGGCCAGTATGGAAATTAAATGATGACAGGTCAGGACTGCAGGCTCTTCCAGAACCATTCCTTTCCAATGTATGCAGCATGTGGTTTAGTATTGTCTTGTTAGAAAATGCATGGATGTGTCTGGAGAGAAATATGATCTTATAAGCAGCTCAACATACAGTAGAAGGTCCTACAGTGCTTTTTGAATAAGTGCTGCCTCAGAGAAGTGTACTAACACAACCTCATACCATGAGAGACGCTGGCTTTTGGAGTTGTAGCTGATAACAGTCTGGATGGTCATTTTTTTTAATATATATTCGGTCTAGATATGCAAGATCACTTTTTTGTCTAATCAATTAAAAATCTGTTCTCGTAAGAATAGTCTGCTAATCTCACTTGATTACTTGACTGAGATGTATTCAATGAGGTGAAATCCTAAGCTCCACCCTCTACACCACCCAAGAATGAAATCTGACACGGCCACACCTCAGGGTATAATGTAAAAATATCTATCATTAGTGCATATATAATGCTGCGACTTGCTTCTGGTTTCCAGAAGGTCGCTTCTGTTTGCGATAGTGCATTTCCTGCGGGCTAGCGTGCGGTTTCCTGTGTGTATCAATGACAAGGGCTCAAGTGAACATGAGACGTATGTTATTGGGCTGGGCTGGAGTGAAGCGGAGAGCTCCATCGAGTGCAAGCAATCTCCATCATCCTGGTCAGCGTCCAGCGTTTCCTTTCCTTTTTCTCATTTCCTCTGTTTTGTGAGGACTGCTGTTTCCTGGACCTCAGGTATGAGGACCTAATTCAACACATTCGGAAACATATTCGCACTGTTTGCAACAATTTATGGTTTATACACAGCAGGTGTAGGTGTGTGGGAGTGTGTTCTGTTTGTTTGTGTGAGTGTGTGTCCAGTTTTAAAGCCTAATATTGCTTGTGGAGCTCCTAGCACCAGGCCTGTAGTGATGGGGTGGTCTGCCAGTGTGTACCAGGGGAAATATACTGTAGTGCTCCAAGCACATGCCGCCGTCCTTGGTTTCAACCTAGCCGATATTTACTGTCTCCCCTTCTCTCTCTCTCTCTCTCTCTCACGCTCTCTCAAGGTCTCTGATTCCAGAAAGTCATAAATGATTCATTTTCCGCTACCCAGACATGACACACAGACACACAGAAGAGAAGGAACTGAAGCCTGAGCTCCACTAATCAAAGCTCAGATATGCTCTACTAGTAAATCCTGATCAGTTTTCCGAGCCATGGCCGGGCCGCGGTGTGTGCAGAATCATTATCACACGGGTTAACTTCAGCTTCATTAAGGCGACGTGTGGCTCCGCTTTACTATATCTAATGGATTTATTGGCCTTAGCTGAGCCGCGAGGACACGACAGCGTCTGTTTGCAACGTTGAGTTTCGGCTTTTGCTTTGCTCGCAGGGCTATTTAAGGATCAGAGAGCATAACTTGCTAACACATATGTCAGTACTGCTACATTCGTAAGGGCTTCCCCTGACCCGTAATACCGAATACTCTGAAGGCTGAATGATTTGACTTAATAATATCTTAATTTAAACCTGACCCTAACATTAGCTACCACAATAAAGGCCTTCTGGCTTTGTTTTAACACAATAAAAAGTAGGTTTATTAATTATCACACCTTGTTTCTTTTTTTAAGCCATGTCCTGACGTAACAGTTCACTGATTAGATTTTTGCCAGAGTTGCTTATCTGTTTGCATGGACTCTAGCCAGATGCCACCAGTCATGATCATAACCACCCACTGCACTATGAAGCCAATAAGTCAGGTAACCTTGCCGTGAGCATGCTGGCCAGTGTTCCTTCTCATTCACAAGATAACACCTCACACCTTATAAAGATGTAGGTTTGTTTATTTTTTTAAGCCATGCTCTGAGGTAACACTTTATATTTGTCTGTTTGCATGGGCAATTAGAGCCAGATGTGGCTGGTCACAATCATACCATCAATGGTGCTGTCAGCTGAGGGTGGTAATGCCTTTTATGGCTTGTTCCTAGTACACACGTGACACGGAAGGAATTCCATTGATTATTTAGCCTCACTGTAACTCTGATAACACCTCACGTCACCTCAAGGTATACTTGTGTGGGTGTTCCCAAGTTGTAGCTTAAGACTTACTTACTGTCATCATGATTTTTCTTTTTTTTTTTTGCGGTAAAGTCTGCCCACACACAAAGGTTGAAGGGGTAAAAGAAGTAAAAGAATCATATGCACCTCCATATGCCCTCAAATGAACCAAATTCCCACATTTCCCACAATAATGAGACCCCCACAAAGGGCTAAATACAAGCACATGCCCCCCATATCCACGCAGACTTCTGTGGCAAACGTGCATTATTGGATCAGAGGCCGTTCCTGTAAATGGAGATATGCGTGTTTACATCAGTAAGTGGATTAGAGCTTGCATGAGTCTGCTAGCGTTTGTAGTTTTTCACACACAGTGTGTACACACTCGCCCCAGTGTGTACACACACATACACGGTAGAAGTGTGCCAGTAAAGACAGGCCTCTCGAGCTCATAAATGTATGCTTGAGAGCAGATGAGTGATGTTAGTAATGGCGTTAGCATTGATCAGAACAGCGGCATTGAGAAGCATCTGACTGCACGATTTTCCCCAAACACCACCATTAGAGGACGCGGACCACTCAAAGCCAAGTACGTTTGAGTGTGTGTCTCTGTGTGTGAGGATGTGTCTTTCTTCTTTCTGTCTGTCTCTTCTATCCACATACTGTATGCCTCTATGTCTTATTTTTGTATTGTTGTGTCCCTACTGGCTTAATCCACAAAACTAGCTAATGATGCAGAATTAGCATCACACTGACATAATCAGTAGGCATGTGGTGGATAATGCTGGAGTCTCGCCGTTGTTAGATCAGCTGGTAGTGTGGGATAACACTCTGTAGGATTACTGCGGTACTGCAGTATCGTGTGTACTAGTGTCATTACACTAATGCGGCACTCTCTTCCAGCAAAGTGTGTAGTGAATCATCTTCAGTCACTGAATGCTGAAGACATTCATTATAGGCAGGGTGTCCAGAAACATTAGGACACATAGGGTACATTGTAAGATATATTTTTTAATAATGTTGATTCCATTCTGCAGGACTTTTCACATGGAAAAGTTGGGTTTTTAATGGTATTTGAACTGTTTGATGTGCTGTTTCTTGACAAGCAGGCAGTTAGACAGTTGCTCCACCTCAGAGCTGTAAAGGCATTTATGAATTAAGGCTGGGCAATATGACTGAAAACTCATATTTTGATATGCTTCAGAAAAGTTGTGATGTCTGATATGATACAATGGTCGAATGTTAAAATTAAGTCATTATACTTGATCCTTATTATAGTTTTTTTTTTTTTTTCCTGGAAATAAATCACATTGACATGATAATCTGCATAGAAGCTATTTTTTTCATTATTTTAATATATTGGAAGGTCATAGGTTCAAATCCAAGCAGTTGCTGACATAATTGCTAGGCCTGTGGAGGATAACGCTGACGTTAAATAAGCTGGTACTATGGGATGACGCTCTGTAAGATTACTGCAGTACTGCAGTATCGTGTGTACTAGTGTCATTACACTAATGCAGTATTCTCCCCCAGCACATTACAGTGAATGATCTTCAGTCAGTCAGAAAGAAACACAGTAATTAATTGTCAGAATTAGAGCAGCGCTGAAGGGGGCACCGAGGCAGCGAGAATTCAATACGACAGTTTTTAAAGTGTGTCTTTTCATAACGTCTGGGGATAGAGCCGGCCTGAAAATGGCTCCCTAAGAAGTGCGAGTGTGGAGTGCGGCTATGAAGTGCTCTTCTATAGGCATAATTACGCGAGCTGACAGTCGATTCTGTTCGCTCGCAGCCGCCGTCGTCGACGGAGACCAGGGAAATAATCTCCCTCGACAAGCAGCACTGCCATGATAGCGGAGCGTTTCTGGAAGATTCTCGAGTAATTATGGTCAGACACTGTATCGCTTTCTGACTCTGTCATTATTGCACGTACCAGAACATGTGAGGGAAGAGTGCATGCGAGTTTGAAGGAGATGTAGTCTACGAGGCCAGAGTAAATGTGTATATATATGTGCACAAAGCAGTTGCCATAGAACTGCAGAATTTGCTTCTGAATAGTGGATTGAGAAGGTTTATTTTTTAAAATGCAATGCTAAATCTGTTTATGTTTGGAAAGCGCATCTGCATATCTCCAAATGTAATATATGTGCATTAACATATGAATAAGTTATTTTTCAGCTAAATTTTCGCAAATATGTTGATACAGGATTGGCTTAAAGTGAATGAATGTCTTTATAGTTACCCCTCCAAAAAAACAAGAATAATATATAGTAAACTCAGGCCACCTTAAAAATAGTAAAGGCATTTTTGAGTTACTGTAACTTAAAATTGTTTAGTCACAAGTTTTTCTAACTTACTTTTTTAAATTGTAATCTAAGCTTGGTCAACAATAGTTGAGTTGAGCCACGTCAAAAATATTAGTAAATGTGCTGCAGCTGAAACACACTATATGTACATAGACAAACATAATGGGACAAACATACAGAAAAAGAGACCACTTGATGTTCTGAATCAGTTTCTCTGATTTTGCTATTTATAGGTATATGTTTGAGTAAAAATGAATATTGTGGTTTTATTCTATAAACTACGAACAGCATTTCTCCAAAATACCAAATAAAATAAAAATATTGTCATATAAAGCATTTATTTGCAAAAAATGAGAATAGAAACTAAAATGCAGAGCTTTCAGACCTAAAATAATGCAAAGAAAACAAGTTCATATTCATAAAGTTTTAAAAATTCATAAATCAATATTTAGTGGAATAACCCTGGTTTCTAATCACAGTTTTCATGCATCTTGGCATGTTCTCCTCCACCAGTCTTACACACTGCTTTTGGATAACTGCTTTATTCCACTCCTGGTGCAAAAATTCAAGCAGTTCAGTTTTGTTTGATGGCTTGTGATCATCCATCTTCCTCTTAATTATATTCCAGAGATTTTCGATTTGGTAAAATTAAAAAAGAAACTCATAATTTTAAGTGGTATTTTGTTTTTTTTCCAGAGCTGTATATTTAGTATTTCTTCTGAAATCAAGGTTTAGTGATTTTGTTGGAGGAACTGTCTCTACTGTCCACATAAGGCTTTTTACTAGATTTTGAAGCAGAAACGGCCAATAAATCAGGAAATTGGATGACCATAACCCCATCTCTTACCAAACTCCACAACTCATCCCAAAAGTACTGGGAAAACACAGTTCCACTGTGCATCAGCTCAATTTCCTTCTATCACACCTGGCATTACACATGGTGACAATAGGTTCTAGAGAGTCCTATTCTTGGATTTTGTTGGGTATATTTCACTAAATGGACTAGATATGATGGGTATATGCATTTGCCATCTGTGTCAGCAGCAAATGGAAATTATAGAACTTAAAGTAGCTGAATGAATTTGTTAGAAGGGGTGTCCACAAACATTTGGACATACAATGACTATGGAAGTGTTCTATTTGTTTAGTACTGTATTGTACTAAGTTTATCATGCAATTTAACAGCTCTAAAGTGGCACAACAGTCTAACTGCCAGCTCATCAAGTGTGAGTATTGTAAACTAGTATGTATTGTGAACTAATCAGCCAGTACTTTACTTTAATCTTATATGTAGAGACATTCATGACATCTCTCGTTGTGAAAGCGTATCCCCAACCCTGTGCTCTTAATCAGGGCGTATACGTGTGTCCTCTGTTTAGCAGATAATGACTTATGGCTCTACGCAACGCTAGTTTGACTGACAGTCCGCGGTAATGAAGCCTGATAGTGCGCCCCCTACTGACCCGCAATGAGTGATGCGTCCTGACCCTGAGGTCGAGTTCCCAAAGTCAAGAGGCCTGCATTACCATCCTGTCCTGTCAGAAAGATGGAAAGAATGAGACAGGGAAAGAGAGGGAGAGAGAGGGAGGGGAAGGAGGGGAATGACAGAGGGAGGTTGGGGGGGATGAAAGGACTTGGCTCTGTATCTCAGAGGTGTTTAATTGTCTTCATTCAGGACCGCCCCACCTGTTCCCCTCGGCCAGCTGACGCAGAGGAGCGATAGCCAAGAGGAGACAGATAGATAAACGAGTGCACACCTGTAGAAGAGGAGGGTACTTGCCCAGTTCTTAGCGTTCCTGTCTACTTCAATTTTGCATAATTAGAAAAGTGGTTCCAGTTCTGGGCGCTCCAGAAAAGGGTTTGTTGGGGCGATAAAGAAACTTTTGCTTTGGCTGGTTTGGGATTTTTCGAGAAGCATTTTAATAGGCGTAAAAGAGGGGTGTAAACATTAGGACCACCTCTACACTCTTTTTTAGGTATTATTTGGGTGGATCACTCAGTACTCACTTTATCAGACACTCTTCTGGAGTGCTCCAGCATGTAAAGACAAATGTAAAGACAGAAGCTCTGAATCTGTTGCTGCACAATTTGTGTTGGCATGGCACCCAGGGGCCCTAGAGGTCAGGGGGTCCAGGGAAGGCCCTGGCCAAAAACATTTTGCGATGCTCATCATAAATCAACATTTATGATACAATATATATATATATATATTTTTTATTTCCAAGGGCCCTCCGGTTTAAGGATCCTCTGACTTTTAGGGACTTTGATCACAGGGCCATTTGGAGCCCTAGCCATGCTTTTGGGCCCCTTATGAAAATGGATAAGAAGTTGTGGCACTGCTCTGACTTCTAATTTTGGCTATTAGGGGTCCTAGGAATAAGAGGGGCATATTTTTAGAGGACCCTGGTTATGAAAGCCCCTACCATGGGGCCCTAGAGAAGAGCAGGGCATACCATTAGAGGGCCCTTGATCATGAGGGCCCCTGTTAGAAGTTGTTTACCATGGCTCCTTGACATTCTAGGGGCCTCTTGTCCCAAGGGCCCAGACTATCCTTAATCCATCCTACTGTCGGTCTTTACTGCCCATAGGACATAATGTAGGAGGTAGACTATTTTCAGTGAAGAAATGACCCTGGTCTGATGTTTAAAACCTCCAGTAGCACTGCTGTGTCTATAGTTATAGGACTACAGTGTGCTTCTACAATATGTGATCAGTGAAGCTATCAAAAAAAAATTGAAAAAACTAATATATTTGTGTCTGTGTGTGTCTGTGTGTCTCTATGTGTATGAGAACAAACTTTTTTTTTTCATACAGCCACCTCATAATATGAATGCCTTCTATTAATTAAAGCACTTTGAGAACCATACACGCGAGCCAAGAACCATTATTTTTAGGAGTACAGTAAATGATAGCAGGCAAGCTGGCTCGCATCGCTATCTTTTGCTAGCATTGCTAATTTACTACGCCGCCAAAAGGCACGTCAGTTCCACTGTAGTCCCGTCTCGCGCTCTACGTTTTTCTGATGAATAACCCGCTAGTCATGCGCGGCTAGCACAAAGGAGCAGTCTGCGGCGCTAGCCGTCGCGGCTAATCAAAAAACGCTCGGCACTTCGGCTCTTATGTCAGCCTCGCGCGCTCCCTCCTCCAGCTCCCTCTTTCCCAAATGATTCAGCCCTGTTTGGAAAAACGCGAGGAGCCGCCGTGGAGAATTATGCAACGGGAGTGCAGATATGACAGCTGGGAGGACAACCTTGCCATGCTAATGCTCAATGTCAGAGCCAGAGGCAGCCATTTCGGTCATTATAATGTGATACTGCTGACGGAGGGAGTTGAAAGTAGGAGCTTGTAATGCATTGATAGCAATTTGGACAGATATATGCAGTAAATACGCTGGTTATAACAAAATCTAATACGTTTATAATATAATAGTATCCGTAAAGGAGGCTAATAAATGCTGTATGAGCGGTTACAGGAAAATGTATTGTGTTGTTTATAGCGACAAATGAATAACCCAGCTGTCGTAACCTACAGTATAATACAACTTGACATCAACATAAAAGATTAAATATGATGTTTAAAGGTCATATAAGCTTTAATAGAACACTAATCAGAAACATATTAAGATCTATTTTAGGTATACTCTGATTAATAAGTCTTATAAGTCATATTAGCTTTGCATGTAAACACCGAATAGTAATCCTTAGGGTATTATAAATGTCACAGAGCATAAATTGTTAAAGGTTAATGTGTATATATTTTTAATACATTTATTTTATATTTGTACACACAACGTTATAAATTAAGCTTAATTATGCTTCTTCTGGATTCAAAGCCTAATTTTTAACAAACAAAATAAACACTTAAAAATATGCATTGCACTATTATTGTTTATTGTACCCTTTTTTGTACCATTGGATTATTATTGCCAAACGTTCATTTCTTTAAGCTCTATAAGCTGATGCATCAGTTACACACTCCACACATAAGTTCACCCTCATCTACATAATTATATAATAATTAACAAACCAGCTTTATAAGCCCTATAATGGAACCCTGTGGGACTCCACAGGACATGCTAAAACACATTTCCCTTATCATATCTGCATTAGACATACTGTACACGGATACATACTAAACCTAGGGTTTATTTTTGAGTATGAGTATATATAAAAAAAAAAACATTTTTGAAGTTTAAATTATTGAAATTGCAGTAGTTTTTTTTTTTCTGTGATGTTTTTCACAAGATTAAGAATACAAGAATTTTTTTTTTTCCAGAAGGTGATAATCCGACATCACTATATTAATAATGCACTCTGTGCATCTGAGAGTAAAATACATTGTTTTATGCAGCATAATCTGCCTTATGAGAACAGGGTTAGTTGTAATGGAAAATGTGAAATGTTGTAATATTTTAAATGGTTTAAATTAACACTGCACATTTGTTTTAAACATTTTTTATTATTTTTTTTGTTTGTTTGTTTTATTTAATCCCAATTTCTCCCCAATTCAGAAGGCCAGTTATTCAACCCACTCAGTAGAACTTCCCATATCACTAGGAATGCCCCCAACACAGCAGGGTGACAACTAGCACATGCCTCCTCTAATACATGTGAAGCTTCTTTACAAACTGCTGTGGGTGTAGCATTGTTCAGGAAACAGACACCTGTGCTATATATCATATATTACATTAATGATGTGGTGAGAGAGCGCCATCTACCCACCCAGAGAAAGAGAAGGGTCAATTGTGCTTTCTCTCTCAGACTCTGGCTGCTGATGGCAAGCAGCATCATGAACCCCCCATCTGAGCACATTTCCAGTTAAACAAAGTACTGTATGATACGGTAATAGTTATTAAACATTTATTACATGCAGAAATCGGGATTGCATGAAAGACTATTATAGGTACTTGAGTTATTTGTTGAGGATTATTGATGCAGTTATAATCGGTAACACTTTATATTAACTTTCATTAATATAAATGTAACTAATGATCAGTAGGTGTGAACAAAGCAGTAGTTCATCAGAATTTGAATATCAAATATTAAATAAATGCTCACACATGACAATTATTTATCAGCATTGATGTTCATATTGAAAAATGATGGCAAATCATGAGCTCATCAGAATTTGAACATTAATACATGTAATAAACTAGGCAAATGTTTATTAATTGCAGTTCGTGTTGCGAATGTGTTCATTAGTATTCACAAACGTGATAGCAACTTTTTCAGCTTCTTAAAATGTGAAAAATAACAGCTATTAATCATTAGTTAATGGTATGTTAATGAAAGTTAATGATGAATAATGAAATTTGACAACACACATTGATGTGCATCTATACTCAAAATGGCTCAAAAAAAATATTTTGCTTTCACCTGAGCGTGTATCCAGAAACTCTCCCCCTTTTCCCCCCATTCTTTAGCCCGAGACTGGATTAGCAAGGCCAGCCATGTCTGTTTAAAGCGGAGTCTTGCTGTCTGATGGCTCACTTTAGCAGATAGATCCACTCACAGATCTGCTGAACCCAGCATTAACGTCAGGTTAAGGCTCCTGGGCAGCTTTCAGCACTCACTCACTGTCTAAACGACTCTGCAGTATGGGCTGGAGAATGGACCTGGGCCTGCTTTACCCCTCTGTCTCTCTCTCTCTCTCTCTCTCTCTCTCTCTCTCTCTCTCTCTCTCTCAGACACACACACACACACACCCTCATACACTCCCTGTAGAGAAGACTGAGAGATGCTGACAGTGTGGCCTTTCTCTGATGACACTGGCACTGTTTGGACGGCCCTTCACTCCCCAGCTCCCAGCACACCACTGTAAACACACACGTATTTTCTGGTGCACAGAGAGTCTTAGAGAGACTGAAAGAGAGAGAGAGAGATAGAGAGAGAGAAAGAAAGAGAGAGAGAGAATTTATAGCACATTGTCAAGTGGGCTACACACTGAACCTTTTAAGTGGAACAAGATTTCAGCGTGCATTTATTTTGATTTATGTATGCGTGGATGTAAGTGTGTATGACATTTGGTTCAGGCTGTGCTATGCACCACTAGGCCTCATTCCACTGTAGCCTACCTTCTGCTGGCTCAGTCTCAAACCCTGCATATTATACAGTATCTGTGTGTGTCTGTGTTTGTGTTGTGAGTGGCTTAGAGAGAGTGAGAAAAAGAGAGAAAGCGAAATAGACAGACAGACAGACAGACAGACAGAGAAGGTGCATTTGACAGAGAATAGGCCAGGGGGCAGTACAGGCCATTTGGTCAGGACTGTAATTCCCTCTTTTGCTTTTACAGTAGGACAGTAGGAAAAGACAGAGAAAGGGACTACAGCATATTTTACATTTTACCCTCTATTTCAATTACTTGGAGAGGAAATATGCAATGCTAGTTTGAGTTTATGTAGGAAAAAACAGATACAATTTATTAATTTATACATTTTAATTGATTCCAGCCTGTCTTTGTATCCATTATGATTAAACATGCTGTTTTTGATATTGTGTCTGACAGACAGATGAATAGACAGACAGGTAGATCAGTGGGTAAATAGATAGATAAAAGGTTCGTCATACAGAGACAGGATGATTGACAGGCAGACAAAGAGATGAACAGGTAGACAGATAGATAAACATACAGATAGATAAGAGGACAAATATATGCAAAGGTCGACAAACAGACAGACTGACAGG
The DNA here is from genome assembly GCF_023375975.1 of Astyanax mexicanus. Taxonomy (NCBI): domain Eukaryota; kingdom Metazoa; phylum Chordata; class Actinopteri; order Characiformes; family Acestrorhamphidae; genus Astyanax; species Astyanax mexicanus. The sequence continues at coordinate 22,140,057 of NC_064415.1, read as the reverse complement.
CAGATGGTTATAGAAACAAGTAGACAGATAGAAAAACAGGTAGACAGAAAGAAAAACAGGTAGACAGATAAGTAGACAAATAGGCAGATAGATCGACATTTACTGTAGATTGATTGGGGACAGGCATAGATAGATACATAGACAGATGTAGACAGACGGATTGATAGACAGGCAGATAGAGCAACAGGCAAACAGATAGGTAGAGAGGTAAATAGTAAGACAGGTAGAAAGATAAGTAGACAGATAGATATACAGATAAGTAGACAAATATAGGTAGATAGACATACGGGCAGACAGATGTAGACAGACAGATGGATAGACAAATAGATAGACTGGTAGCGAGACAAATAGGTAGACAGATAAATACATAGATACATAGATCAAACCACAAAAAGATGTTTTTAAATATTTTATATTGTTTATATATTTATATTTAATGATTTAATATTTTATACAAAATCTTTTTTTACATTGTGTCAAAATCTTATTATGAATGAACCCCAAACAATGCCCCAAAATGGCTTTTAATTAAATGCTTGTACTTTGACTTCCATCCCACATATAAACACATAAAGGCAGTCCTCTATATATTATGCTTTAAAAAGAGTTCCACAATAGCACACAGAGAACCTTTTTCAGTACCATAATTCCATTATTGCTAAGTCTGCAGTTCTTTTAAGCCCTTGGAGCCTGTATGGAAGCCCACACAGTAGTTCTTTACTCTTTTAACGACTGTACATTATTGTCAATTAGCATCTACTTTATGGGCCCTAAAATAGAACCCTGTGGGACTCCTCAAAATGTGCTAAAGCAAATGGTTAGATTATGGAAGTCACAGCCAGTTCTTAAAGATGATGTGTTGGAAGATGGAAAAAAAGGGAAGTGTGAAAATCTGAGGGACAAATTGGGATGTCTGGGTAGGAGTATATCCAGATTAGCAGCTCTAGTTAGATGTTCCTAGTACGCAGAGCATTTAGTTTTTATATTTAGTTGTTAAAATACATATTTAAATCAAATACACATAAGAAAAAAGCCCATTCTTTTCTGTCCAAAAGGTTTTGGGGATTTCTATAATGAGAAAGCGTCAATCATTCTGGTGATTTTAGATAGGACTCTGTCTCACAGGCCTCGTCAGTTCTAATTCTGTGTTTCATTGGTTTAGCGATGTGTAAACAAGCAGAAAGAACGCCTTACTGAAATCTCCATGTTTGCAGTAGATCTTGTATTAGCAGTATTAGCAGTTCTGCATTTGCTCAGGTAATTATGAAAAAAAAAACCTGTTTTTTAGAATTAATGGATTATTCACTCTATTCTATTCACTTGGGGAAGACGTGTATGATGTGTTTTTTTTTTTTAGTTTGTGAAGGAAAAACAGACTAAATGTATTCATTTATACATTAGAACTGTTGTTCAGCCTATGTCTTTGTGGATCTTAGAATTAAAGAGATTTGTTTTTATTACTGTGTCTGACAGACAGCCAAACAGACAGACAGGTAGGCAAACAGACAGGTAGACAGAGAAATAAAAGGGTTGACAAACAGTTAGATAAACAGTGTTTTCTTTGGTTTAGAGATGTGTGAATGAGCGGGCGAAATCTGAGAAGGCATTTTCTGAGTAATCTATGTTTGCAGTAGCTCTTGTATCAGCAGCATTAGCATTAGCACTGCCTCAGTTGCTTAGGTAACCAGCAAAAGCTGTTGTGGTCATAAAACCACAGGAAAACCTACCAGACCTCCTGTTTTTTTTTTTTAGAATTACTATATTTAGAGTGATTTGCAGGGATGTTTGCTGAAGCATACTTAGGGCTATTTATTACAATATTTTCCCCTCTCCACACTACTCCTATTTAAATCCTATTTAAAACAAAAATCTTAAAGAATATCTATACTGAGAATGCATACCTAGCATGTAGAACCGCACTTTTACAGCTTGCATAGTAAGAAGGTCTTCTTTCAGAGCAGATCATTCTGGTGATTTTAGATAGGACTCTGTCTCACAGCTCTCTTCACTTCTAATTCTGTGTTTGTTTGATTTAGCGATGTGCAAATGAGCAGACAAAGTCTGAGAAAGCCTTTCTGAAATCTCCATGTTCTCAGTAGCTCTTGAATCAGCAGCATTAGCAGTGCTGCATTTGCTCAGGTAATTAGAAAAGGCTGGTGTGGTCATAATACTATATTTGGAGGGATTTGCAGGGATGTTCGCTGAAGCATACTGATGTCATTTATTACAATATTCTGCTCTCTTCCCGCTACACTACAAAAATCTTAAGGACTGCTGCTTTAAGTAAAAAAAAAAAAGCATTTTCCCTTCCCGTTTCTGACTTTCTTTTCATCTCATTATTGAGTTTTCCCCTCGTTCTAATTTTCTGAAGAACGAGTCTTGTCTGTTTAATCCTCCGCTTCATTGGTATGTGGGCCCATCCTCGGTCTGCGGCTAGTCGATAGATTTCAATTTCAATTTGAGCTCTGAACTTCAGCTCATTTTAAACCAATCAGCTGTCTGCTTTATGAGCAAAGAGCAGCCATCAGTTATTAATATCTACAGGCATATCAGCTGCAGCCTGCGCAGGAGAACCTGTTCGGGTCGGAGAACTGTCTTTTACGGTTGCAAATGGGCTGAGTCTATCCAAATCCGGTCTGAGTGACTGGAAACACACAACTGGGATCATTTGCATCAGCAGCATAAATTTTAGGGCAGGTAATTCAGAGAAACGGTTTGTTTTCTTTGTCCGATCTGCCTATTTTTCCCTTCTGTACATCTCAGCGAAGGATTTGCCAGGCTTTGGATTAAGCTAATAAAAGAGGAAAACCAATACGGGTATGAAAGAGCAAAAGCCAGAGTGAATGACGGCGTTTTGGAAGGCATAAAAGCATTCTGTTTTCTTGGGCGTGTTCCTAAATCAATAAGGCTAGTGTACTACAAGAGCCTATAGGCGAGGTAAAAGCAGCGCACACTGCTCAGCAGACTGGCTGCTCTGCTAAAATGGGCCAGCCTACAGTCTCCTGCAGTCTCCAGAACAATAGCCAGGCAAGATAGCGCTTATGCTAATGCTATTGAGTCAATGTTTATTCTTGTGCACAGAGCAAAAAAGAAAGCAAATTAAAGCAAGCCAAGTAGAACCTGATGGGAATAATTGAGTCAAAAAGAAATCGATTTCGGTTTACTTTCTTTCCCCCCCAAGACCATAATTCATGCGGATCATTTTATAGCATAGCTGATAACATCGACTCAGAGCAACTTGTGCGCTGGTTTACGCAGGAGGAAACAATTGGTGTGTGCTGGTCACTGGTTTCAGGTGGTTTGTTTAGCCGGGCCAATAGAGAGACTCCACAATTTAGAAGAGCTGTGGGTTGGGAAAAAAAAAAGAAATAATACATGCTCTATGGTGCCCCCTTTTGTTTTGCTGGGAAAGTACAGGAACTGGCTGCAACTTCTCTCTTTACTAGTGTTACCATCTCAAGTGATTGTGTGTAGAATTATATGTGTAGACTTATATTATTTAACTAAAGAAAAAGAAAGAAAAAAGGCAGAAATAAGTAAACAGAATAAGAGAAATTTGAGAAATCATGAACAATTCAGTACACATAAAAAAGAATTGGTTCAGTTCTTTAGAGGTCCTTTAGTGAAGTAAGTAGTTCTACTTAAAACCATCACAACCCATAAAGCAATTTATATCATAGCTAGAAGTCATGTTCTGTCTTCTCTATGTTGGAACACTATCTTTCTTTTAAAAGAAATGTGTGCAAAGGTTGGCATAGAAGAATACGTATTAGTCCCATAAAAATGAAGGTTCTTCAGGACTTAAAAGGTTCCTCACAGCCTCACATCTCTATTTCAAACATGGTTAATTTAGCAGTTTCTGTGTTACTTGCGTTGCATTGCTCAAATGGCTACCTAAATCACCTTTAATCACCTTCAATCACCCTTTTTAATGGTTCAGAAAAAAAATGATAAAAGCATGCACGCTGTTGTGTCAATATGCATTGTCTTCTGCAGTTAATAATCACTAAATATTTGGGGTTAAATCAACCCCAATGCTTTAACCCAATGTTCTCCTCAGTTAATCTGAAAGAAATCTTTTTGCACACTCTATTCAGTAGAGCTACTTGACCCAGAAAGAGACCCCATGCTGACTTGTGGCATTGGATACTTCAGATGTCCCCATATCATTATAAATGTACATATTTTGGAATCACCCTTACATACATGTATACAAAAAGAAGCTTAGAAGAATGTGTGGGATGCCACATGGTTCTATTTTAGGGCCTATTAAAATGCTATAAAAAAGTTATTATATCAGTGAAGTGTGGGCTTGATTACAGGGTTTAAATAGTTCATATGTTAAAAAACAAAAAACAAAAAAATAAACATTACTCCACTTAATCTTGTGGATTGCTATTTAAGCATTTCAGAAAAAAAAGCTTTCATGATGAATAAGGAACATTACTAAGAAAAGCATAATTGTAATTGTAATAGAAAATATAATATTTTTAAAATATTTAAGTAAATCTGCTGATTTCAAAATATAATGAGTAAAATCATTAAATTAGCTCTTTACTGAACTTCATTTTAAAATCAAGTCAAATCAAATAGTCTCCTAAGTACAAATCAAAGAGTTCCTCCAAACATGTCCTCCAAACCTTTAGTTTCATTATGTTTGTCTAGTTCTTTTATGTCTATATAAAAAAGGCATGTTAAGGGGTTAATAACGATTGCCTACACCCAAGATATTTTTTGGTAACCAAAAAAAAACAGCCAGATGTCCCAGAAAATGTTATGTGGACTCTAGAAACTAGAAGCTAAATTAACCCCCCAACAAACACACACCCACCCACACTTACACTGTACATTCTGTTCGCGCTCGCACGCTCACACACCTGTCATTACCTGAGTGATTCTTGCAAGTCCGCAGCGCAGTGGTAGATGGTAGTTATCCAGGCAGGTGGGCTCTTGCCGAGGCCCCAGATAGGAACCCCATACTGGCTGTATGCCCTGCTGTCAGCTAACCCCCTGCGGCCCCTCGCACGCTGTCCACGGAGGGCCGAGTGGACGCCATCTGTTTAAATCAATGAGGCCTTCACTGTTGAAAAGGTTAGCGCGAGTGTTACAGTAGCCAAGGAAAAGCGCTTGTGTCCGTCAGGTGCATGCATTTCTGTGTGTGTGTGTGTGTGTGTGTTAAATGGTTGGTGGGGTCCTCACATGTACTGCACTGTATCTTTAGAGAGATGCCTCATACATATGTGTGTGTATATGTGTGTGTATATACAGGGGTTGGACAATGAAACTGAAACTCCTGGTTTTAGAGCACAATAATTTATTTTGGTGACGGACAGTTCTGGTGGAAACAGGAGAGTTAAGGAGCACATTGAATTCTGACGTGATTTGGGCAGCCGTGGTTTTATGTTTTTTGGATACAATCCGGGTTAGCACCCGAACATCCCTTTCAGACAGCTTCCTCTTGCGTCCACAGTTAATCCTGTTGGATGTGGTTCGTACTTCTTGGTGGTATGCTGACATTACCCTGGATACCGTGGCTCTTGATACATCACAAACACTTGCTTTCTTGGTCACAGATGCGCCAGCAAGACGTGCACCAACAATTTGTCCTCTTTCGAACTCTGGTATGTCACCCATAATGTTGTGTGCATTGCAATATTTTGAGCAAAACTGTGCTCTTACCCTGATAATTGAACCTTCACACTCTGCTCTTACTGGTGCAATGTGCAATTAATGAAGATTGGCCACCAGAATGCTCCAATTTAGTTATGAAACCTCCCACACTAAAATGGTGTTTCACTTTCATTGTCCAACCCCTGTATATGTGTGTGTGTGTGTGTTTCTGATGTTTTTTTTTTTTATTATTCAAGCATCTGTGTAAATGAAGTGTTCTGGTTTGTAGAGCAAAAGGAACTGAACACAGAACTGGCATGAAGTGCTTCTTCTTTATGTGTGTGTGTGTGTGTGTGTGTGTCTGTGTGTGTTTGTACAGTATGTGTATGTGTGTGTGTCTGTGTGTGTGTATGAGGGTGAAACTCTCCAGGGGTTTTGATAGAGGATTCAGAAACCTCGTGGCCCACTTCTCACCATAGAGAGAGAGAGGAAGAGAGAGAGCGAGAGAGGAAGAGAGAGAGAGAGAGACCCAGCTGCTTGTCCGCTACTAAAAGTCCACTTACTTTATTTAGGCCTGTTCCCCGGAGAGCAGCCGGACAGAGTGAAAGTCAGTGCGGACAGCGCGAGTCTCCTTCAGTACAGCTCTGCTCCCCCTCACACACACACACACACACACACACACACGCATCCCATCTCACAGCAGGTCACACTCCATCACACCCCAAACACCAAGAGCAGGCTTTAGATTCAAGCTTCCTGCTGGACTGCCTGCCTTTATATCAGCCTTCAGAATGAAAAAAAAATGCTTATAATTATCAGCAGTGCAACACTTTAAGGAATACACTGTTTGTTCCTAAAATGCTGCTTAAGCAACTTTTTGCTCAGCTCTGATTTACAAACAAGTAGTTCTTTAACCCTAAACCATATGCCAGTTAAAAAAAAACAAACAAACAAACAAAAAAAAAAACTATATAGCCAATAAGCTTAACTATTTTTTTTTGGTCGTTCTGCAGGGTCAAATAAAAGTGATATAATTAGAGAACAGTAGTAAACAACGAAGTGGGGGCCTGTGTACAAGGTTTAAACGTTTTAAAAGGGTTCAAAGCTCACTTCTAAGAAAACAAAAATTGGACACAGTGTGTAAACAGCCTTTAGAGCCATTAAAGTAATGTAAATAGTGATACTAATGAACTGTGGGCCTAGATACAGGGTTTAAAAGGTGTTGAAAGTTGTATACACTGTTATATACTGTTGTATATACTGTTAACTTTTAGGCTGAAATTTCTGGTTCCAGGAAAAGCCTATAATAAGCCTATAAGAAAAAAAAAAATTGCATCATGCTGATTTACATACTAAACTTAATCATATTATAAATAGAACACTTTCAAGAGGCATCTATTAAGTGAATGTCTAGGAAAGTAAAAGTAGTTCTTCTGTATTTTCTTTGCACTCAGTTATGATTTACTTCAAACAAAGTTAATTTACTTTATGTGTATAGCCAAAATAGTTTTAAAGCTATCTATCTATGGAAACTCTTAAGGGAGCCAAACATGGTTCTTAGATAAGGTAACAAGCCAAAATTGGTTGTTTTATGCTATGTATATACCATTTATATGCCCCAAGACGTGGGCAGCCACGATGGTGGCGCCTGGGGTGCATTATGGCAGCTTGTCGACCCTGGTTAGTGAACCCACCACCCTGTTATCAATGACCCTGTGCTGTAACCACTGAGTACTTTGGCAAACCAGAAGTGGTGGTTCTTCTTCTTCATGTCATCGCTCCCAAGAACCCTTTTGGCACCCTTGATAGTGTAGAAGAAGCCTGGCTAGCTCTGACTTGGACTTGATTTCATTAGTAACAATGCCTGCTTTCTGGAGCGTCATTGGGTGGGTTTGATAGGGCTTGATTGAAACTTAGCATCTTTTCCACTCAATGGCGGCTCTGTTCACGCCTTAATTAATTTAGCCATTCACATGATCATATTTGGCTGTCTGTCACATTTGGGTAACTTGTGCGGGCCTCATCCAATTTGTGGAGAAAATGAAGAAAAAGACAGACAAGAATCTTATCTTGCCAGACTTTTAATTATTTCATTTTCGCCCAGTATTCATTTTAGAGCGAGGTTATTAAACAGGGTCCATTGTAATCAAAGATTAAAGACCCTTAAATTGTGGAGATGATTAAAGAAATAATGAAATTTAATTTAACTCCATCTCCGCCCCTCTAATGGTTTTTGATGGACCGGCAAGTTTTTAGCCCCCCCCCCTTCAACCCAGATCCCCTCCCGCCTCTTCCTGCTCACCTATATCTCCTCACATATCTACCTTGGTTTCCATAGCAACACTTTACGGGTAGACTATGTTACTATGTTCCAGAATGCTCCATTTAGGTGGAAGTGTTATAGGCTGAGGGAAGAGGGCCAACACTCCTAAAAAAAAAAAGCCAAATTGTACCTTTTAAAGCTTTCTGAGAAATAGATGGGCATGTTCTTTAGTATTCAAATGAATGGAAGTGACTCACTTGAGTCACTCGAGAACAAACTGCCCAATTGACCACCTTCACCACTTTAACATGGCATTAAGTGGTGGGACAGCTATATACTGTAAGATATATATAGATAGATCATTTATACACATATTCCTGATTGTATGTTGTCCATGGGGAAGTGACTACACATCAACAGTGAGTGTAGGGCTAAGATGGCTTCAAGAAAATACTGTTTTATACTATAAAAAGCTTACTGGTGTCCTACAATCATCAACATATAGCAATACTCTGAATAAAGCATTGATATTCAGAGTTTTACAGCATTTAAAAAAAAACAAACAAAAAAAAAACAATATTGCACTGTTGTAATTTGTCTGGATTGACACCAGGGTTGATTCTAGGATCAGAGAATTATGGGTTCCGAGCATCCAATGAACCAAGCCACACTAGTTCCTAGAAGGGGTGAATGAAATAATTCAGAAGAAATAGAATAATTAGGATCATTTAGATTCAAATCAGACATACAAACTATTATGTCCTAGGTACAGGTGTGTTACTTTCATTTAAAACATATTTTCAGGACTGTTGGACACACATTTTTATTTATTTTTATCAAACATTCTTGCAACAGTTAAATACTCCATTATCTGGTCTAATTTAAATAGCTAAAATGGAATAGGAGGAAGCTACTAAAAAAAAAAAAAAAGAAATCAGTGGGCGATAAAATCCCATCATTTATTTTCACCTTATTCTCTCAGGTAGCTCCTCTCACTCTACAGTTAAAACATTAGACAGTGGCATATCCTGTCTTTCTTCAGATAGCTCTTATTCAGAGATCTAAAGCAGGACTAAATAGAAACACCCGAGCACTTTTTTCACACACACACACAAAAAAAAAACGACTCACATGGCATTCATTTATACTAGAGACCACAACTAGACCTTTTAAAATGAATAAAAAAACAATGGAATGAGACCTTTAAGAGATGAGAGATAAACGTCTGTTTAACTTTTTTTAGGGGTCCTAATAGATGTTTTAGAGGGTTTGAAGACCCCTATAAAAAGGACTAGCTATGCTCATGATTGATTGGTACAGTATTTTTTACAGTGTGGTGAAGTACATCATACAGATATTTTATTTAGACATTGGGATGATATGCATAAGATATACTTTGTACCTTTATATTGTGACCCATAAAAAAAGCATTTATAATATAATAACAGAATTAAAAAAAGAAAGGAAACGCTAATTTAGTTTCTCAGATGCTTTAAATTAAAACAGGCCTGAGATCAGCGGGGTTATAAAGGCAGCTCTCTGCCGTCACCAGTGTTGGGCACGTTACTTTGAAAAAGTAATTAGTTATAGTTACTAGTTACTTCCCCAAAAAAGTAACTGAGTTACTAACGGAGTTACTCCACTATAAAAGTAACTAGTTACCAGTAAAAGTAACTATTGCGTTACTTCGCCCTGTAAAAATAAATAAATAAAGAATAAATAAAGAAAATAAATGATGTAATTACTATTATTATTAGCAAAATAACAAACAAAAATAAACCCAAAATGTTGACAAAAATATAGTCTAACGAATAAAAAAAATAAGAAACGAAAAACTCCACAGGACCAAAGAAAATTACTAAGACATGTAATACTGAAAAAAAAAACGGAAAAAACAAATACACGTCTGGGGATAAAAATTAAACAAACCAAACCACACTCAAAGAAATAAATGTATATATAAACAAAACAAAAGAATGGACAAAAACAACAATCCGTTAAAAAAACTCATTTAAATCCATTAAAAAACTCATTTAAAACAATCACAGGCTTTTTGCACAGAATAATAAAAGTTTCGGTTAGTTTCAGTTTCAAATCATGAAAACAGCTCACCAAAACCTCAACCTATCCTTTATATTTGACAATATTTGATTAACTTACAGGTCCTTACTTATTTTTATTTAACTGAACTGAGTTGTAAATTATTTATAGCCTCGCGCTGAATTCAGCTCCGCGCTGCGAAAGAGAGAGAGAGAGAGAGAGAGAGAGAGGCGCAGCGCATTTTGCCTGATTTCTCTTTATTAATTAACAGTACATTTGTTGGCTTTAGTAAGTTTAATAACATTAATTTTAGTATACTTGTCAGATCTTATTTAAAAAAACTTTTTTTAGAAGACAGAGGTTATTCTGCGCGCAATGCCGCGCCGCTGCGCCAAGCACCACTTTGCGTGCCTGACATTTCAGAGCGCTGGACCAGATTTTAATTCATGAATTAATATATTTAATATTTTAATAAATTTGCCCTGGTGATAAGAAACGAATGCTAACATATAGCGTTATATTTCTGTGTATTTCAAATGTTTTAAGTTTTATATAATTGACGGGCAGCACCACGCGCCAGATTGACAATGTGCTTTGTTTTTTAGATATAAAAGTGAAATTCAGTTAAATAATAGCAAAGTTAACTAAAATAAATTTATGTTCAGTCAAAGTTATTTTCTCTTTTAATTTTCCATTTCAAAACTCCAGCATTTGAGTGAGAATAAGCATCTGTTGAAATTTTTAAACAGCAGAATGCCTAGTTACAGTTATTTAGTCTGTGTACTAAACATAAATATAAATCCTTATAACTGACAGAAATAAATATAACTAATAATAATTTATAGTTACAGTGCAGATTTTTAAGTATATATATTTTTTCATAGTTGATTGCTGAAGGCTCTGGGTGTGGTTTATTTTTATGTGGTAAAGATGTGATGGTATGGAGTATTTTGGAGCGCAGGGTGAGCAATCGCGCTAAGCTTTTTTCCGCCGCCAAGATAAAAACACGCCAGAAATTTACCTCAACACACATCATTTCCAGACCACCACGCCCATCGGTGTTAATATATTCCAAAGTCCAACGCTATTTTAAGGACGCGTGCAAGGCCTAAAAATAGACTGTTGACGGGTGGCAAAGCGCCACGCTAAACGCCTTGTGCGGGGTGTATGATAGGGCTCTTTGTTTGTATGCGCAAAGTTAAAAAAAGTTCATTCAGCTGCTAAAGTAACGTGCAGTAACGGAGTGTCGAAAATGGTAACGGCGTTATAGTTACAGTCAGAGTAATTAGTTAGATTACTCGTTACTGAAAAAAGTAACGGCGTTAGTAACGCCGTTTATTTTAACGCCGTTACTCCCAACACTGGCCGTCACCACCGACACAATGGCGTTGTGCCCAGCTGCAGGAAGCCTGCGCGGGACCGTTCTGAGCACGGAGCGTATGCCATGTTCATTACAGGCGGCCTCACAGTGCCTGACACGTATTTAGGAATTATGATGAGCTTACTTAGCAGACTGCCACTCTTTTAAAATACCTCTCATGCCTTGGTTTGAGCTTTATCCTCGTAATGATACCCCTCATCCTCCTATCCTTTCCTCTTTCACCTCGTTTTCTCTCCCTCTCCCTCTCTTTTTACACACACACACACACACACACACACATCTTCCCGTCTTTGTAATAGAGTAATTGGCTCTGCCTTTCAAAAGCACAGACAATGTTAATTATAGGCAGTGGAGTAGCCTGTGGTCTTTCCTACAGGGATCACACTTCTGAGCGTCCTTAAGCCCCCTTTAAGGGATTAATGTGTTTGTGTGTGTGCACGCACGCATGCAATCAGGGAGTTATTTTCATGCGTGCGTGCATGCGTGTGTGAAAGGAGGCGTGGTGTCCTGCGTGGATGTGCCTGTGATGTGTGTGTGTGTGCGTGTGTGTGTGGCTCAGTGTGTGGCTCAGTGTGTTTGCCCATGTTTACGGTGCTTAACTCCGGCATTATGCGTCTGGAGATGAGCCAGGTATTTATTAGTCAGCTACAGTGTCTGCAGCTTTTTGATTTTTTTTTTCCATATATCGCCTCCATACACTCAATTAGACCCCCTCACACGCTAGAACAAACAAACAAAGCCAACGCCTATAGCATTAACCCTTTAGGAGGAATGCAAAAAAGTGATGACGATTACTACTAGTTCTTTTTTGTCATTAGTTTACTGTTTATTTAAACATTTGGTGTAATAATTAAAAGGAAAAAAAAAAAGATTTAAACTAAAGTCATTCAAATGGATCTGATTCTTGGAAAGCTTAACCATGATATTAGATATTAGCCAAATGGTAACAGTATAAATATGCTGTCTTCTTTTTTCAAGAAGTCTTGGTCTAAAACATTGGGTCTGTATATATATATAGAATGTTCTTATCTTAAATAGACCCTATTATTTCAGTATTGTTCTCAGATTTCTTTCTTTTTTTTTTTAGCTTTGGCAAAAAGGATGTCGATGCTGACATTGAAATAAAACTTGTCCCTCTAATAAATTCAACGGGCTAAGCTAAGCTATTAGTTTAGGTTAGGCTATTAAGTTTGCAAACACACTGCTTGATGCATAAACCGATGTTTATAATAGTTTTTAAGTTTAGGTTTTGGTCTTAATCCTGTTTAAAGGAATCTAAATAATTCATGACAGATATAGCAAGGCTTTTAAAGGCAATAAATACCCACTTTTAAGATCTAAAAGCTATCACTATTACACAAAAATTCCTTGAATCTCCAAAACAGCAACATGGCTAATTTGAACCTTTTAGCATATAAGAGTTACAAAATCAATTCCTTATGCATGAATCATTGTTTTCTAAGAGGTTATCGTTGTATTTTTTTTTTGTTGTTGTTGTAATTAATTCATGGCATACATGCAATGATACACAATGTGAATCTTAAGGCAAAAAAAAACTGTCGTGCAAAAACTTAATATCTCTAAAATAGCAACTTCTGTGCAAATAGCAAAGTTCTGTATGTACTGAAGCACTATTGAATCACTGTGTTCAACTTCTGTCCTCTGTGGACATTTATGTTTTTTCCACAATTTGGTAAAGTCATCTCCATATGAAGTGTATAGTGAGGCCTTTAATTACACCTTTATAAGAGGTTAATAGAGGTAACTGAGTAAAGCACTGGAACATGCAACATTTAAATCCATGATAGCATGATCACAATAGCATCAACTGAACATGAAAGAGTCACTTAGTGAATGAGATGATTAGCCAGCAACCATCAGCCCACTGATGTCTTTTTACACTGACACACTCACACACACACACACACACACACCCTCTGGACCAGCCGCATGTGTTAAGCCCTCAGGTGATGGGACATCTTACCAACCCATTCTAAACAAATGTTGCCCTTTCTCTATGGGAGCCACTTGAGGAGAGAGATAAAGTGAGAGAGAGAGAGAGAAAAAGTGTGAGAGAGAGAGTGAGAAAGGGATGTAGGGATTTGGCTGTGGAAAGAGTGATCTCATTAGCCTATGGTGCATTGTGTCTCGCAGTCAGGTAAATACGCAAGGACAACTAACACCTCTAGTGATGGTGACTAATGAGCAGCTCTGTGTGTGTGTGTGTGTGTGTGTGTGTGTGTGTGTATATGTACAGCAGAGGGGTGTTTACTCCTGTCTGCCAGTGTTTGTGCATCTCTTTTGGCGCATTCACAAACTTTGAATGAAGAGAGAGAAAGAGAGAGAGAGAGAGAGAGAGAGAGAGAGAGCTGAGAAACTATAGATAGAAAGATGAGGTATAGAGTGAGAATCTAACGAGAGAGGAAATGAGAGTGGGGAAGGAAAGAGAAAACAGGAAGAATTAGAACTGAAAAAGAAAATAGAAAATGTAGAAGGAAAAGAGGAGATATGGAGAAATGAGAGATAAAAAAAAAGAAAAGAAAGGTAGAAAACAGAAAACAGAGACTGTGAGAACAGAGGGATGGACATGAGAAAAGAGGAAATAAAATACCAATAGAATTAAGAAAGAGAGTGAGGGAAAGAAAAAGGAGAAAATAAAAGAGGAGAAATTTTTAAATAAATTAGACAGAAAAGGTCGAGAGAAAAAGAGCGTGAATAAAGAGAAATAACAGACAACAGAAAACAGCAGGGATAAAGAAGAAAAGAAGAACATGGAGAAGCAGAAAAGAGAAAAATGTAAGGGAAAGGGAGAAAACAATATAGAGAAAAATGAGAACACAAATAGTAAGAAGGAAGAAAAAGAGGGGGAATGTGGAGAGGGCAGGCAAGAAAGGAAGAAATTAGAGAGAAGTAGTGAAATAAGAGAAATATGCAAAGAGTACAAAGAAAGAAAGTGAAAGAAATACAAAATATAAGAAATATAAAATAGAGACAGAGTATGAGGACATAGAGATAGTGAATGGAGAGAGAGAAAGAAGAGATGAAGAAATAAACAGAGAAAGAGAACAGAAAGAGTGACAACATGAAGAAAGAATGTTGATACCTAGAGAATGTTGATAGAGAGAAACAGAAAGATAGAGAAAGAGAGAGAGAATTTAAATAAAAATAAATGAATGGATGAATGAATGAATGAAACAGAAACCATTAATTAAAAAAACATAGAAACCCAGACACATGGTTCATAGCCAGATAGATAAACATGGATTGCTTCAACTTTCTATAATCTATTTTTATAATTACTAATCAGACTCTTAATTTCCATTACATGAGCACTTTAATGAGCATAAAAGAGTGAGTCAGTGAGTGAATAGCATTTTAATGAGCCAGTCAGGAAGTGTGTGAGACCTCACTGTGCAGACTGACTGAAATAGACTGAAGACTGGTATAGACGTTTTGGAAATCAGTGTATTGAGTGAGCAGTGCTGCAAAGCAGTGCTGTTTTTTTTTTTTTTTTGTGGAAACATTTCAGACGTTCCCTCTTTACACCCCCACCCCCCGAAACTCTCGTCTAGACACTGACACATCCAAACTTTCCGAGCAAGAAACAAGCGCGGGCTGAGGTTGCGTCAGAGCAACAAGTGGCAGTGACCGGTGTCCGTCGATAGAAAGCAATCAGAAGGCATGTGTGGAGAAAGTCTTCAGCGCTGCGAGAACACGGCCTGAACAGAAGCCCTTAATGACGGACAGACCGCATCGATCTGTTGCCACGGTAATGCTGTCATTAGTGGACACGGGTGCGCTTGTCTGTTTCCTTGGTCAGCGAGGTGGTCTGGAGCAGCGCCGCCTGACTGTATATTATCAGCATTAGCCGTACAGCCGGCTGACCCCGCGACCCTTTTGACAGGAGCGGCCGTTTGGAGTGTTCCAGCCGGGCCTAATGACCCTGCCGAGTGGTGACCCTCGGTTTTGACCCCGTCAAGTTCCCGGTTAACCAGCTATCAGGGAGGCACTTCTGTCCAATGGCGGCGCTCGGCGGTGTGCCGGGGAGAGAGTTTGGGATTGTTTGCTAATCTGTGGAATTGTTTTCGTTGGTGGCCATCACTGGCTGAGCTTGGGCTGAGCTTGTCCGTACATTTCCGGAATTGGAAGGCGACGGGAATACGGCACCAGTGAGTAAATGAATGAACAAATGAATGGACGGATGGATGGTCGAAAAAAATATCTTTTCTTCAAAAAGCCAAGAGCTATTGTGCTTCTACTCGACATGGGGGCTTTGCTCTAAATACCATCCCATCCAGAGAGGCTTGTCCGATTAAATGGCGCTGTCTTTTCCCTCTCTCTCCCTCTCTCGTTCCTCTGCTTAGCACCATCCCTCTGATCATTGATCAATAGCCCCTCGGATTACGGGGCGAGGGAGGGGAGGTGGGGATTACAGACTACAAAGGTGGTCTCGCAGCATAGTAATCTGTTTTATTTCAGGAGAAAAAACGGATAAATGCGAGGGACAAATGAGGGGGAAAGGCAGGCGTTCTCCAGGCAAGTCGGCCTATTCAGCACGCCCCGCAGTGAAACAATGCAGTCGTCTTCTGGATTAATATTTCATGGTTTTAAGTGCCGGTCTACAGCAGGAGTATCATGTTGTTTTCGTCTTTTTTCGGGGCCTCTTCCCCTCGGTTTTTGTTCAGAGGCGGAGAGAAGGGCGGATGGAGGGAGGGTGGAGGGGGGGTAGTTGTGCGGTATTCAAGCGGAGAAAGTGCATCCCGCTTTATCGCCAAAACACAGGAAATGGAATCCTATCTTCTGTTCTTCGCCGTTGTTTTATTTCCCCTCGCCCATCTAATTCCGCTTTTTGCTGACACTGTAGCAGGGATGGAGGGAGGAAGGGGAGAACAGATGTAGAAGGAAGAGCGATGGAGCCTCTCTTATTTCACCTGGGTGTAATGGTGCTCCTCCACAGGGATGGAGAAGAGACCGCTGGGATTTTAGTAGGAGGCCCAGCGGGGCCCACCCTCACAGACACTGACGTCTTCCACTTCTCCCTTGGTCTTTAATTAAGAACTGATTCTGGCATTATCAACCATGTTTGTGTCTTTCCTGCTCTCTCTCTCTCTCTTTCTCTCTTTCTCTCTTCCTCTCGTTCTCTCTTTCTCTCACTCTGTGTGTGTGTGTGTGTGTGTGTGTGTATGGGTGCTGGCCATTAGGGGGTGTTTAGACAGGAGAGAGGATGTGCTGTTCCATTCCCTAAGGGCAGCCAAGGAGGAGTCTGGGAACAAAAAAAATAACAGCTCCCGCTAAACATCATCTGACTGCAGCAAGCACTCTGGGGTTAAATTTCATCATCAGCGCCATCACCGCTATCGTTAGCTTTTAAATGATGCTCGTTAGCATCCTCGTAAGCTCTGTGATCATTGCCGTCGCTAATGAAAGCATATGCCATCGCTGACCTGCCTAAACAAGTCACTGATTGCTTCAGGAATGCTCACTTTGGGTGCAAAGTCTGCTCTGCCCTCCGTTATCCTTTGAACACTCTTCCCTTTCCAACCCATAGAAATGTACAGCGCAGTAATAATTGCCTGTTGCCATATTTTTATTTACCTCATTAAATTTAAAGCAACACCATTTTAAAACAGCTATAAATAATTTCAGCTTCAAAGGCAAGCTCTAAAGGCACAGAAATCTGTGTGTGATATTTTAAGAGAAAATGCCGTATCGATCACTGAGTGTGTTTACATGCACTTATCTTAATCTGATCATAACCATAAGGTTTTGTAGATATCTGATTATTCAAATATACAGGGGTTGGACAATGAAGCTGAAACACCTGTCATTTTAGTGTGGGAGGTTTAATGGCTAAATTGGAGCAGCCTGGTGGTCAATCTTCATTAATTGCACATTGCACCAGTAAGAGCAGAGTGTGAAGGTTCAATTAGCAGGGTAAGAGCACAGTTTTGCTCAAAATGTTGCAATGCACACAACATTATGGGTGACATACCAAAATTAAAAAAGGACAAATTGTTGGTGCACGTCCACGAAGAAGGACCAACCACATCCAACAGGATTAACTGTGGACGCAAGAGGAAGCTGTCTGAAAGGGATGTTCGGGTGCTAACCTGGATTGAATCCAAAAAACATAAAACCATGGCTGTTCAAATCACGGCAGAATCCAATGTGCACCTCAACTCTCCGAAACCAGGTGTTTTAGTTTCATTGTCCAACACCTGTATGTCATGTAAATAACATGCTCCGATTTCTTGAATCCAATTCAGGCTGATCTGTTTTATTTCTGGAATCTGATTAAGAAAGAGATTAGGATTAGAATTCTCTGCAAATAAATACACTTGAATACACTCTGATTTCCTTTTAATTGTTCTCAGTATGCACACACACTTATACTGTATATTTGAGTCACTTCCAAATGAAGTCCTAAACTGGAAACATTTATTATTTAAAAAAACTATTATTAAGTCTCATAATGTGAACACACAGCGGCAAAGAAGGATGTTTTAAAGGGTCACTGAACCCCATGGATTTTTACTGAATCCATTCTCAGCTCAAATTTGAAAAATGCTAGTTTGAAAGGGGCATTGAGTGATGTATGGGTTTAGATGCAGGGCAGGAGAGAGAGTTGATTGGCTGAGCTGCAGCAGCAGCAGTGTGCCTCTGATAGCGGTAAGATGCAGATGATTGAACGTCAGCATAGGGGGTGTGATGTTATTGATAGACTGATCTGCATATTTTGAATCTGTGTGTCTGCATACCAAAGTACACGAATATATCATCCACACCTATACCACAGTTGAACTTGTGAGGGTGCTGTAGAGGCAGAAATTACCACAGTAAAAGTGTTTTTAAAAGGTTAGGTAATGTTTATAAAAATTTAAAGCAGGCTGGTATGTTTCACAACTTCAAATGAACACATTTTAGCTATTAATGGAATATATATATATATATTTAGTTTAGGGTTTAGTGGCTCTTTAAGACCTTGGCTACACTATACATCGTACTGCAATAAGTGCAATATATTCTTCTACAATATCTGAACTATTGAGGATCTGACCCTACATAAGTTTAGGATGCAGTAAAACTGAATTTGCATGAACTCACTTGAACCCTCAGGTTCTTTCTTGTTACTAGGAGACACTGAGAGCAAAACAAACATGGAATTATAGCAGTTTATTGCTGCTGCTCTGCATTTCAGAGTACAGAAGAAGAGCTGGGTAAAACATACTTGAGTGATAAACAATCACAGCCACTAAGCTATAATTTTATAGCTTTTAAGCTATAATATTATAGGGAATAGAATTTGATAAGATAGTGAAGGGTTTTGGACACTTGATTATGTCTGCAAGCTTCTTTCTCAATGCATAAACCATCTTAAAGCCTGTGTTCCTTAAAGCAGCTGCACATAAACTTGAGGGATTTGTAGTTTATGATTTATTTCATAGTATTATAGCATAGTACGGTGCATAGTGGAATTGATGCAGTGCACTGAAAATTGGACACTGCCACTTTAGATGCTCCTATATGTCAATGACCTGTATGTGATAATATATTATTATTCAGATAATCTAAAATTTGAGTAAATAACATACCATACAAGCCCTGGGATTACATTTACAGAAGTGTTTTTTTTCAAATAGCTTTGAAAGAATTTATTAATATATGACACTACTACAACATGGCGGAACCCCAAAGTAGTGCACTATCTAGTGAACAGGGCACAGTTTTGGACACACCCACTTTAGATGCTCTTATATATGTCAATGACCTGTATATAATACTAGATTATTATCCAGGTAATCTAAAATTAGAATTAATAACATACCATGCAAACCCTGTGATAAGATTTACAGATTTTATTTTAATAGTTTTGAAAGAATGTATTAAGATGAACACAACTACAAAATAGTGTCCATTTGTTAAAATATTAAACCTATTTATTTTTTTTATAATAACAGTACATGCATCACATCTTAAAAGGGTAAAGAAGTCTTTGTTTAGAATTCACTTGGACTCTTAAACCCATTAACAGTGCTTCACTTCACTCAGAGCAATTCATAGTACATGAAGTTCACAGGCCCTAAAATTGAGCCTTGTGGAACTTCCTATACATAGTAATTTATAAACTAAATGGATACCAAATACTTCGTAAAAATGTTTATGCATGAGGATTTATAACTGATGTATGAACCTCGGATATAAGGGGGATAGATAGATAGATAGATAGATAGATAGATAGATAGATAGATAGATAGATAGATAGATAGATAGATAGATAGATAGATAGATAGATAGATAGATAGATAGATAGATAGATAGATTAATTTGTTAACAAGGTTTTTAAAAAAAGGCAGTGTAAATATTAATTCATACCGTGTGGAAGAGTAGAGCATGCATTTTATTAGGTGCTGTGCATTAGTGTGTCCTGATCATAGTATGCATCCGTTGCGGCCGAGGCATATCTTGTGCCATTGTGTGTTAAATTGCTTTCGCTCGTGATGGCTGCTGCTGACCGTAGCAGTTACCCTCGTTAACGGTGTGTCGTAGAAAGGAAGTGGTGACACTATGAAAGCCCACTCGTCTGTCAGCGTGCCCTATCTTGCTCTTTCTCTCTCTCTCTCTCTCTCTCTCTCTCTCTCTTTTTATTTCTTAATGATCTCTTTCCCTGTCCATTCCTTTTGCTCTCTTTTAGCTCTCAGTGTAAACGCTGTGAGCTCTAGTTTATTACGCTATTGAAACAAAAATTACAAAATCGAAAAGGCTAAGCTTCTTTAAAGGGCCCTTCAGGTTTGGTTAGCTTTCAGTTTTTTGTCTTTTTTTCCTGGATGGAGGGAGAAAAGAAAAAAAATAAAAACAGAAAAACTACAGCTACAAAATAAAAGATTTGAAGCAAAAATATATATATATATATATATAAAACCTAGAAAACAGGGGCACTTGGAGGGGGGGCTGCTAGGCGCTTATTATTTCCAGTGTGTTGCCAAGTTGAAGGGGGCAATTTCCTGACCTTTTGATTGACAGCTGAGGGGGGCCGGGCGAGCGAGGTGCATTCCCCTGTTAATGGTGTCCGTTTTGTTTCCGAGTGCAATGTGCATGCTCTGTCAGAGACAGCCATCAGAGGATGGATGAATGGAGGGAAGGAGGGAGGGAGGGAGAGAGGGGGTGAAAGAGAAAGAGAGAAAAGGTGGAGAGAGAGAAAGAGGTAGAGAGAGAGAGAGGTAGAGAGACACACACTTGGGAATTGAAAAGTGAATCAGAAAGGTAACCATGTGCAGCGGCACTGTGTTCCTGCACCTGAAACAGCTTCCACGCGACATGTTTTTAAAATCAGCAGAGCAGTGAGAGAGAGAGAAAGAGAGAGAGAGATAGCTAGAGAAAGAGAGAAAGTAGTGAAGGAAAACAGAAAAAAGAGAGAGCAGAACGAGTTACAGAGACTCACTGAATGGAGAAAGTGCAGCGGTTAAACTCATAGAATGTGGACGTCTAAGCTCAGTAGAGCAGCAGAATTGATCATGCTCATTGTCTGTCCACACACACACCACACACACACATATCCACACACATTCCCCAAATTCCACTATCACTGCACTGCGCTTACAGTGAATCCCAGCTGGCTAGCGACAGAACCACTGTAACAGTGCAGCAGCCTACGCCGCAGATGCTAACGGGTGTTTAGCATCTGCGTATGGAACCCACCATAACGCTACAGCACTATATAGTAGACTTATACTTATACTTATGTCAGTGCTACCCTCAATCAACATCAGTAAAGAAAAAAAAAAAAAAAACACATAATACTGTGGAGTACATACTGTAAAGACACTGCTGCACCCTATCATACCTGTTAAGTCTCCCGTTTTGTCCGGGAAACTACTGTACTACTGCTGCAAGTAACCTCCCTCGAGGTTAGTGCCAACAGCAGGAACAACCCTGGAACAAACAAACCAGAGATATGGATGGATACAAGGAGAGAGAGAGAGAGAGAGAGAGAGAGAGAGAGAGAGAGAGAGAGAGAGAGAGGCATTCCTGTCAAAAAAACTTAAAAACTTCATGTAAATATCTAGGAAAGGGTTTTATTTAGGCTGTACTATGAGAATTACATATATTGGATTGTCCACAGCATTTCAGTGACAACAAAAGTAGGCTTTCTACTCAGATTCTAAACATCTAATTTAAGTTTGTGAGTGGTTCACACAGGTGATTAGATTCAATTTTAGATTTCTTGTAAACTTGTCTTAAAATTTAAGGCATACTAAACCTTGGTTGGGCTAGTGAGGTGGCTTGAAGCAAGCAAAGGAAAAAAAAAATCCAAAACTTGACGGGTATGCACCCCATAATATTAGCATTAGCACTTATTAGCACTTTACTCAACATCTTGGCTTTGGTTTAGTCATTTTCTGCTCTTCTCAAAGCAGTCTTAAAGCGGTTTAAGCTTATTATCATCATCACATAAGACCTGATTTGTGGAGATCCAGACCATTTCCTATTTCCCAATTATACTAGAAAAAATAGCCTACAAGAAAGATCTCTCAGTAAATAAGGCTGAATGGATCTAGCTAAGCGGCTAAAACATGTTACAAACAGGCTAGCTAAAGTTACAATGGCGTCTAACTACTTCTACAGGATATTCTTTAAAGTTTAGGACTTAAAATTATGTATTTTGGGAACTATTTAAAGAAAACTGACCTGTACATATAATTTTTTCTATAGTTTTGGGCACTAGCTTTAGTAGCATTACTGCTACTGATTACTTTGTGGTACTGATTCTGAAGCTGCTGCTGAATTAACAGCCATATTTTTTAACTTTTTAAAAGACTTATAACTGGAATTAAGAAGCTTTATGAATCTTTTTTGATGTCTTCTTTGCTACAACATTTGAAGATGTTCTTTGTTAATGAAATGAGTATGTTTTTCACTATTAAAACGAATTATGAAAATTATGATTTTGCTCACTTGCTCCATATCAATCCACTCATTTTGGATTTGCTCAGGTGTGCCCTCTAGTGTCTGAGAAACCCAAAATACTTTCTCAAATGGACATTCTCCTCTAAATTGGTACCATATGCAGTGTTTTTGGTGCATTTCTTGTCCACTTTTTAAGTTTTTTTTTTAAATTGCAACCTTTGCTGACACAGATGATCTTAATGCACATACATACATTTTATTATAATATTCTTTGGCTGTTACTAATAATGCTATTTTAGACAGTAAATCCACCCAATTTTTCTAATGTTTATTGTGCATAAGGTTTAGGCGGCTGAGAAAATGACGAAGAAAAAGCTGCTTATTTAAGTCCAAAATTAAAAGAGCTTTGTAAAAACTGAAACAAAAGGCTTTATAAAAATGTTGATGTACAAATGCATGCAAGTTTTTGGCTGAATCTTAAATATCTATTTGCATCCTATGTCAGAGTGTCTTACAGTGAACAGTAAAGACACTGTTGGAATTATTACATTAAAGCAGCAATCTGCAGCAATTAAGAAAACTACTGGGCGCCCCCTACGGGTTTGGAGTGTATTCCAAATTTACCAATACAAATTTAACAGTAAACTACAAAACATGCTTTGAGCACCCCTTTTTGGAAAGCTGTACACATGCATTTGTTGACAAGCCGAGTGAAACAGAACCAGCATTTGCAGTTATAGGAACCTGTAGACTGACAAGATAGATTACAGGATTTTACACACATACATGCCACAACTTTTTTTTTTTTTTTTTTTAGAAATAGTGCAGTTTTGCAAAATCTGATTAGTGAGATTAAGAGTGCAATTCTCAAGGGCATTATTGTATTATTATTATTTTCTTGAACCCCTAGTACTGTGCAGTTTTACACAATCTTTCAAATCTCCACAATGTTGCCAATTTTTCTAACAATGGAAAAGAAAGAGTAAAAAAAAATGAAAACAGAAGCATGCTGAAAGACAAGTCTGCCTACAGCTTTACTCAGTGGTAGCTTTGACAACACATACAGTGTTGAGATAAAGCGATGCAGAGAGCGCAGTACAACGAGAGAAAGAAAGAGAGGGAGCAAGAGAGAGAGAAAGAGAAAGGCAATTAAAAGCTCTTCTGTTCTGCACATCCTTCTGAAATCGACCACATCTGACTCTTCTCCCCCCAAAGACAAATGTCCATACATTGTGACTGGTGTAAAGGTTAATTAGAGAATAGTTCACGACGCCCTTCCAGACCAGACCGTATTACAACCCCCCTCCTTCTCTAACTATATATATATATATTTATGTATTTATATATATTTTACTGGATCATTGCAGAGCATCTTTACAAATGGCCTTCTCTGAAAGCAAGAGACATCTAAACCCAGAAATGCCACAGCAGCAGCCTCGCTCGATGGAACAGACACCAGAGCCTCCTCCATTCTTCCTTTTTCAGCTCATTCTCTATTCTCTCCATCCTTTCCTTCTTCTTCTTCGCTTGCATCAATGTGTGTGAATGTGAATGTGTGTGTATGTGACTCAACCACGAACCACGGCATGTGTGAATCATCACAGCTTTGAGAAGTGGCCTGCTGCCGAAGCTCTTTTGTGCTTTAATTAGGCTCTGTCTAAGTGTGTGTGTGTACATGTGTTCCGTGTGTGTGTGTGTGTGTGTGTCTGTGTGCGTCAAAGAGAGAAATAGTGGTGAAGAAACAGCTTCAGTTTGGGCAGGGAGACGTCACTAGTGTTTGAGTCATGGGCACTGAGGTCGTATAGATTGTGAGGATCGGTGAAGGTTAGAGAGAGAGAAAAAAAAAGAAGCTGCTCTGTCATCTATGGTGTTTAATTGGCGAGATTAATTATCCAAACATAACGTAATTATTCACTGCTTATTGACACTTGTTTGTTCTCCAGTACAGTAATTAGCCGAGGCAGAGACAAAGCGAAGTCAAACTTCTAGCGATATCTCAGCCTAGCGGGTGCTGCTTTGACTCGAGCTTATCAAGTCGAGGTTATGACGAACGCTGGAAGGCCGGTTTGAAACGAAATGTGACACGAATAAATGAAACAAGCGTACAGAATATTCCTAACAATTCATACTGGACCAGAGTGAGTCTTCACAGAAGTTTCAATGTTCTAGAGAGAATATTTTACAGTAGAACAGGGTGAATATCTACAGAGGTTCTCCATATCCCGATCATAATTTTTCAGAAAATGTTTACTGAAAAATTTTCCATATTTCAATCTAAATATTACAGAGAATTCACTCCGGAACAAGGTGAAACTCTACAGTTTCTACAAGTTCTCCAAACTATTCCAGAGATGTCATAGCAAAACAAGGTGAATCTTCAGATGTTCACCATGTTCCAATTAAAATATTCCAAATAATTCATACTGGAAGAGGGTAAAACTTCTCATAAGTTCACCATGTTCCAATTAAATTATTCCAAATAATTCATACTGGAAGAGGGTGCAACTTCACAAAAGTTCACGTTGTTTAATCAAAATATTCCAGAGAATTCATACTGGACCATGGAGAATCGTCGCAGAATCCATCCATGTTATAATCAAAATATTCCAGAGATTTCATAGCAGAACAAGGTGAATCTTCAGATGTTCACCATGTTCCAATTAAAATATTCCAAATATTTCATACTGGAAGAGGGTAAAACTTCTCACAAGTTCACCATGTTCCAATTAAATTATTCCAAATAATTCATACTGGAAGAGGGTAAAACTTCACAAAAGTTCACGTTGTTAAATCAAAATATTCCAGAGAATTCATACTGGACCATGGAGAATCGTCGCAGAATTCATCCATGTTATAATCAAAATATTCCAGAGAATTTACAGTAAAACAAGATGAATCTTCAGATGTTCACCATGTTGCAATCAAAATATTCCAAATAATTCATACTGGAAGAGGGTAAAACTTCTCATAAGTTCACCATGTTCCGATCAAATTATTCCAAATAATTCGTACTGGAAGAGGGTGCAACTTCACAAAAGTTCACGTTGTTTAATCAAAATATTCCAAAGAATTCATACTGGACCATGGAGAATCGTCGCAGAATTCATCCATGTTATAATCAAAATATTCCAGAGAATTTACAGTAAAACAAGATGAATTTTCACATGTTCACCATGTTGCAATCAAAATATTCCAGACAATTCATACTAAAAGAGAGTGAAATTCTAAATGCGGAATGCACCTTTACAGAGGTTTGCCAAACATATGTACACACATTTACACTGAAAACAGTTAAATCTTCTTTAAATTGTCATTTAAATTAAAAGAGAAAAAAAAATAAAGTGAAAAGCAGTCTATTCATATCTGTATTCATAACCTTTCACACATGATCTATTCATGTATTCACATTTGTTTACACTCATCCTGCAAACACATTGTATAGAAGAGCAGACTGTAAATAATTCTGACCTACACATTGACATAACTCACCTTACTGTCTATAAATCTCATCTATCTCTCTCTCTCTCTCTCTCTCTCTCTCTCTCTCTCTCTCACACACACACACACACACACACACGCTGTACCCGTACAGGGAGTGACACTGCCTAACCTTAATGTGTTGCTTGTCTGGCCACCTAGAGACTGTAACCATTCAGTTTAAGACGCAATCTAAGAGCTGCAACAAAAGAGGGCCGTCTCCCGCAGGACCGCTAAGTGAGTTAGCATGCTACGTGTCAGCAGCCATCCTTTCCATGTCACTTCTCCCCAACGCTAATTCACCCCGATTGTCTCCAGAATTACTTAGTTGGACTTATTGCCCAGGACAGACCTGTTAATTCCAACTCATTTCATCAGGCGGGGTGGTGCAGAAGGGCAAGAGGGAAAAAAAGGTGAGTGTGGGGGAGAGAGAGAGAGAGAGAGAGAGATTGGAAGAAGATAGAAAACATAATGAAAAAGAGAGAGAAAGAGAGATATAAAAAGACCAAAATACGAGGAGGTGGGAGATAATGGAAAAAAAAAATAAACAGATAAAAATTAAATAGAAGCAAAAGCAAGAGGTGAGATAGAGAGAAATATGTCAGAAAGACAAAACGAGAAAAAGAGAGAAGGGTGAGATAAAATGGGAATAAGAAAGAGAAAATCAGAATGAGAGAGAAAGAACACCAATGAGAAGAAAGCCAGGACAAAAAGAATAAGAAAGAGAGAGAGAGAGAGAGAGAGAAGAAAGGGGGGGGGGAAGGAAGGGGAGGGAGAGAGAAATAAAGACAACAAGAGAAAGGCAGGATGAGAAAGAGAAATAAGTGAGAGTTAAAATAGACCTGTGGAATTCAAAGAGAAATAGACGAACGTTGAACTAGAAAATGAAAATAAGAAATAGATGAACATTAAACACAGAATGACAGAATTATAGAGATTCAGAAAATACTTGAAATAAAGAAACAGCATGATTGAGAAATAGCTGAGAAAGATAGAATGTGCAAGAGAGATAGATGAGAATTAAAACGGAAAGATTTAAGAATTAATGAGATAGAAAGAAGGAAAATCCAAAAGGAAGAGAAACAGGTGAGAATTGAAAGAGAAAAAAGTAAATTGTGAGAGAAATGGAGAAGAGATGAAATGAAGAAAAACAATGGAAGTGAAATGGATGAATTGAAAGAAAAAAAGACAGAAAAAGACATTGAAATAGATGAATCTAAAAGACTGAGAGAATGAGAAATGTGTGAGAAATGTGTGACGGCAAAGGAGACAAATATAGATTGCGAGATGCAAGAGAGAAAAGAGAATGAAAAACAGAATGAAAGAGAGAGAGAGAGAATAGATAGATAGAGAGAGAGATTCACCCTGGAGTCAAATCCAGGCTCTTAGGCTTCTTTTGTGAGCGTGCTCAGTTAAGGCTGATGCAGTATTCATGTGGCACAATAAAAAAAAAGCGAGAGAGGGAGGAAAGAACACGGCCTGAGTGACATGGAATAAAAAGGAAATTGAATGCATTAGGGTATTCAGATTCAGCTGGTCTTTGCCTCTTCCTCTCTCGCTCCCTTTTTCTTTCCTTCCTTCTCCCTCCCTACCTCTCTCTCTCTCTCTCTCTCCCTCTCTCTCTCATTCTGTGACTGCGCAAGGGAAACTACAAGCTAACTGTTGCGTGATAAGGTATTATCTAATGGAGGGGTGATGCACTAGGCGGCTGCCACAAAATGGAGTCAATCAACTGAATAGGGATAGTAATGCAGGCTTCAGCGGCATGTGGCTTAGGGTAAGAGCGGGCGAGAGAGAGAGAGAGAGAGAGAGAGAGAGGCAGTGAGAGTGAGAGAAAGAGTCAGGAAAGAGGGCAACTGAGGAGAGGAAGAGAATGAGAAAATAAAAACATGGAGAGAGGAATGGATAACAAGAGAGAAATCAAGAGTGTGAGAGAGGGGAAGAAGAAGCGAAGACCACTCGTTAAGCATTTTAAACACGTCCGTTAACGGCCCACACACATATACACACATACTCTCTGAAGCGCAGCCCCATTACCGTAGGCAAAGCCCAAGCCAGAGACAGCATTCTAATTCAGCAGGCATAACAGTACCTGATAAATAAATAATCAGACAAAACTGTCCGCATTACTACGGCTGAGAAACTTTCCTCACAGTCCCAGCGCCACTGTCCACCCGAGCCGCGCCGTATTCCCTGAAGAAATAAATAAACTCCGGAGTTACAAAGCCTATTATTCATCTGGAAAAAAAGAAAGGAAAATGAAGAACTGTGACTGACACCTTTGTGAAACAGGCCTCGCATTCATTTTGGCAGAACGAAGAATAATTTAATAAAGAAAGTGGAAGAAATTCAGGCGTCTGAGTGGACGCCCGCTGCGGGGTCCTTCTGTCAGTGTGAAATATTGCTGATTCGGGCACACACGCGGGAAAGGGGGAGGGAATAATGATTCAATCTTAGTGGGGGTCCTACAGTCATCTGTCTCTTCTCGCCTCAAAAGTAGAAAGCTGATACACACTGCAGGAACGGCGGCGTGTGAGGTAACTCTCGGCGTGTAGGGTGGGATATTTTTCACAGGTACCTTTAAATAGAATCCAGCAGCAAACGCTGACTCTTTTGAGCCGAGTATAGCCGCTCTGAGGTAAAACGGCAGGTAAAAAATAGAATATCAGAAACTGCCATTGCGTTCCTCCCGGGAAATGACCCTTATGGCTTACGGCGTAGACGTTTCCACCATCGCTTATTTGGAAAGGCTTGAGGCTTGTTCACTTGTTCCTGAGTTTCTAGTAATGTGTGCATAATCACATGGGTACAGTGGCATCCAAACTGTTGAAGACATGCTCGCATCAATTGTCAGTTGAGGATGATGTAGGATACAGTTCTAACAATAAATTGATTTGATAGAATACTGTATTAAAACTAACCCTGCAGTACTGAGGCCGTACTTCATGTGATTACTTTGGCAACAGTGGCATCCGAAGTGTCAGAGACATGCTGACATTCATTTTCAGTTCAGGATGAAGCAGGATACAGTTCTAAAAAACAACTTTATTTGATAAAACGCTGTATTAAAAGTAACATGCAGTATAATAGCTGTACCTTTTTGACTGGAATCATAGGATACCAAAAAAAAATAAGTGTGGAATGTGAATGTAAGTGGAATAGTGGTCCTTAAATCTCCAAGACCAGGACAGGACAACCTCTTCTCCCAAATTCCAAATAAAAATATTGTCAATTAAAGAATTTATTTGCAGAAAATGAGAAATGGCTGAAATAACAAAAAAGATGCACAGCTTTCAGACCTCAAAAATAAATAATAAATAAATACCCTGGTTTTTAACCACAGTTTTCATGCATCTTGGCATGTTCTCCTCCACCAGTCTTACACACTGCTTTAGGATAACTTTATGCAGTTCAGCTTGGGTTGAAGGCTTGTGATCATCCCTCTTCCACTTGATTTTATTCCAGAGGTTTTCAGTTTGTTAGAATCAAAGAAATTCATCCCTTTTAGGTGGTCTTTTATTTTTTTCCAGAGTTGTATATATTGTTTTTTTTTTTTTTTTTCATGTGTAAGCTATCTGTAACCTTTCAGTCTGAGAGAATACTGCAAAAATACTAGTAAATCCCCAATAAGCCAACAGTAAATGACTAAGTGAAGGAACTAATAGTGTCAGTGAACTTAATGAAGTGTAAGAATCGTAGAACTGTGAAAAAAAAATAGGACCCTCTTTGACTAACATCTGACATACTTTAACACATCATCACAGTTCACACCTGGGACAATCCGCTCGCGCCCGTGATTGGCCCTTGCAAGATCCGTCCTCTTTGACCCTTCTTCCTGCGTTTTAACCAATGGGGGGTCGATATGATGGTGTGATGAATGCCAGGTGTCATGATCGTGTGCTCTCCCCCCGTTATGAAAATCAATAAAAACAATAACTCTGCCGCTTTCATGATCTCACTGTACATCTCTTCCCCTCCGCTCTGCCTCGTTGAGCTTTTTTCTATCAAAATGCCATTACGTGAAGAGCGATAGATGGAGAGAGGCTAAAAGAAAGGAGGAGACGGGGCAGGGACGAGAGGGAGAAATGCAATTTCGCCGCCTGACTCCGGCTCGCCATAAAAGGAAACTGTTTACAGATGAAAGTAATTTCATTTCATTTGCTCCCCATGAAAGAGGAGAATGGCTGGAGCTTCCCACAGACAGGAGGCTCACTGGCTGCGTGGATAAACCAGAAATACTTTCACGCCTTTGTTTTTTGTTTTTTTCTGTTGTTTTTTTCTGGCTTAACAAAGTAGAAATAGTATAATAGAGGTTAGCCTCTTCTTTATACCCTGCGATCCAGAGGTGGTGGCCTTTAGAGCAGTTGATCCATCCATGTCCTATCCTTTACAGAATTTTGACAAAATTTTCCATATATTTTAAGCTTGTTTACTTGGATTTCCTAGTGTCGATGTTTTAAAATGTAGAACTGTTTTTGGGAAGCTAATATATTTCATTTATGTCAACAGTGTAATGATTTTAAGTTAATATCAACTGAAACTATTACCAAACAGTCAGAAAACTAAAGGTGCTATGCAATATTTTCCAAATAATGCCAAGAAGAACCATTTTGGTCCCGTTGTGAACATTTCAACCAAGAGATGTGGATATGAATAATGTTTTTTTTAGACCAGTAGGTAGTAGCTAATGTAAAAGTTATTTTCCAGTTAAAAGGTTCTTCCATCACCAAGCCCTCTGTTTTTTCATGGAACCAAAATGGTTCTTCTATGGACTCAACGGTTTAAATTACCCTTTGTAGCACCTTTACTTTTAAGAATATTCTCTTAATGTTGGGATTTGTACAGAAGTACTTCAATTCCTTATTAGATGGTGTGGGAAGTTAAGCATTGTTCAGGAAAACCTATACAACCAAGCAGCAATTGATATAATAGCTAGATAGACTAGTATATATTATGTCCTGTGACTTATGCCAGGTCCTGTGGAAGCTTAAGAACACTGCACTATCCTTGTGGGATATGTTTGTGTGATTTACTGCATTGAATGTGGACAAGATTTTTGCCCCCTGACTATTGTTTTGCTTTACTCACAAGATAAAACCTCACAACGTAAAGAGGTATGACCGTTCCCAAGCCATCAATGGCCTTGAAGCTTTGGTGTTTTGCGCCTCGATTCCACAATCCTTAATGTGTATATAGCAGACTTTGGGCAAATAATCTTTGCTTTTCCCACTTTAGCCTTTGTTCAATTGCGAAACCAACATTTGTTCCAATACGCTGCATGTCAGGCTACCTCTCTCTCTCTCTCTCTCTCTCTCTCTCTCTCTCTCTCTCTCGGGTAGCGAAGCTCGCTCGCTCCGTGGAATAAACAGCTCATTTCCTGGGCGGAGAGGTTGCCGGGATATTTGTAGCCATTGATTGGGGCCTGGGTGTAATACCCATGGTGCATCTGTTTAAATTAGGAGCCCGTTGCAAAGCGCTGTTAGCTCAGGGAGAAAGCAGGCGATGCAGGAGGAGGTTTCAAGGACGGCACAACATGTTTTCCATCTAATCAGCACAATATGGATTGGAAAGAGAGAAGATGAAAAGAAATTCAACTTTTTTCACCCTCTTTTGTTAAAGAAATGAGGAGCTGTATTAGCAATGCAGATGCGGGTGTGTATATACTGTATATGCATGCTGAGGTGATTTCACTGAATATTGGTGTTCACAGTGCCTGAACTTTAATTTATAGGGAGAGCTGACTCTTCAGTATTTTTCATTTTTGGCCCAATATGTATAATATTTATATTAAATTAGGTATTCACTTCAAATGACCAGGATGTGCTTATTAAGATATTAAGAACACAAGCTGAATTTAAGGACTAGCATCACTTCAGTACTTCGGCCGATATGTCCGTCTTTGAATTATCTGTTACAGAGTGGAAATCAATTGAAATCCACTACCTATTTCTCGGTCCCATTTCCACACCCTGGTTTGTCAGGTATGGAACACAAAAGCAGGCAAACAAATTGTGCTGCAGCCACAGTGCTCTTCCAAAAAGATCCATGACCAAAGACAAAGTAAAACATGAGTATATACATTTTGGAAATGTGTTTAATAGATGGAGACAACTTTAGAGTCTTACAGTACTACAGGAGCACTGGAGCATAGGGATGAGAATTTGAAGTCATTTTAACTTTTGAGTGCTCACCTTCATACTCAACAGCAAGTACTATTTGAGATCAAGGTAAAGTGACAACATGCTATCATGACCAGCTATCAGTCACAATGAAGGATAAGTAGATGATCTACAACTGTTTAATTAAAAAAATCTATAGAAATATATGCCAGAAACCAAAACTTTATCCTGGCATTACAGCATAAGAGTATTACTACTAAATTTCTTTTTTTTTCAGCCAGATATCAGGACTAATCCTTTTTTTTGTCATGTTATAATACAATTAAAACACAATTAGATGAAATTTTAAAGACACTGTAGCATCACACAGAACAGGTTTACCAAAGCCCACCCCACAACTCTATCCATTCTTCAGAATTCTGACCAAGAGGTTCTGGCCTGATAAAGACCAGAGGTTGACAAACACAAACTGTGCAGCAACACATTCAGAGCTTCTGTTTCTGTCTTAACATTTACACTGAGTGATTTAACACAGTGTTTAGGAACTCCAGGAGCACTGCTGTGTCTGATCCACTCATACAGTACCAGCACAACACACACTAACTAACACACCACCACCATTCCAGTGCCGTCACTGCAGTGCTAGGAAATAATGACCTACCATCCTAATAATAGCTGCTCTCTGGTGGTCCTGTGGGGTCCTGGCCATTAAAGAACAGGTGAAACTAGGATAATAATAATAAAGTATGCAGAGAAAGAGAAACAGGACTATAGTCTGTAATTATAAAAAAATGACAAAGTGTTCCTTTATGCTCAGTGGAATAATGTTATGCTTGATCGGTGTATATATATATATATATATATATATATATATATATATATATATATATATATACATACACAGGCCTCTGGATAGGTGGATATGTGGTTTGCTGGTCTGAGGGAGGAGTTCCACATTAAAGTGGGAATCTCTATTAATCTTTAATGTCGGAGTCATTGTAGGATTGACGCTAACCAAATTTGTAAGCTCACACCAGCCTCACTTGATAATGCGGCGCTCCAAACGGAATTTTCCCCCCAACTCCCATCGCTGATGCTGGCTGTTGCTATTACTTAGAATGCAGACGCAAACGCTGACAAAAAGCCAGGCTTAATTTCATTGATTGAAGGTTAAAAAAGAGCTTGTCTCTCAAAGCTGTGCGGGCATGTGCGGATCTGTGTGTGTGCGCGTGTGGCGAGAGATGTTTGATGGACGGCCGCAGCTCGGCCCTGGAGGGTGAGGCGACAAGGATTTATCCGTGTTGTGTCTGGTGCGGGTGTGTGAAGCGGGTGCTAATGTGGCATATTTATGGGGGCGACTCTTTTCCATTAACCTCCGCAGGGGCGGCCACTGGCCTGACTGGGCCCACATCCTTCAGTAAACACGGGGTCAGGAGGAAAGACTTTACCACCACTCTCACTGCCACGCTCTATGGCGAGCAGTCAAGGTTGCCAGTTTAGCTCTGTTTAGTTTAGCTTTATGTATTAAGCGCATTTTTTTACTATAGAAATGACTGAAAAAGCAGCTTCAGATAATATGAAATAGTAAACGAACAATAGAGAAATCAAGACATGCAACAGATGTACAGTATCACTTTTTATCATTTGAAAATGGTAAATTTAAATGTTAATGTTTTACACTTTTAGACTTAATTACCCCCCCGAGGACCATTAACCAGTTATTCATCTTGAGGAATGAATGAACTTATGAAGTATCCCACATGGCTCTATTTTAGGGCCTTTGAAATTTATATAAATTGTGATTGAAGCACTAAATGAAGCGTGGATCTACTGTGGATCTAATTATCCAGGCAGAAAGTAAGCCTAATCATAGATTAAGGGTCCTATTTTAGTGATTTTCAGAGACAAGCTGTCAACAGTCTGATTTAGGTCGTGTCAGTGTGTGTTTGCTATAATAACAACAGGAAAAGTATGCCTTACACAGCTCAAAACAAGCTAACATCATGTATTAATTCTCTTAATTAATCAGGGGTGTGTTTTGGGCATAACATGCAACAAACCAATTAGAGTGTCACTTTCTATTCCTGTTACGAGCCAGGTGCCCTCTGACTTTGGTGCATTGCTATTTTAGAGGTGCAGCTATCTGGACGTGTCCAATGCTTCTCAGTAGAGGAAACTGAAAGGAAACTATAAAAGGGGCCTTACTTTAAAGCGACATACATTTGGTCCATTAATAACAGATATGAAGTCTTTTAACTTATAAGTAATGCCACTAATAAGGCAACACTCTTGTTAAAACTGTAATAAATTAACAAATCATCCTTATTTTAGATTATATGCAATTAATGCAACAAATATTGCTTATGAAGACTTTATGAAGGTACCTTTCAAATGAAGTGTTTCTGAGCTTTCATATCAGATAAGCATTATTTTAAAGACAGCGATGATGTATAATAAGCTAGATACAAGGATAAGACATAGAAGAATTAAGATTAAATAGAAGATAATAAAAACAGATAAACGAGTGAAATCAATCAAAGAACAATTAAGATAAGGTTTCAGAAGGGCTCTGTGGCGGAATTACTTTCTCTTTTTGTTCTCCTGCGGTCATAAATCTTGGTGGAAGTAATCAAGGCCCATGGTTTCTTCCTTTCTTTTTCTTTTTCTTTTTTTTGTTTTAATGCCGTACGTTTTAATCATTCTCAAAGGGCAAACTTACATCTGTAAATTGAAGGAAGGATATTTGTCATGCAACAGAGTTTGAAAATACATATGAAAGTCACAGGTGCCGCGGCTGCGATGCCGCGTCTAATTTTAGCCCCAGTGCTATCTGCAAGCCTACGCCTGGCGAGGAGAAAACCTCAGCAAACGTTTCTCCAATCGCCGCTCAATGCTGACAGAACATTTCCCGGGTGCTCTCTCTTTGATAAGTACCTACGCACACCTGCCACATCTGTGGCGCAAAGCCGTCAATAAATCTCCAGCTAATGTGCGCAGGAAATCTCCGGCTT
The DNA here is from genome assembly GCF_023375975.1 of Astyanax mexicanus. Lineage (NCBI taxonomy): Eukaryota > Metazoa > Chordata > Actinopteri > Characiformes > Acestrorhamphidae > Astyanax > Astyanax mexicanus. The sequence continues at coordinate 22,105,251 of NC_064415.1, read as the reverse complement.
CTCCAATATTAATGCCGGCTAGGTGGGCTTTGCTGTTCGCCGCCGCGTTCCCAGGCACCAGAAGTGGAAAAGACTTTCTCAGCTAATGGTACAGTGCTCGGAGGCTAACAAGCCTGAGTAGAGCCTTTTCATCTTTTCCGCTGCTGGTCCTCTTCACCGGGGCCCATTAATAGGTAAGCTGCTGACTGCAATGGCCATAGGCAAGAACCTCATGCTGCATATTACTGAGCATGGGCTGTAAGTACATGATTATACGTGATTAGAAAAAAAAATGGGCGCAGAAAATGAGCTTGCTTAAAGCAACAGTAAGCAGAATTTTAACCTTAAAAAAATAACAGCTTTAAAATGGTGTCGATGCTTCACCGACTTGTAAAAGGGAGAATCGTGTCTCTATCATTGCCCCTTCAGGCTTTGCACGCTGCTAACTGCAATATGTAACTCGACTGAGTTAACAAGAACTGTGCAGTACAGTAGAATTTGCATGAAATCTTTTAATATCATATTGTTTTGCTTCAGATTTCAGCTCTGCATCTCTCAGCTTGTCCAGAAATGCATGTGTAAAGTGTGTCTTTTATTGGTAGCTCAAAGCACACTTCCTGACTCAGTGTGGGCCTATTAATAGCAAAGATGCTGATTTTAATGGCCATAAGCAAGAACCTGCAACTGCACATTACTGAGTACATGATTATATGTGATAAATGTGATGTATGTAGAATTTTAATCTTATAAAAACAGCCTTAAAATGATGTTGATGCTCCACTGACTGTCTTTAACATTGGCACTTCAAGCTTAGCACAACTGCCCTCTTTAACTGAACTATGCAACTGTGCAGTGCTGTGTAATCTGCATACATTCCTTTAATATTGCTTTACTGCATCAGTAAATGTGCTTCTTTCACTTCAGGTGTCAGTTCTATATCTCTCAGCTTGCCCAGAAATGCACGTGTAAAGCAGTTCCTTTGGAGATGTGACAAAGCACAAAGATGAAGCCCAGGAGCCAAAAAATGCTAATTCTCGCGAAATTCAGTATATATTTTATACTCTTGTGAAATATCAGTTTAATTTATTTATTTACCATGTCAGGCGACGTGTTTCTTTCACTTTATTTTCAAAGTTCTGTATCTCTCAGCTTGTCCAGAAGTGCATGTTTAAAATGTGTCCTTCAGTGATGGCTCAAAGTATAAATCATACTTTCATTTTTTTTTTTTTTTTACTTTCTTACCATGCCATACCTAGTCAACGCTTTGAAATAATTGTCCAGACAGTGGTTGACATAATGCTACAAAACACTTAATGGCCGCAACAGCTCCTCAGAAGTTTTATTCCAAAGTGCAGATTTAGTTCTGTATCTCTCAGCTTGTCCAGAAATACATGTGTAAAATGTGTCCTTTAGTGTGAATTATACTTTCTAATACTTACATCAGTTCTCACATTTGAAATAATTGCCCTGGCAGCGGTTGACATAATGCAACAAAACACTTAATGGCTGTAACAGCTCCCCAGAAATTTTATTCCAGAGTTCAGAATCAGTATCAGAATCTGTATCCCTCAGCTTGTCCAAAAATGCATGTGTAAAATGTTCATTCCTTCAGTGATGAATTATACTTCCTGATTTATTAGAATTTTTCTTTACTTTCTTACAGCAGTCCTCACATAACGCTGCTTTAAAATGCCACACCTAGTCCCTGCTTTGAAATAATTGCCCTGGCAGCGGTTGACATAATGCAACAAAACACTTAATGGCCGTAACGGCTCCCCAGAAGTTTAATTCCAGAGTGCAGAGAGTATTTTGATATTCTTCATCCTCTGCCTGTCTCACTCGTAGTCTCCACACAGCTTTGGCTATGGGATGTTTGGGCTTCATGCTGTTAGTAATCACTAGGCACTATGAGCTTTCTCCCGTCGTTCCTGATTTGAAGCGAGAGCAAATAATTGTGGCTCTCCGGAGCAAGATGGCTGCTTTCAACCAACCAATTACTTCTGTCCATCTTACTGTGAGTGACCGCTAAGGAGGGGACCACACACAGGGCAGAAAATGTGCTGCCGGCCCCCGATATTTGAAATGCCAGGGTGCGCGTAGTCGGGCGGATACTGTATTTGCTATTTGAACAGTGGGGGAAAATAATAACAATAATAATAATAGAAAGAAAAAAATGGAATAAATTTCAATTGAACTCTTTCTATTCGGGCGGCGAAGAAATGAAATCCTTTTCTGGGTCAGGCTTCTCTTTCTCTTATTCTGTCTCTCTCTCTCTCTCTCTCTCTTTCTTTCTCTCTCAGTCTCTCTCTCTCTCTCTCTCTCTCTCTCTCCGTCGACACACTCACAGACTCACAGACCAGACTCATACTCAAACCCACACACACACACACACACACACAGACACATTCACACTGGTTCTTTTCTCACATTTTTATCCAGTCAGCAGTTGCGATGTTGTGAATGCTTTCTATTTCTACACCACTCCAAAAAATTGCTATAATGAGCGAGCGCACACATCTCTCCGCCATTAATATTTTATAGGCCTTGAAAGATCACATGCGTACCGTATATGGGTGTGTATGTGTGTATGAGTATGTGTGTGTGTGTGTGTGTGTGTATGTGTGAGTACTTGTGCAAGATAACATAAGCAATTCGCTAAAAAAAGAATAATAATAATATAAGTATACAAAAAAAGAATAAGAAGAAAGTAGTACACAGCCTAGTAAGCTAACACACTTACACACACACTCACACACTCATACACACACTCACACTTTTCCCCTAAGCTCACGTCGAACCCCAGATCAGTTGGACTCGCTCCAGCCGCTGTCATTCCACTCCACCGAGACAGCCGAGTGATTCATCGGCGGCGAGCTTCGGAGTCACTTTTCATCATTCCTTTAATAATGCTAATGCAGCCGCATCGCGCGCCCCTTTAAACGCACGCGCCCCACAATACCGGCTCCTCGCGCCGCACAATGGATTAGCCTTAGCCCACCCCCCCTCCCACCCTCCCCGAGGGATCTGAATACATTTAGCAGGAAGCTGCATTCACTCCACATTACCCCCCTCCTCACCAACAAACCACCCACCCACCCGCCCAACCCTTCCCGCTCCCCATTTCGTATGCGCGGGCGAGATGAAATGAAGATGCTGAAGTGGTGAAATGAAATTAAGTGGTAATTTAGAGGAGATGTAAAAGAAAAGTATTGTGTATTAATTCTTTCTCTTTTTTTTCTCTCTTCTTCTTCTTCTTCTTCTTCTTCTTCCGAGCCTTCCCTGGCTCGCCGTTGTGCCGCCTTTGTCTTGGCGCTAAGGTTATTAGCATTCCTGTGAGCCTCGTCTGCTTGTTAGTCTCTCCTCATTGCTAATGCGGCGCTGGTATTAAGTTAAAATGCCTCTCGCTAGTTAATGGGTTTTAGGGTCTTCTGTGTGGAAGATTGCGCCCACCGCAGCGGCGGTTGTCCTTCTATAGCGCCATTAAAAGCCTCTTTCGCATTGTTCTAACCATCCAATCTTGACGTAGCTTGATGTAGCGGGTGACAGGGAGGTGTATATGTACGCATACACAGTCTCTCACACACACAACAGACAAATATGCTAGTGTGATGTGACTGTGTGTGTGAGAAAAAGCTAGCAGTTAGCAGAACCTAACAATGCTAGCATGCTAAAATGCTAAAAACAGAAGAAAAGAATGAACAGATGCGCCACAAGGAAAATATTTCTTTTGTTTTTTTTTTGGGTTTTTTTGGAGTTGTTCTGTTTGCAAGTGCATTCACAGTCTATTGGCAGAACTAGGCTTCTTCTCGCCAGCAGCACCGGGTCATGTTTAGACACTAGCTCGGACTTTAGCTTCTGGTCAAGCGTGAGGGAGTTTTTAGCGTGTTTTTTGAAGGGGTGACCAAGATAGGCCTGTCCCAAATCCACACGCAGCACACTCTGTCATGGCCTGGAGGGTTTATACACTAGCAGCTCGGCCTGGGTTGTAAATGTCAGCGAGCGCGACGGACCAGGAGACAGAGCTAGCCAAGTATGAACGCCACGCGCGGCACAATGCCCTGTTGTGCTAAAGCTGATAGCCGCTAGCCGCTAGCCAAAGTCGCAGCACATGTGGACTTTACAGTTCCCACCTAGCTAATAGTTCTTGGCTGCCGCCGAGCCACATGGTCAGCAAGAATGTGGACAAGAAAAAAAAATAAATTTATATAAAAAGCAAAAAAAAAAAAAAAAACAATCAGGCCACAGCCAATGAACTGTGAGAAGACTGTGAGAAAGGGAAATCTAGCCCTGAGGAAATTAGCATATGACCTACTGTAGCTGCACACTTGCCTTTTTTCATTCTTTTTTTTTTATTTTTTTTATTTTTTTTACAGTTTCATCCTCTGCCTGTGTTCTTCCCTATTCCCCTGCAGACACTGCCAAGTAGGCAATATTACAGAGATATAAGTCTTATTAAATTCCTTCACACATTACCACCCTCTCTATCGCTCTTCCCGCGCCGCTCACTCACTCACTGTGCGAGGAATGTAAGGGAGGGAATATACACCCTATTATATTTTCAGAAGGTGCTTCGACTGTATTGAAATCAATCGCTTGAAATAATGCCCGACTCCCCCTTTTTGTTCAAGTCGTTTTACGGACGCCATTTCATTCCGCTTCCTCCGCCTTAAAAAGACGGGCCTTATTATTGATAGGAAATAAAGGCAATGCTGAAAATATGGAAACAGAAAATCTGCATTTCTGCAGTCTCAGGTTATGTGGCTTCTTTTGTCGTTTGAATAAAAAAGGAGAAATAATGTGCATTGTAAGGGAATGTTCATACATGTTATTTTTTGTCAAATAGTGATTTTTTTTTAAATAATACAGGAGGAGATGTGCTATAAGTTGCGAAAAAAATAAATAAATAAATAAATAAATAAGGCTTTAGAATCCTTACGCACCAAGGATGCAGGACGCATTCATGTCTCAAGGCCACGCAATATGTGTTTAACATTGTTAGAATGTTACAAAGAACTGCATTGGCACTCCAAAAGGATTGCAAAAGATTTTTTTTTCTGATTTATACACACACAATAAATAAATAAATAAATAAATAAATAAATAAATAAATAAATAAATAAAACAAAATCAAAGGACCTAAGACAAATCTAAGGGCAGACAACTAAGACCTTCTATTAGTATGTTGAATAGCTTTCTCTAGTCTTATCACGAGAGAACAAAACTGCTTTTTATACTTTCATACCCATTTGAACAGAAGTATTTGAATAGTACGTGTTTACATACTTTTTCTTGCAACTGCACAATAATTTGAAGCTAGTATGTATAAGGTTAAATTTCTCGGACATCGATTTGACCAAGAAGTTATTTGGTGGTGTCAAAATAGCTCTGTTTCAACCTAAAATAGCAACCTACGCAGAGCCTTCACTACCCCCTCGTCTGACGTGAACAGTACATACAAAACCGGTGATTGATTTATCCATGGCATCACCTGAACATCACCAGTGCTTGATGAGCGACGTGGCGTCGTCTTGCGTTGTCTTGTTGACGCATCAAGTCTGTGATTTTCTGTGATTATCCACCTGAAAGGCCAGACAGATCCCTTCAAACACTTCTGAAACCGTCGCTAAACATCATCAGCGCGTGACATGTACATCTGAGCGGTGAGATCCTTTCGACTGCCAGACCGCGTTGACTTCTCATTGAATCATTTTGAAAGAACCCAAGGCGTGCACACAAATGCATGCAACATCGGCTCAGGCCCTGTTACTGTTGAATTTAATTCACTCTTTGCTGCCTGGATTGCCCTGGGCCTAGCTCGCCTTTAGAGCTCCGTGCTCTTGCGGATTCATCAAGCACTTTTTGCTCTTATTTATTATGCCGACGTGACAGGCGGTGCGGTGGGAGGGGACAGATTTGCATATGACCTTGCTTTCTACAATGGCGTGAGTGGGAACTTGTGGATAGTTTTATTGCCGAGAGATGATCGACTTTGTTGACTTTTCCGCTCTGCTAGAGATTTAAAGAAGTATGACGGGTGGAGATCAAAAAGCTTAAATCAACTGTGCGCGGCGTGGATGCGTGTTTGTGCGCGTGTATGCGTGTGTGCGTGCGCGCCGGTGTTTGTAAGCGAGCCAGCGTGAGGAGGAAAGGATAGAATGAAAGATAGCGTATCTGGAGTAGGATCCTGCTGTTAAGTTCTCCCTGGTGATTTCTCATCCTGTAGAAACGCTGAACCTGAGTCAAAGATGAACCTCCTTAAACCTTCACGCGAGCTTCTTTGAGCGTGCCATTTCCTACAGAACCCTGTCTGTCAGCATAGCAACGCGCTATCTGACTGTAGTGGAGACAGCCTGCTGAAAGCCGGGCCTTTATTCAGCGCGCTTTATCGTCCTTTACAGTGTGCGAAGTCGAGACTGCCTGATGGCATGAAAGTTTGATGTGGAAAATATCCTGTAGGTGCTGAATCTTTAATGAAATGGCAGCAGACAGAATTATCGGTACCCCTCCCCACTCTTCACGCCATGTTCACAGTCATTAAGGCCCCAGCTCCCTTCATCTACCCCCCCCCCCAACTCCCAAGCACCCCTAGCTAAGGAAGACATTTTCACCTCGACATATCTTATCTTACTTTCTTGATGTTCTTTTTTTTTTATACTTCCGCTCAATCTAGGTTTCTACTTGCAGCTAAGAACCAAGCTCTGCCGCAAATGCCAATGCCAACGCCAATGCCTGGCCAACAGATGAGTCCTGCTGTACAATCTCAACATGCATTCCGGCGATAAAGGACAAACTATAGCAACATTCTCTTGTACATACTCAAAACAAAGACACAAAAGCAACAAAAACGCCAACAAATGGCCAATGCTCTGCAAAAACGCACAGTCCTGCTGTACAAACTCAACATGCATTCTTACATTACTGTAGCCACTAAAAAACTCACAAAAAAGTACTCACAATATATTATAAATTAATTAAATTAATTTATAATTTATAATAAATTATAGCAAATTTCTCTTAGAACTCTTGGGCCAGAGGCTTTCTCAACACAGAAACACCAACACAAGTGGCAACAAATGGCTAATGCTTTACAAATGCCCAGTCCTTCTGTACAAACTCGATATGCAATCTTAGGTTACTACAGCAGATAAAGCTCTTTGGGTACTTTGAGCTGCAATAGAGGACAATGGTAATGGCACAAGAGATACCTTAAAAACGTTCTACTTCCCTTTGTGGCAATGGATGTGCTTGTGTTACTTTAGGGAAAGAATCATGATGCCATTTTCAAATGAAGCTATGCACAAAACCTTAAAGCCTTTGCATTCACATCCTTGTTTGAAGTACAGTCCTGCTGAAAAGTTTAATTGTCTAATTCAGTATGAATTAGTTCTTGCTCATCAACTACCTACAGTATATGAAAGTGGATGAACTGTGTCAAGAACAGAGTTTATATGTCTTGAATGTGGCATGGATTGGAATTAACCCTTCCTCAAGAAGGTCCTGCCAATGCAACTTGACTTGACTGGTCCCTGGTTAGTGTGGTGCCACCTATGGGATTAGAACATTCAGTGTAGAACATTTAGCTTCAAATGTGATGGAACAGTCAGTATTGAGTAGCTTACTGATTCTTCTACTCTGTTTGGTTCTCTAGCAAATTTTTGTCCTTTACACAATGGCAACACATCAAAATCTGTGCTAATTGAAGGAAAACGATCGGCTAAAAAAATTCTGGTCATCTCATTTAGGCACTGTGCAATTAAAAACATAAAAAAAATAAATAGAAAATGACTTCTCTGTTGTTGTTGCCATTCTAAGCCAGAATGCTACTACTGCACTATGTAACTTTGGTGAAGCTGCAAGAAAAACACAATATCTCTAGCTAAGTACATAGTAAAATAACAATTTCTGGGCAGACCATCCCAGACTGCCAAATCTCACTTCCAAAAGGTTTACATACCATCCCAAACAGAAATATATATGTAATCATACGCAACAATCTCTAATCGTTCTTTGAGGATATGGAGTATTACAGCAAAGCCCCCTATTCACAAGTTGCTCTACAACACCAGCTCAGTGCAACTCTTTTCCCTCGTAATTGCAAGCCGGCATCGCTCGAGAATCCCATACGTGATAATCTAACACACTGTTGCCTTCTCCCCATTATAACACCGCATCGGATCTTCTTGGTATTCACACTTGATCTCCGTATTGGCTCCCAGGCCGCCCATAGCTGATTGATATTTAGAGATGTTTGAGGGACCCGAACTGTTTGAACTGCGCCGTTCATAACAGACTCATCAGCCTCCTCGATCAATGTGGATAAATATTTCCCACAAGCCATCAGATTTAGAAACGGCCCCGCGCTCGCAATAAGGGGAGGGTCAAAATCAATCTGGGAGAGTGAGGGAGAGCAACAGAAAAAGAGAGAGAGGGAGAGCATGAGAGAGAGTGAGAGTACGCAAGAGACTTTCAAACACATTAGATAACCAATCCCATTTCAGGGTTCTTTTTTTAAAAGGAGCCCTGACCGCTAGTAGTGTGCATTTGTAGTCGTGCAGCTGTGGTGGAATGGATTGAGGTACAGATGTACTGTAGTAGAATAGTACTGTAGTAGCTGTAAACGCTGACACAGTGGTGGTAATGCAGTATTTGCGCTGTTTGCACTGTTCGCACTGTTCAGATGGAATAAAAGGCGTAAAAAAGAGGCGGTGGTGGGTTCCCTTCGCTCAAATTTATTCTACCACCGCTGTAGACGAGGGACAAGAACCACCACAATCAAATCCCTCTTCCTTTCTATCTCTCTCCTTCCTTCCTTTTTTCTCTCTGTCTGTTTATTTTTGGGTGGGAGAGCGAGAGACGGATTTAATTGAATCACTTTGTCAAGTGGAATCAGAGTCAAACGGGGGAAAGAGGCATGGCGGCGCGGGTGCTTTGATCGCGCCGGAGATGCCGGCGTAAACCCCCTATGTGAAAGTGCATTTAATAAAGCATGCTCCTCTTTCTGATGAGCCCGGGCGAGGAACGACAAAAAACCCCGGCGCCTGCCCGGCTGCTGTGTTTAATAATGCACTCTGCGCTGTTTCCGAACCCGCTGTTAGCTTAGCTAGCATTAAATGCTACCCCCTTCGCCTCAGAGCGGAGGATGTTAGATGGCTAGAGGCCTGCTCGTGCTTCTTTCCCCGGCCTGCTGTAGAGTTTGCCGAAGCTCAAACCAAAAAAAAATAGAAGAACGCAGGGATAAGAAGTTCAGCAGGAAAGAGAAGACGAGCTGCTTTCAAAACAGCGGCACGCAGCAATGAAAGATGAGTGTTAATGGGTCCGTGGAGATGCATGCATCAACACGGAGGCTGGGGTGTAGATGCGTGTGGGCGGATGGAAGATGTAAGAGGGTTTCGCCTGTTAGCAAGAGCGTCGCCGACTTTGAATTTGAGTGCTACATGCAAAACCTCTTAGCGAGGTGTGAAAATTACGGCAAATGCCCCTGCGCATCCGCACAATGCGCAAATGCCAACATAATAAATGCTACATGCTCTTATAACCCCGCACCTGCATACACAGTCGCCGTCGCAACTTGCTCACTCGCTTGCTCGCTCCCTCTCTCGCTCTGCCGCTCTGGGCTTATTTAGGCAGATGCTCACGTAGAGCCACACTTGCAGAACCCAAACTGCACAAACTGCCTTACTGAGCACACATCTGGGCCTTCCACACCAATACAAATACACATGCACACACACACACACACACTGGCACACAGTGAAGCGGGTGGCCTCAGTGTTTTGTGTCACTCCCTCCCCTGCTGTGCCTCAGGTGAAGTAAAGAGGCTATTGATCGTTTAGTTCCAGCCCAGGAGAGCGCTGCAATGACAATGCAGCGTGAAGCCAGCCTTGATTTAGCACTAGCAGTAGCAGCCGCCGCAGCCGCCTCTGCTCTTTGCTACGGGAAGGGGTGGAGGTGTGTGTTTGGGGGAGGGGGGCTGGGGCTGGGGCTTTGGGCGCTGCCACGTGCCCAATCATTTCTGATAACACAGCACAACCTCGCTGGGCGAGGTGACAGCAATGCCTAGAGGAGACTCACCCGAGACTCATCGTTTTCTTTTTATTTAACAAACTGCTGTGTTTTTTTTCGTGTCGTTTGTTGGTTGGTGGAAACGAGGGTGGAGCAAGGGTGTGCCGTGGTTGCTTTCACAGCACCGAGTCGCCTAGTTGTTTTTTTTTGTCTGAGGCAGCTGCATAGCTTCCCTTATTTAGCATGCACAAGCTCTAATCCAATTAGGAGTTCTTTAGAAGAAAAAGAAAAGTCCTGAAAACACAACGGCCGCCAGCATAGCGACTAAGCGGCTAAGGCGTCACAAACCCGACGTCAGGTGACATTCCACACAAATGAACTGAATACTTTATTAGTTAGAAGGCTGTGTATTTTTACCCTTTGTATTGAATTAACGCTGAATAAATGATTCCAGGTAAGGCTCATGTCATTACCGTTAAAACTCTCGCTAAATATCTGCTTCTTCTGTAATTTAATTAAAATGTATCCAAGCTGCAACAAAAGAAGCCCAGACTACCACGAGGAAACAAGAAAAAAAAGTAACTTTTTGTATCTTTTCCTTTCTTCAGGAACTCAATCACGAGCTTTAATTGAGCCTGGGGAGCTCTTCTTTCATAATTATCTGTTCCCACGCTTCAACATCTAGCACCTGAGCAAGACGAAGAAGAATAACAAAAAAAAAAACACTCAGCCAAAAATAACGCATAAAGTTTTCTCCTCTTGCCTGAGGTGCTTCATGTTTGCCCTCAATTTGGCCCCCCTCGCGCTTAATCTTACCGTCGAGTGTGCATAAAATATTCCGTCGGAAGCCTGCTGTTGAAGCCCAGCATTTTGTATATCATAGCCCAATTTAGCCAGCCTTAATGAGGATTCCAATTCCCCGGCAGAACTCCGCCGCGGCTGAGGACTAACCGTCTCCAAAAAGTTCACCCAACTTTGATGAGGTGCACGACGGAGGAGCGCCGAGCGAGCTCGATCGGGCCTCGCGGCTTAATCCTCGGGAAATGCGAACCGGACTCATTTTCGCAAGGTTTTAGCTCAATTTCAGCGGGCCCTCGAGGGCCGACGTACTCCAGTGTTTGTCAGGGATCTCGAGCCGCCCGCGAGACCCTCTCTCCCTGCGGTTAACTTAATTAGCCTCTCACGCCCCTCGGCATGCTGGGAATTAAACACGGTGACTCATCGAGCACTCCTTTTTTTTTCGGCAGGAACACACGAAGTACGAGTTCCTGGTATATGTGCTCGGAGAACTGCGGCGGACCGCGGCGGTGCGTGTGGCAGCTGGCTCAATGTGCCAGGAGGTTGTGGGTTCAGGGCCCACACTATAGAAATGTAGAAAGCAGGGCGGTGGCGTTCTGACCTAGGGCTAGTATGAAAACTGCTCAAATAGGGGAACGTTTTAGGCTGTTTTTATACCTGTAGTTTAACATTTTCAGTGGTCTGTAAATTTTTCTCCTATTGGTTTGTTTGTCAAACAAGAGAAATCCCAGGTGTAGCATAATGTGTCACAACAAACCTCATAAGTGTGAGGATGTTCCCTGCTTATTCAGACCTAGATCTGTCTGGGGTGGGAAAAAGAAAGTAAATACAGGAAGATCCTATGTTCTGGACTAGTGCATAATAATTCTCTGCAGTTAGGGTTAGGGTTTACATGGAGAGATGGCTAAAATGGCATTAGTTTAGAGCTATAGACATTATCTGGGCAATGTGTCATGGTTAAACCAAACCAGCAGAATGATGAATCAGTTGTTCAGCTCAAACTTGAGGGTTACATCTGATAGTTGGATGTAGCTTGGATCCAGGTTGGATCTCATACTGCGAGGTTGATTCAGAGGTTGTGGTTGTTTGGTAGCAGGGTTTTGATGCTGTTGTTTTGGTCTGCATTCAAGAGCGTTTACTGTGTTCACACTTGCCCAAACAAACCGCTTCAAAGTTTGTTAGGAACCAGACTTGATTCAGTTATCTTGTGCTGTATTCACATCTGCACAAAATTAATCTCGTGAGGACCAATGCTTTCTATGTCACAGATTTGTTGGTCTCATTTGATTCTTTACAAAAAGCATGCAAGTGATTTACAGGGGATTATTGATCACTGTCCAATGAAAAACAAGCATGTCCTTTTTTTTCTGGATGTATGGACCCATAGAATTTGTCCCAAATTACCGGAAATAAACAGTTTTACATTGACTTCCATTGAAAGTTAATAAGGATTATCTTTCTCCTGTAAAATTGCTATTTTGGAGATTTGGAGTTTTTCTTTGGACAGCGACTGTTTGATTTTCCGGCATCAGGGAGCTGTTATCATCCTTTGTAAGGAGTCACTGGAGTCACAGGAGATGTGAGATGTCTGAAATAGTTGCATTCAAGAGTGATTACTCTATTCACACCTGCCCAAACAAACTGCTTCAAAGTTAGTTTGCAATCGGACTTGGTGCAGTTGTTTTGTGCATTTGATGCATCTGATGTGAGTGCTGTATTTACATCTGCACAAAGTGAATCACATCAAGTGCAAAAAAATGAACCAGATTAAAATGTAAACCGGACTAATGTGTGCAAGTGTGAAAACATGCAACTCTTAATAACATCTGTTGCGTGTTAGGGCTAGAAGTGAGCAACACTATATGCTTTTCCTTATTTTTATCTTCAGTAGGATTTTCGTACTGTAGTGTTGATACTATATTAATGAACAAATCATGCGTCTAGTCTAGTCTATGAGTCTAGTCTTTATTGATGCAGCATTCAGTTTTGGAACTGAATTGAAATTATAGTGCCGTTATTTTTTTTTTTTTTTTTTGCTCAGTTTGAGCACAAATACATTGTTTTAGACAGCCCCTTTGAATTATTTACTTCTACTTCTTCTTCTTTTTCTTGTGTGTGACGTGAGCAGGCTTCTCATCTGTGTTGAATACCCAACAACCGAAAGCCTGTTCGACTGTTGGATTAGGATTTTCTTTTTTTTTTTTTTTTAATTCTGTATTTTTCTGGGAATTTAGCGAATCAGCCGAACTTCATTGTGCGATTCAAACAATCTGGTGCCTCTCTCTCTCTCTTTTTTTTTTTCCCGCTCATATGTGTTTATATAGAGATACAGTTATTCAGGCCTTTCTTTCTTCCCTCCTCAATTTTTTTTTCCAGTCCCTCAGTGGTAAGCGGAGCAAAGCACAAACCGGCAGGTTTGCGGGATTTAATTGAAATTGTATTTTGACAAATACGCATTTAATGGTGTAAAATAGGCTATTGTGTGTGTGCGTCTGGGAGCGTGCGATAAGGCGACCAGCTCTGAGCCAATGAGACGCAGTCTAAAGACCGACAGCGAGGGGAGGGGGGGGGGTGTGGATAAATAAATAAATAAATAAATAAGCAAATACACATACACACACAGACACACACACACTCGTGCACACACAGACACACACACACATATATATATGCGAACACACAAACGCATATTGGAGATTTGAACCCCTGTCTGTCTCTCGTAGTCTCTGCCTCCCTCTGCAGAGTCAGTGCTAGCCGAAGCCCTACCATTTTCTTACACACACCACACTGCCTGTTTGACTGTGCTGCCTGTGTCTGTTGAATGCCTTCTCTCACCCTCTTCTCATCCATCGTTTTTCCCCCATCTTAATCTGTGAACTGTAAGTGTTAGAAACTGTTATGAATAATTTCTCTTTCTCTTTTTTCTATTTTTTTTTATGAATGTGGGGGAAAAGGCATTAGCTGTTCTGTCTCGCTACAGGCTCCACATTTTCTGTTTTTCTTTAAATGTCATGTGCCTTTCTGCTCAGTGCCAGTGCCAGGTTCGCTGATTTAGTGGCATTATGGCGGCGTGGCTGCGATTTCAGCACTGTGTCACAGAAGCAGGAGCTGCAGTAACGCTTTGTTTCTGTGGGTTTATCTGCAGATGTATGTAGACGAGCGTGGAGTGTGTGCTGCGTGAGGAGCTCTAAGAGTGAGGGGAAATTGTATTGTAGCACGTTTAAGCGACCTTAAGCTTCTAATGACTGCTGATGATAAGAGCAAGACAGAGAGAGAGAGAGAGAGAGAGAGAGAGAGTGAAAGAGGTTAAAAGATATGAAGTGTGAGAGAGAAAAATTGTGTAATAGAGAAGAGATAGGGGTCGTGAGAGGAAAGAAAAATTAGAGAATGTGATAGAATGAGAGGCAGTCAAAGAAAGAGGGAGACAGTGAGAGAGAGAGAGAGACAGAGAGAGAGAGAGGTTGAGAGATATGAAGAGTAAAAGGGAAAAAAATTGTAATAGAGAAGAGATAAAAATAGTGAATGTGATACAATGAGAGACAGTCAAAGAAAAAGGGAGACAATAAAAGAGAGAGAGATAGAGAGAGAAAGTAAGAAAGAAACAGAATCAGAGCAAGAAAGTGAAAGAGGGAGAGAGTGTAAAAGAGGTTGATAGATATGAAGAAAAAATGTGAGAGATTGTAAAACAGCAAAAACAATGGTGGTAAGAGCTGAGAAAAATTAGAGAATGTGATAGAATGAGAGACAGTCAAAGAAAGAGGGAGACAGTGAGAGAGAGAGAGAGAGAGAGACAGAGAGAGCGAGAGAGAGAGTAAGAAAGAAACAGAATCAGAGAAGAAAGTGAAAGTGAGAGAGTGTAAAAGAGGTTGAGAGAGATGAAGAGAAAATGTGAGAGATTGTAAAACAGCAAAAACAGTGGTGGTAAGAGGTGAGAAAAAATAGAGAATGTGATAGAATGAGAGAGAGACAGTCAGAGAAAGAGGAAGACAGTGTAAGAGAAAGAGAGCAAATAAAAGAGAGACAGAAAGTGAGAAAGAGACAAGAAGATAAGTGGTGGTGAGAGGAGAGAGAGAAAAAAGAAAATGTGATAGAATGAGAGACAGTCGGAGAAGGAGGGAGGCAGAGAAAGCGACAGAGCAAATGAAAGAGAGAGACAGAGAGCGAGAAAGAGACACAACCAAAGTAAGAAAGTGACAATAAGAGTGAGAGTGGAGAGAGAGCAAGACAGAGAGGGGAGGGAGAGAGTGTGAAACGGGTTGAGAGATATGAAGAGAAAATGAGAGATTGAGAAACAGCAAAAAAAAAATGCAAGAGAGAGATGGAAAGTCACAGTGGAGAGGAGAGAGAAATGGGGAGAAATGAGAGAATGTGAAAGAAGGAGAGACAGTCAAAGCAAGAGGTAGATAGAAACGAGAGATAGAGAGAAACTGTGACAGAGAGATGGAGACAGTAAGAAAGGTTGAGTGAGACTGCGAGAGAATGAGAGACAATGAAAAAGAGAATGTGAAAAGGGACAGAATGAGAGAGTGTGACTTATTGAGGGAAGAAAATGAAAGTGCGTAGGTAAAGGGAGACAAAGAGAGATTGAGAGAGAAAGGAGAAAGAGAGACAGACAGCAAACTAGACTGTATAAAAGAAAGAGAGTGAATGAGAAAGAGCACAAGAGCAGGATAGAAAGACAGTGAGAGTAAGAGAGTAAAGGGAAAGTGAGAGATAAAGAGAGATTAAGAGAAAGAAAGAGACAGTGAAAGTGAAAAAGAGAGTGAGAGAGAAATGGCACAAGGGTCAGATTGAAAGAGAGTGAGACAGAATGAGAAAGACAGCGAGAAAGAGAGAGCACAGGAAAGCAGAAAAGACAGAACGAAAGAGACAATAAGAGAGTGAAAGCAGGAGGAGAGTGTAAAAGAGAGACAGTGAGTGAGAAATGATGGACACTGAGAGAGAAAGTGGACAAACAACAAAAAAAAGAGCAAAAGAGAGAGAGTAATAGGCAGAGAGTAAAACAGAAATAGCTTGTGAGAGAGACAGGGGAAAAGAGAGGAAAAACTAGAGACGGGAAAGGGGGGTTAGCGGTGTTGCATTAGGTAATTGGCAGCAACATCATCACCGGAATGAAATTATGCTAGTTAATCTCTCCTCAATTAATCACAGTTGGAGTGGTCTTAGCATACGCTAATTATTTCCCCAAGTACTGTTCACCATCATAAAGGACCATCTCTCTACCAATTCAGCAGCCTGGAGGATCTGCACCAGCGTTTCATTCAATATATTCCATTTAAAAACCACTGGTAATATTTCCTTCCTATAAACCTGTTATGACTAATGTCATAGGCGTAGGAACCGGGGGGGATGGATATTAGAAACAGGTGGATTTGTCCCCCCCAAAAATGATATCAGTTCGCTCAGGTCAGCTGTACTATTAATGAGGAGACAGACCGGACCAATCACGGAGCCGGTTCAGGTATTAAGTCACGCCTCTCAGTAGAAACAGCCAATCAGCTTGCTGGTTTTGCGGCGCGCGGAGCAGAGGCAGTTTGCTGTTGGGGAAGCCCCGCCCCCTCGCTGTGAGATTTAGCAGCGGGATCGGGACGCAGCAGCTTCTGCTGATTTTAAAACAGAGATGAATATACGGAGATTTTACTAAAATAAAGGTAACGATAGGCTAACCACTTCAACTGTGATGATATGTTTCTGATAGCTGGTTAAAAATACACGTCTCTGAATCAGCACACAGTTTAAACCCACTGTGATTAATAAACTGCAGCTTTGTTAGTGTGTAAGCTTATCTTTGGAATTAGCTAGATTGGGAGTCAGGGTTAAAGGAAAAAAATAAAATATATATGTAATGTTTCCCTGTACCTGATCAGCTAATCACTTTAATTTTCAAACTGTTTATTCATTTAGGATTACAGGACTTACTGTGAGCTATAATGAACGAAAATTGATTTAACTAACTAGTTATCTAGAAGCTGGATGTAGATGATCGCCAGAATTTCGTACAGTACTTTAAGTTGGTAGTTTAAAGCAGTTACTTAACCCCGATCACTGCTCTAAACTAGTGTTTTCCACCTGATCAGCTAATAAACAGTCATTTACTGAGATTACCTGTTAAAATCCTTTAGCCCCCTATGGAGCCTAAATTAATCATGTATATCCACCAGAGGAAGCTCTAGAATATGCAGAACAGTTTTAATATGCAGTAGAATATATAAGAACAGGGTTGAGAAACACTGCTGTAACGTGACTTCTGTTCATTTGTATTTCACAGTAAGACCACATGTCCTGACGTTTATAAAAGTCTCTATGAAACGTAAAGTTACATTCTTTTACATAAAAGGACACCATCTTAAGAAGAGCTCTCAGTAGAAAAAAATAAAAGTGCAGGAGAAAATGTAAATATACAACAGAATTGACATGCCAATACATAATAATAATAATAATAATAATAATAATAATAATAATAATAATAATAATAATAATAATAATAATAATAACAATAACAATAATAATAATCTGTTATATTATTTTAAATATAAGGTGATAACTCAGACATTGCTTGCATAATTTTTCTAACAACAGTAGCTGTAATGTGGAGTAACATGTTTAGGTTGTAAAATCACCTTATAATAATAATTTACTTTTAATTAAAAGTAATTTCCACAAATGTTGTTCTAGGAAACTATTGGGTGGGCTTGGTTTCATATTGGCAAATGTGTCCCCCCCAATATCAAGCCCGCTCCTACGCCCTTGACTAATGTACATTTACATAAGCATATCTTAATTATCTATAAGAGCCTTTTATTAGCGAAATTAGACGACAAAATTGTCATCAAATGTAATTCATTTTAGAGAAATACATTTTACGGAATTACGGAATCGGCACATAAGTTCTCGGTAAAGTAATGCACATTTTTGGGAAGTAAAATGCAGACCCAGGCAACACAGAAGGCCACTCAGGAGGAAGAGCGTGGAAATGAAAATGAAAAAGAGAGAAAGATACAGTGCCGTCCGTCTCATGCTCGCTGTACCGTGTCAGACATGGCTCTTGTCCCTGTGTTGTGTTGCGCTGCGTTGTGTTGTGTTGGGTTGTTTTATGCTGTTGCCCCGGCTCACTGATGCGACACCACTGAAAGCATATGCAGCTGGATGCTGAACTTACTGAAGCAAACCAGGTCAGAGCTGGCCTCTGCCATCTTGGAAGTCTACCAGTAGCTTCCTTCCTATTCATCAGGATAGCTCTAGCGGGACGCTAGCACTACTTTACTCAGCTAAAAACACCCACAGGCTCCATGCTTGTGTTGTCACTTTTTGCAAGCGCAGTATGACTACTGTATATTCTATACATAGACTTTATCTATAGTTTATTATGTCTGAAGTTAGACGCACTGTATATAAATACGGTGTGATATAAGCATAGCAGGGTAACACTTTATAATAACTTTCATTAATATATATATTTTTAATGATGATCAGTAGATGTGAACAAAAGCAGTGATTCATCAGAATATGAATATTAATAAATGCTCACACATGACACCTGTTTATCAGCATGGATGTTCATATTAAAAATGTTAGTAAATCATTAGCTCATCAAAATTTGAACATTTATAAATCGCTAGTAAATGCAAATTTTAAACTAGGCGAAGGTTTATCAATTGCCAATGCATTCATTAGTATTTACAAAGTATTTACATTTAGCTTCCTAAAATGTGAAAAATAACAGTTATTAATAATTAGTTAATGGTTTATTAATGAAAGATATTACAAAGTGTTACCGAATAGCAGACATCCCACAATGCAAAAAATAAATGAATAAAAAATACATTTCAGGAGTCCAATTAAAGATCATTCAAAACATTTAGCAGACCAATTAGAATTTAATTACCACCCTCAGAGCACACAACATAGGTCAAAGCACAAGGATAGACCAATCAGGATGCTCTTTGTGTCACACATTTGATTGGTTGTCTTGCTTGGTTGTTCCCAAACAGTGTGCAAGCGATTTTTGGGAGATTATATGATTTGCAGGTATCGGGGAGCTGCTATCAAAATAAGTGAGAATCACAGAAGTCAAGGGAGATGTGGGAGGTCTGCAAAAATTGCATGCTAATTAAGGTGTTTTTACACCTGTAGTTGGTTTAGTTTGTACAATTGAAGCATTTCCCCCTTTATTTGCTTTGTTTGCAATTGCTTTATTTGCAATTGTAGTATGTGTGTGTGTGTGTGTGTGTGTGTGTGTTCGTGTTAGTGACTAAGAGCTAGCTTGTGTATGTCTTGCGAGTGAGTGTGTGTGGGTAGGCGACTTTGATGATGCCTGTTTCTCTTTAGCATGCCGCTAGGCTTCTAGACTTAGCTGAGGATGAAGAGCGAGAGCGACTAGCACATCATTCGGCCAGTAATGAGTCCACCAGCCGGGCCCAGCACAAGCCAATCAAGCGCGGCTACTCATGGAGCCACGGAAACAGAGAGAGAGGGAGCGAGGGAGACTTTCTCTTGTCTTTTCTAACTCGCACGCTCTCTCTCTCTCTCTCTCTCTCTCCCCCTCTCATCATGTCAAACGACCTTGTCTGAAGGCTAGGTTAAAAGATCCAGTAAATATCACCCCCCACACACTTACAGTAATCCATCTGACACAGCATGTAGCCTACATTAAGCTCATGCTTTCTCCTCACGACTTCTTCTCTTCCTCTTCCTCCTCATCGTGATTCTCTGGAATTGTTTGAGGCTTACTGTTTGGAGCTGTATGGCCGTACGTATAGTCCAGCTGCATAAGACGGACTTTCCCAAGTGTCTTCACGCTGGTTTTCTTGATAGCATCTTCCCGAGAAGGACAAGTAGTTCTTTTCATTCTGGTTGGACAAATAAATGAGAAACATGTGAAGTGTCCCAAGACTTAGGCGAGTTAATGAACTGTTAAAAAGAGCTGTTTTTTAGCCTCGCTAAGAGGAAGAGTGTGATGTGCATTAGAATTTTAGCGCAAAGAAAGAAAGAAGGAAATGAAGGCACAGAGAGAGAGAGAGAGAGAGAGAGAGAGAGAGAGGGAATGAGGGAGAGTGAGAGGTAAAGGAGTTGACGCTGGAAGAGTCAAACAGGCGTCTCATTGTGAAAGTGGAATGCGAAGAGCATGTGAAACTGTTGCTCTTTCAATGGCAATTAAAGAAGTGCATCTGTGCTTATTTTATTAGCTTTATTTTCCGAGGGACAGGATAGATAGTGTGGGTAAGGAT
This sequence comes from Astyanax mexicanus, assembly GCF_023375975.1. NCBI lineage: Eukaryota > Metazoa > Chordata > Actinopteri > Characiformes > Acestrorhamphidae > Astyanax > Astyanax mexicanus. The sequence goes on along the minus strand of NC_064415.1, from coordinate 22,085,245 downwards.
AGTGTGTTTTTGTTGTTCAGAGAGTTTCAAGACCATGATAGCTTAAAGAGGGAATAGCTACAATGGATGATGATGAACAAAATTTAAAAATTTCTAATTCCAAAGTAGTCTTAAAGAATAAAAGTACAGTATTTAAGACTAATAAAAATGTGCTTTATGTTTGGTTCTGTAAAGGTTGTGAACCCTTTAGAATGTTCTATATTTCTGCACATAAAGGGGTTGGATAATGAAACTGAAACACCTGGTTTTAGACCACAATAATTTATTGTGGAAATAGACAGTTCTGGTGGAAACAGGAGAGTTGAGGTGCACATTTTTATTCTGCCGTGATTTGGCCAGCCGTGGTTTTATGTTTTTTTTGGATACAATCCGGGTTAGCACCCGAACATCCCTTTCAGACAGCTTCCTCTCTCGTCCACAGTTAATCCTGTTGGATGTGGTTGGTTCTTCTTGGTGGTATGCTGACATTACCCTGGATACCGTGGCTCTTGATACATCACAAAGACTTGCTGTCTTGGTCACAGATGCGCCAGCAAGATGTGCACCAACAATTTGTCCTCTTTTGAACTCTGGTATCTCACCCATAATGCTGTGTGCAATTCAATATTTTGAGCAAAACTGTGCTCTTACCCTGCTAATTGAACCTTCACACTCTGCTCTTACTGGTGCAATGTGCAATTAATGAAGATTGGCCACCAGGCTGCTCCAATTTAGCCATGAAACCTCCCACACTAAAATGACAGGAGTTTCAGTTTCATTGTCCAACCCCTGTATATGACCTAAAACATCATCAGATTTTCACAATCCTAAAAGTAGATAAAAAAAACCCAGATAAACAAATTAGACCAAATTATTATACTTGCCCATTTATTTATAGAGGAAAATGATCTAATATTATATATTTGTCAATGGGAACTCAGGCAACTGAAGTCCCTCTCCCATTGGATGTTTTCCCTATATTTATGGAGAAATATAGGACATTTGAAAAGTTTATTAACCTTCTACAGACATAAACACAGACAGACATCTTGTGATTGGCTGATCTTAGCAGAAATCAATAAAATAGTATGCATTTTATTATAATGGTAATTATTAGTTTACTTTCAGAAGGACAATATGCACAAATGCACACATACCACTTTCTTACTTTCTCTCTCACTCACTTACACACACACACACACACACACCAACATTACAAATCTGGCTGTCAATCTCCGCGGGTCCCTGGCCCACATACACCCTCCAGTGCTGTGTCACCAGCCTCACAACAGCGGGGAACCGACCGCGCCAAAGAATCCACTTTTGTCCGTATGTAATTAACTCACAGAATAGCTCGGAGCCATCTCTTCCGCTGCCCCCCATCCCTTATCCCTCGTTCTCAATCCCTCCGTCGGGGAGAAGTGTATGCCTCTTTTGAGTGTATTCAAAGGGCCTGGCTGTGGAAAATGGCACGCATTATGCGCTGAGCCCCCGTTGGCAGAAAAGCCCACTATGTGGAGTGGCAGTTAGCGCGCCGCCGAGCCGCTAGCCTTTCCGGCCTCTTCCGCGGCCTAGCTCTGCGCACCCCTTGCCCCTGGGGTGCTGGCCCAGGCACAGGCCCTGTTGTTCAAGGCCTGCAATGGCGGACTGCTGCGAGCCTGTGGTCTTAAAAGTGGCTGGGGGTCAGATTTAGGGTCAGTGGGATTTGGAAACCCCAAAGAGAAAAGAAAGTGCAGGCCTTAGTAGGGGGGATGAATTGGGCAGCTTTATATATATATATGTGTGTTTGTGTGTGTATATCTGAATGGAATGACCTTTTACCATAATGTATGTGTATGTATGTGTGTATCTACCATGCTCTTGAATGAGGAGAGCTCTTGACTTGCCTACACTCCTAAATACAGCAGAAAGGTGTCTAAACAGTTGTTGGAATAGGGGAACAAAAACAAACTTTCAAGGGTTTAGAACCTCACACCATGTGGCTCTTCAGACTCATACAGCCTAAAGCACCACCTACTGAGAGCAAATGTATGGAAGCCCCGTTTTGAACCTTTATTCTGCACACACAAACACTCCAAACCGCCCAACTGCTGCTGCTCTAACTGCAGGCCCACTTCAGCCCTATTGCTCCCAGGCAACGCCTACAGTGTGAGGCAAACAACTCCTGATTTAATTATCCCCCCTGCATGTCTGAGCAGATCTAATACACATAGTCTTTATTGGATTAGTTCAGGTTTATGGAACGTATTTGATTGATGTTTTAAATACTCTCAGCGTTACGCATGTAATGGAATGGAAGACATAGAGAGACATAGATCGAGAAAATCACGATTACACGCTCCACCGTAGTCTCGGACTGACCCACGTCTAAAATAAAACAATGTTCTGTTCCACCTCCCAACCCCCCCAATCACATTATCAGGCGAACCAAAAAAAAATAAAAAATGACGCCAGTGGGAACACAGGCTTAAATAAGAAACGTAAACTTTAAATGGTGGGATCCAATTAGGGCCATGTTAAATATAGGCAGAGCTGCCTGCATCATCAGTTTGATAGTAAAAGTGATGCTCCTTTAGGGATCGGTCAAGATTCGACTAAACCCTGTTTGCATCAGACAGTTACACAGAGTGGGGACCAAAATCTGAAAGCAGGAAAGTAAAAGGTGAACGCGGTTCAGTGGTTTAGTGAGATCATGTTTTTTTTCATTTAATACAAACGAAAATGTATATTAAAAGATTAGAAGTATAATTTTCACGGAAATTAAGCAAAAATAATGTGTTAAAAACTCAGTTTGAGGCTAGAAACAACCTGCTAGACTTAATCCATCCCTTTACTGATTTTAAACACTTTTTGTCTTGTTGTTCATTGTTAATGTTATTTATTTATTTATTTGTTTCTCAATAACTGGCTTATTTATACACAAGTACTTCTTAGTCTAACAGGGTGCATTAATGCTGCTCAGTAATGAAACACTGTTTAATTAAAACTCCAAAACTTCATGGCTTGGAAAAAAGCCAACAACCTGCATATACACTAGTTTTAAGGTGTTATCTTGTGGGTGAGGTTGAGCACTGGACATTCCATTTCCAAGTGGAAGAAGTTGTGTGGGCATTTAACATTCCTTGACCCTGAATCCACATACATAGGAGAAGGCATTACAACCCAGAGTGGACAGCAGAGTGAGTGGTAATGATCGTGATCGGTGGCATCTGGCTAGAACTGTCCATGCGGACAGACAATCGAGTTAATAAGGAGGCCCTACATACATATCACAGGTCTCTGCCGAGTGCAGTGCAGAGTTGTTTAGCTGCCATTGGACATGATACTAGTTGCATAGCTTTGGCATATCCATCGGCTGGGTTGTTACTATGTCTACCATATCAGGAAGACTAAGCTTAAAGAAATAGTCCAATATGTTTAAGCCACCCTTTCCCTTTGCCTCTAGTTTTTAGAGTGTAGATAGAGTGTACCCTTGATTTTTTTGGGTCCTGCTTAGCTTGAATGACAGCTTCGGCTTGTATTCAAGCATAGTCCTCTTCTATCTGTGCAAAGAAGAAGCATCTGATGAGTAGATCAAAATGAATAACACATTCATGGTCAGTGTGAAAAGTTTACCTGGAAATTGTGCAGAATATTAAATCATTTTTCTACATTTTTCTACCTTTTTATTTTTTAGTTTTACACCTTTTTAAACACCTCCATTTGCTTATGTGAGGCATATTGTGGTTCAATTCCTTCTTTTTTCGTGCCTATCAAAAAAAGAAATAACAATAATACTGGATTAACTGTCACAAATAATCAGCAGATTTGCGGTGTAATTGATAGTGACAGCCCTGCCCTCCTTCCGCAGACGCTCTGCAGCACCTCGGTACGCATCTCTTCTGCATCGCAGCCTGATTGCGTCGGCCTGGCCTTGCTTCGCACGGGCTTAAATGTGGCCAGATGGTTTCATTGCGGTGACTGGACTGCTCATTTGAATGGAAAAAGCCAAATGAATATGTTGGACTCCTCCGCCTTTGATCAGGGAAAGTGAATGGCTCTTCTTAGGCGAGATTAAACCAATGGCGCTGCTATGAATCATACTCCCTCGGAGACCTTCAAGTGGCATTTGAATGCACAGTCATCAGAGGGTCTACACAGCGCAGTGAGGCTCAGTCAGCAGCAGAAGCAGCAGCAGCAGAAGCAGCAACAGCAGCAGCCGCAGCAGCAGGCAGTGGACAAGCAGCACTAATAAACTCACACTCACCCACACGCCGCTTCTTTGTTTGCTCTCGCTGGGAGGAAGCAGTTGTCAGTGCGGGCGTTGTGAGAAGTAGATGAAAGGAGAAAGCGGAAGACTCAGGGGGATGGTGGGGGGGCATGAAGACGAGAAGAAGAAAACAGAGGGAGAGATAGAGGAAGAAAGAGGAAGAGAGAGCGAGCTGTTGCTCGGGATCACAGCGGGGAGGCCAAAGTGGTCAGATGGAATGATTGAGGTGATGCGGTCGTCGGCCGGACCCCGACGCTTTAACCGACGGCCAGCAGTCTGGTCGGATCAGACGCCCCCCTGGAGAGAGAGCTCACTAAGCATTCTGGGTAGAGGCTCAGAGCAGCAACAAGGCCCTGATTGCTTAATTGTGGGAGAGAGGCACGTTGTGCGAGTACGAGTGCGAGTGTGAGCGCGAATGCCAAGAGAGGGAAAGCGAGAAAAAAAGAAAGAAAGAAAGAAAAAAAAGAGCGAGAGAGAGAGAAGGTAGAAAAGGTATAGCTCAGACAGACCCTCATGCCCAGATGATCATTATACTCCAGACAGCAAAAGTGTCAAGCTGGAGAAGTAAAAGTGAAATCTTATTTCTTCTACTGCTACTGCTGTGGAGAGCGCAGGATTGAAAGCCGGATTGAAAGCACACCGGCACAGCGAGTCTTTTTTTATGCGAGAGAGATTGTTTTCTTTTCCTTATTTCGTATTTGTATAGTGATAGGATGTTACAGGATGTTTACTGTATATGCACCCACAGCGTTGGCAAGGGGATTTTAGTATCTGTTAAAACTGAGCAAGGTAAAATCGGTGCTGATGTTGTGGGATATATCAATATCAGTATGTAAATTAATCATTAGGTGTTACTTCAGGGAATGGCACTTAGGGAATGGTATAAGTTATGAGGCATTGTCTTGTGAGTTAGGTTGAACACTGGCCTTTATTGGACTTTGAGAAAGGTTAGAAGGATGGGCCTTTACATTGTTGTTACAAGTTAGATATAGTTAGAGTATAGATATTCAACAGTATCACTTGTGTACAGGGAATACAAGGCATAGAGGGCATTACCACCCACAGTGGACAGTGTAGTGGATTACAGTGATCGTGACTGGAGGTGTCTGGCTAGAATTGTCCACATGAAAAGATAAGCTACTTGCTATTTTCACTAAAATCACATTCACATTCAATGAAGCAACAGTATTGACTGAGATAGCCCATACTACTCAAAATTGTGCATTTTTCCATTTGTGCAATTTTTATTACCATAAAAAAAGTAAAAAATAAAAATAAAAAAACTTTCTAGGAATGTCATCTCTATTTTAGACTCTAAAACCACATTCATAACATATTACAATGCATTCATAAGGCATTACAAACATGGCTATAAATATTTATACAAATGCATAACCCATTATAGCCATGTTTATCATGCGAAATTATAATTAATATAATATAATATTGATTATAATACATTATAAGATCATTAATAATCTAATCCCACAATGAAAGTCTGTCACTTTACATGGAGCACACAAAGACCTGTTATAATAAATTATAAGTGACTGTAACTAAGTACAATTCATGAGCAGTTCAAAATAATTAGAGTATTATTAAAAGGGGTGTTTATAAGTTGGCAGCTTTTTTTGTCATAATGCTTTCGGCAAGCTGGGACTGAGTTTATTGGGATTGATGTATAATATGTTATAAACAAAGCTGAAGATGCATTATGATCACAATTCATAAAGCATGATGAACATGGCTATGATGGGTTATACGTTTTTCTAAATATGTATAATCATGTTTATTATGCCTTATTAATGCATTATAATCTATTATGGGTATGTTTATAGAATCTAAAGGAGATGACATTCATAGAAAGTGTTACCAGAAAAACAAAAAAAAAACATTAAATTGTTTGTGCACATGCTTTCTAATGAATGCTTTTATCAATTTTAATTTGCACCAATTGCTGACAAGTGTTGCCTAGTCCCTGTACAGAAGTATTCCCAATAGAATCTTACTCTTTTGAGCAGATAAGCATGATTCTATAGGCACAATGACTAGAGGGGTATGAAGCTCACCCAACCCCCTGACAATAAGCTGTGGTTCTGTTGAACTGTCTTCTATAGATCTGGGATTTGGAAGTTGAAAATCATCATAGCAATGCTCCACAATCTAGTAAAAATGCCTTTTCTTGACATTAGAGGCTGTAAATCCTACTAAAACAGGATAAAAATTGTTTTAATATCCTTAATTGTGGAAGAAACATTGATGCGATGAGATGAGATCAAACAATTAGTGTGATATTTGTTAGATATTGTACAAATGATAGAATTTCTTGACACATTCATTTGGGTTACGATCTTGTATGACCAGCAAAAACTGCCCGGGTGCATTGCCAAGGTTGCCACTGAGTGGACTTGGAAAGTAGTCTGCAAAGCCTGCAAAGTGTCAGCTAATAGGAGGTAGCATGGGGCAGGTTTGCAGTCAGTTCCAGTCAATATGTATCTACAAATATGCCTACAAAACCTATAATTTCCATTTATGTAGCCCTTGCAGCCCCATGTAAGGCAATTCCTCCCACCATTCACGCTGCTATCCATCCTCTAGCACCCATATTAAACCTGCTATATAACAGCCTGATCATTTGAATCAGGTGTGCATAAGCAGGACACTGAGAAACAATGGCAAACTCATCCCCTTCCTGGAGCAGAGCTGAGCTCGTGTGCTGTAGGGTGTAGACGTGCTGTCAATCCGAGCCTGCGCGCACTCATCAGCGTGATTAGAAGCGTTGAGGTAGCCTAGCATGACTGAGCACGCATCAGAGTGTGACCGCGCTTAGCGATCGTACCTCCACGCCTCTCCCCTGAGCTACCATCCACCCTCACGTTTCTTAATGTGATCCCAGCATGAGCAGTACTGTCTCCAGCCACCGCCTGCCCACAGAGGAGCCGGACTTCACGGCAGATAAAGCTAATCCTAACTCAGCGCAGCCCATCACGAATCACAGGCTAATCACAGGGCCTCACACTGGAGCATGCTAACAACAAACTAGCAACAATCACGTTAAAAGGACTTTAGGGGGGATGGTTTCTTTGCCAGGCAGGACCTGAGGTCAGACGAACATGTTGGGGTTGGTGGAGGTTAATGCAAGGTGGGGCCTGGGCAGTGATTGGTTCAGAGAGAGAGAGAGAGAGAGAAAGAAAGAGAGAGCGATAGAGAAAGAGAGAGAGAGAGAGAGAGAGAGAGAGAGAGAGAGAGAGAGAGAGAGAGAGAGAGAGAGAGAGAGAGGAAATAAAGGGGTGAGGGTTCTGGAGGGTTCTAACCAGTGTAGGAGAAATGCTTTAGCTTAGCCTATGCCTGTAGCCTGTAGGTTTCCTCTGTGGTGTGTGTATTGGTTGTTTTGGTATATGAGCTACACTGGAAAAAAAAAATGATGAGTAAAATGTTTGGAAAAAAAAGTTTCGCAACTTTCTGCATTTGCTTGTGCATGTGATTTTTTAAAGTAAATTTAATTTCAGATAAATTTAAGTAACTTAAGCAACTCGGTTTCAAGACTTAAATGTTACATAGAGTAAATAAGTGAACTGAACTTCAGCCAATTCTTTCTTTTAGTAACCTTTACTCAATATTTACTTAAAAATCAAATATTACCTAATTGCAATTACTTAATTTAATAACTATAGTACTCAGTTTATGATAATTTATGATACATAATATATTATAATTCCTGAAATTTTAATATTTTTAGTTAAAACACGAATAAAATAACATATTACACATAGTATACTAAAAAGAATGTATTGCCATCCATGTGTTAAGACAATGGGACTTGGTCTGTTCACAAAATAAATCTTTGAGATTATATAAATATTCGTGTGTTTTAACTAAAAATATTTAAATTTCAAGAATTATATTATGTTTCATAAATGATTTGAGTGATATTGTATAAATTAAGTAATTGTAATTAGGCAATATTGTATGCAGAAATTAATTAAATTTACAAAAAGAAAGGATAGATTCAGCAAAAATAAATAAAGTAAAGTTTACTCAAAGAAAGGATTGACTAAAGTTCAAAGTTCAAAGAGTTGAAGTTACTTAAATTTATCTGAAATTAAATGTACTTAAAAAAAAGCAAACGCAGAAAGTTGCGAAACTTTTTTTTTAAATACATTTTATGAATCATTTTTTTTTCAGTGTACATAAGACAAGATAATACATGAGTCAAATCTCTTTAAGCAAAATGAAATGATAGCCATTGTTCAGAGATGCATAGATACTATATACATTCTTATTCCTTTTTTATTTTTTTCAGTCTTCTACTCTGATTTTTTGAATTCACATTTGACATAGCATACAGTGTTTGTCTCAGACTGCTCTGAAATTAGCTTTTTATTTTTATTATTTTTTTTTTTTTCTGATTAGATTTCAGATTCCTTTAACGCATTTAGCAATACTGCTATTTTTTTTATTTTTACCTTTATTTTTTGTAAAGATGAAACACTGCACAGAAACCAAACAGTGATTCTATCTCATTCTTTCTTTACAGGAGAAAAAGAACAATAAAAGTAAGCCCTGGTTAAAACCGATCTTTCTCTTCAGCCAAAGGCAGCATGCTCACCTCCCCCTTGCTTGTGTCATACCCCACATTTGGTCATTAACCGACCATCTCTAACATTAAAGCTTTGGCACTTTGGCACTAAAGATTAACAGGCCAATAGGAGATAGCGAGAGAAAGCTTTTTTTGTGTGTATGCTTCCATTTATAGTGTAGACTGGTCCATCCTTTCACGCTCATCACTCTGTCCAGCTAGGAAGAATCGTTAGTATTGAACATTTGAATTCTGTGTTTTGACTAGGGCTGTGCTGATTTGATAATCTGCTATATTTAATATATTGGCATTGGTCTGAAACTGGCCAAACTCTTTCTTTATACTGGATCGAGTACAAAGAAAAAAAGCCTAATCTGATGTGATCTATTAGCCTAAATTACCACATAAATCCTTAACTCTAGATCTTTACATTGAAATGTACAGCTCTGGAACAAAAATAACAATAATAAGAGACCACTTGATGATGTTTTTTCCTTGAGTTTATCAAACGGAAAACCTCTGGAATATAATCAAGAGGAGGATGGATGGTCACAATCCATCAAACCAAGCTAAACTGCTTGTTTTTTTTGCACCAGGAGCGGCATACAGCTATCCAAAAGCAGTGTGTAAGACTGGTGGAGGAAAACATGCCAAGATGCATAAAAGACTGTGATTAAAAACCAGGGTTATTCCACCAAATATTAATTTCTGAGCTCTTAAAACTTGAACTTTGTTTGTTATTTCGGCCATTTCTCATTTTCTGCAAATAAATGCTCTAAATGACCTAAATATTATCATTTGGAATTTGGGAGAAATATTGTCTGTAGTTTATAGAATAAACAACAATGTTAATTTTACTTAAACATATACATGTAAATCTATTATAAAAGTCAGAGAAACCTTATTTTTTTCCAGAGCTGTATATTTATGGCATCTAGAGCAACTTTATAGATTACTCCTTAGCCAATGTCGTGCTAGGAATCATGCCCAAGCCTGTTATTGGTGTAACACTCACACTAGGAATTGAACTGCATGGCATGATGGCTTACTGGCAGGTAGTGGGTAGTGGTGTTATCTGTTGTGCTACACCAGCTACCAGATACTCATTTTAGACCTCATAGAGAAGTGGACTATTTGTATCATACTGTAGTTTGAGCCTGATATTACTTATATTACAGATTTCTATGTAAGTAAAGTACATTTAGACTAATGTATTATAATTAATTATCAGCTTAGTTTAAGAGAGGAAAAATATGGTAGTATCTGTTTGATACTCAAAGTTGCAGTATTGCAATACTACCTGAAAAAGTGGAATCATGCCATCCCTAGTATTTACTGGAAACTAAAACAACATAAAACATAAAAATAAAATAAAATAATAAAAAAAATACCTTGTTCCTTGTGAGCGTTTTCAGTGGAAGAATGTTTTTCAGTGCTACTTAGAAGTAGGAAAAAGATGCATTTACCCTAGATTTGTCCCGGTTCCTGTATTGTGGAATATATTTATATATTTCTGGAAAAAGCATGAAAGAACGTACGTCAGAATTCCATCCCTGTTTTAAAAGACGTTCCGTTGCCTAGTAAAGACGTTCCTCCTCTGTTGTATAATGATAATAGAGCTTCTTCAGAATGTACCGAGTACAGGGAGGTAATTAAATAAGACTATTTTTACATTTCTATCCACTCTCTGAGACGCGTTATTGCTTTTGTAGAGTCAGTTCATTAATTGCAAAACAAATACACATACACACACACATACATGTACACACACACACACACATATGCACTCATATGAACACACGCTAAACCACAACAGCAGCTAAACACACACCCCTTAGTGCAGGTTATACACCATTAGATTTGGAGGGAGAAATCTAAAGAGCAGATGATTTGCCCCCACGTTTTTTTTTTTTGAAGCATGGTGTTTTTTTTTTTGTTTTTTTTTTTTGTAATAGAACTCACATCACTGTTTTCCTTTTTTTTCTTCTTTGTTTTAATTGATTATTAATTAATATTAATATTATTGTTTTTTGTTTTTTTTTTTGGTTTGAGTGTTGATGTTTGTGTATCATTTTATGTTATGTGGTATGTGTCGCCCATGAAGCTCGAAATGTCTTTAGAAATTTGTCTTGATGCATTTGGTTGACTGGAAATTCTAAGCAAATGGTAGTAAAACACAGTAACACAGTGATTAATAGCTGCATATACTGTATATATAGTTGATATGTAGGTTTTTTGTTTTGTTTATGAGCTTCATGAGGTGCATACCATGCTTAAATAAGTAGTCTTTAAAAGAATGTCTTATTTTTTATTAAATTGTTAAAGGTGGAACAACCCAACCAACTACTCTCTCTATTCTCTCTCTCTCTCTCTCTCTCTCTCTCTCTCTCTCTCTCTCTCTCTCTCTCTCTCTCTCTCTCTCTCTCTCTCTCTCTTTCTCTATGTTGTATAGACTCTCGGCCCCTGCCTGACGTAGCCATGACGGGTAAGTGCACGCGGGAGTGCGATGAGTACGGCCACTCCGACGCCTGCTGGATGCCGGTCCGCACCTCGCCCGAACGCAGGCCCAAGGCCACCCCTCCCAAGCTCTCCACCTTCATGACCTCGCCAGGGGGCAGCGTCGCTGAGCCGCCCGGCAGCCAGGAGTCGCTGGCCGTCGCCAACGGAGACCCCTCGCACCTGCTAGGCGACCGCAACCGCAACCTCCTCAACAAGAAGATGGCCTCCTCCTCCTCGTCCTACGACACCTTCAGCTCAGCCGGCTTCTCCTCCGCCGTCGAAGAGACGTCCCGCCCCACCGAAGAAATCCCGCTGGCGCCGACGGGCGAGTACAAGCCCGTGCAGTGCGGGACCCTCACCAGGCGGGAGGTTTACCTGTAACGACGCCCAGCGACAGAGTAACGTAAAAAAATTCGGTCCGACCACTTTCAACATAGACACTGTTAGCAAACCAAACCGTGGCGCCATACAAAAAAGCAGGGCGTGGACGCTCCTCTCACTGCTCTTACAGCTTGCGTTCCTTTAAAAATAGGCAGGACTCTTCTTCTGTAAGTAAATAAAGACTTTAAAAAGCATGGTGAAGAAAGGTCTCGCTCGCTTGCATGATTCAATGCAACGCGATGCGATGCAAGAAGATGCAAGAGGAGGATGAGATTGAGAACATTGGTGAAAAAAAAGGGTGAAGGAGGAGAACATGGAGGAGGAGGAGGATGTAGAAAGATATAAAGAGAAAAAGAATAAAAGACAAATAGAGACAGAGAAAGAAAGCAAGAGAGAGAGAGAGAGAAAGAAAGAAAGAGCGGGAGAAAGAGGAAGACGGAGGTGGAGAGAGGGGGATGCTGGTGGATGAGTGCTGTGTTACTTTGCTGCTAGCGTTTCGGGCCCTCTTGACTTTTTTTCCAAAGTGCTGCCTGGTTCTGTAGACTTCATCATAAACAACATGCATGCATAATCTAGCCAACTTTAAAGGACTCGAGACTATTATTCTCTTCTGCCGTTTTTGTTTGGTTCCTCCTTTTTTCTAACTGATACCGAACGGACGGGAGCAGGCAAGACTGGTGCTGTTATCTTCTTTGATCCTTTTCTTTTTTTTTCAATTTGTTTCGTTCTGTTTTTTGTTTTTTTATTTTCCGCTAGGGGATCAGAATTGTAGACTTTTTTTATGCATCATATCCGTATGCAATCTGTCCAAGGACTGAAATGAACTGAACTGCTAATGCTGGACAAACTCATCGCATCCACCGAGAGACCAAAAAACAAAACCCCTACAAAAAAAAAAGACAAAAAACACATCAAAAAAAATAAACAAAAAAATATATATAGGCCAATCATGGACGAGAATCAATGCATGAGGTATCAACGCAGTGATGGCATGGATTGCTGAAGCAGGAACATTTGGAACATTCGTGGCCAGATTACCTGGAGCAGTTTGTTATGTAAGCTAGAACTTTTCCAATGACTGTGGCGGGGTCTGTAGATATCTCTTTCTATGTCCGTAAATGATGGCGCAACTCATCGTCAGCGCACAAGCTGTAAAACTAACGGTGAACTCCCTGTCGCTCCGAGGCGAAGCGAGTGGCGTGCCTAACCTGCTTTTTTCAATACACACAAAACACACACAAAAAATCCTACACGCTTTTCTCTCGTGTTGCTCATGAGTTGTACATAAATATTTGAACACATGTTTCCGGACATCATGCTTTATACCTAAGCTGTCAATCAATCAATCAATTAGTCAATCAATCACCACCACAATCGTGCCCCTCCCCAGCCTCCTCTCTTGTGTACACGTCCCCGACACGTCTGAGGTCATTGGTATCATATCCGTATCCATATCCATCATCCGCGAACATGGGTGCCTCCTCTCGTCGTGGGGCGCAAACTATGCTGAAGTTGATTTTTTAATTCGAAGTTGAGTTTTTTGTTCGTTCTTTCGTCATCTCAGACAGACTTAGACAGACACAGAAGCCCTTAGTGACCTATGGCACACAGTATGCTATACCCGCACACACAAACATCGAGCTAACAGCTAGCATCCGTCATTAGCATCAGAGCTAACTGACCACCGGGACTAGGACTACTCTCTCCCTTTAGATAATCGGATATCTACCAGCGAAACCATTGGTCCCACCCCCCTCGCTTGGGCTGGCCCAGCCTAACATTCTCTTAGTATGAGTGTTAAATTGAGCAATAAATGACAATAATAAATGCGCATTCATTCCTTTTACTTCACGGTCACATGTTCACGTATTTTTATTAGCTTAAATAGATAAGCTACAGAAAACACAACACAACACGCTAGCACGTCAAATCAATATAGCATCACTAGCATCACAATTGCTAAAAAAACACACACACATATAAACACAAACACAAGTGCTATAACACGCAAACACACAAACACATACGAGAACATACAGTATAAGATTGAGTACAATCATTAAAAGGTCATTAAAATTAAAAAATGTTGATGTCGTCTTAAGATGTTCAGAATATGTCGGTAAGGCCGGGAGGACGTCTTACGTTGAGTGAAAAGCAATGAGGCTACACAAAAAACAAAGTTCTGGGAACAATGTGACGTGACGTTTTGGTAATATTACAAAAAAGAAACGCTATAGAAAAAAAAAGTGCTCTAAAATAGCTTTTATCTGGTTGTGTATGTTGCATTTAATACCTGCCCATACACATACAACTCTATGGGCACGAAGATGAGATAAAGATAAAGAAGAAATGAGGCAAACGTGATGGATTGATGGGAGATGGATTGATGTCCTTGCTAAAACACATGCATACTTAGCATAAACACACACACAAACACACACACATATGCACATACACACATACACACTTCTAGGTCCTGTGCCCAAGTATCAACCACGTATCAAACAAACCTAGTTCGAGGTCGAGAAGTACACTTATACTTAACGAGGCACAAAGTCTTGCCTTTAAAACTGGGTGACAATAAAACCAGATGCAATGGAACTATTCTTTTGTACGTTAGAAGAAAAAAAAAAGAAAAAAAAGAAAGAGAGAACCCTTCGGTTTGAACGGACTGCCCTATTTTTTTTTCCGTTTCCTCGCAGCCTCCTGAATCCGTAGTCTGTGTGTACTACTCGTCGTTAAAAGAAGTGCTCCGATGCTTATCAACTGTATACAGAAATATGTACTTTTTATTGCACGTTTAAAGGGATTCTACTTCACTTACTACGAAGGAAAAACGCGAAAAAATGTTTTAAAAAAATTTACAAAAAAATGACAAAAAATAAAGAACAGACAAAAAAAAAAAAAAACCCTGTGAACTTGGAGGTCCATTGCTTGCTTTTGTTATAAAACGAACATTAGACATGTAGTATGGCTTAGTATATCAGTTTGATGAGGATGAAAAATGAAACGTGTATACTTCAACCATTCAACTGTTCATCGTTTTTTTTTTTTTTTTTTTGGGTACGTTTATCATTAGCATCGCACTTTGTTAAATGTTGTTAAAAGTTGTTTTTTGGTAAATGTCCTTTATTTTATCTTTATTATCTTTATTTTTCTTCTTTTTTTTCAGACCAAATGTAATGTGTTCACACTTGTGCCCTTTATATTATTTTTCCTTTTTTTATTCCTTTTTTTTCTCTCTCTCTCTCTCTCCAAATCAGACTCACAGTGAAACCACTGGAAGACTGCTTGTCAACATCCCACATTTCTTCAACTTTTCAACAAAAATCTGTTTTTTTTTTTTTTTTTTGTATGTTAAAGTTGATTTAAGGAATGATTTACAGTTCTGTCTGTTTTGTTTTTTTTATTTTTCCGAATATTTTTTATTTTTTATTATTTTTCCGAAATGTAACCTTTGTAATGATGCCCTGCTTTAGAGCATTATTCACTGTTTTTTTTTTTTTTTTTTTTGTTTGTTCCTACTTATGTTCTTATTTCCTATCCTTTCCAGTGCCACTTTGTATATTTAGAGTGCTTCTGTAAAAAAAAAAAGAACAAAAAGAAAAAAAAAACAGAATCAAAACAAATCTATAGAGTGAATGCAAAATATGCAACTGTGCCTTTTTATACCGTTATTGGTATGACTCGTTGTCGGTTTTGACTAGTATAAAAACCAAGATGCTTTCTAAAGTGGAAGAGGAGTACTTTCTGCTCAGACTAGACACCCCGGTGAGGTTTCTACAGTGCGATAGACTTTAAATCAGAAGAAGAAAATGAGAAGGAGGAAAAAAAACAAACAAAAAAAGGCTTTTATCTTGTGACTTCTTCACGTACGATTGGTCAAATGTCATCTATCAAAAAGTCTATCAACGAGTAACGACTGTACACACGTTTTTTAGGTGATAATCCTAGCATATGAATCCGTTCGACTTCAAATTTTAGCATGGTTACTTGACCAGACCAGGTATTTATATACAGTGCAGACTAATAACAAGGGTCGATAACAAGGATCATTGTAGTAATCATACTATGGTACTATCAATAAGTAAATCAATCGGTCAATGCTGCAATAGTTAAGATCAGTGCGGAATGAAGAGCTAAACCAAGTTTGTCTAGTAGAGACACAACGCAGACGCTTTCAGACAACTGGCAACGGGTTTCGTTAACCAGATCGTTAACTACTTAACGAAGGAAAAGCTGGAGATCATGTAGAAGAAATATATTATATGAGAATGATTAAAAAAAGAACGCAGCTTCGCAGGCAAAACACACACCTCTGCGGGAGACGCATTTACACACACACACAGCTCTACAGATAATGATATATATATATAAATTTGCAAGTCTTCGCAAAGTGAGAAGATAGAAGGTGGTGGCGAAGAAGAAGCTAATGATTGATTGAGTGTGAAAAAAAAAGGAGACAAGTAGAAATAGTAGCAATAGAGAACATAGCATTGCTTTGTCATTATAAGCTAAAAAAAAGGCAGAAATCAACATGGTGGAAAGTTCCAAACCTATCCCCTTCCATTGAGGTCGATTGAGGTGTGTGTTTTGCCTGTTTTGGACCCCCAGACGTTTGGACGCTTGTACGTTTCACCGTTTCACGGTTAGTGGAGAGATTTGTAATATTAACCATACTCTATTTGTCCTGCGACTTGGATATTGATGTAGAATTGACGAATCCGTTTTAATCATCGTTTTATTAGGAGTCACTATGCACGCAGCTTAGCTGAACATGGCAAAATGTACTGAACGCTGAAGTCCACCTCTATTTATGAACTATTTTACATAATTTAATTTTTGCTTTTGTACAGGTATTTCTGTAAATAAATTGCTTGTCATTTTTGTCTTCTGCAGAAATTAAAATATAACGATAAAAAAAAAAGGGCCTGGTCTTGTGTGTTCATTAACTTTCACAACATGCTACAGCAGGGGAGATTAATGTCTTCCGAAGTCATGCTTATATATGATTAATTATAAAAAAAACCTGTTTCCGCACTTTCCTCACTAATGACATATGGAATATACAGTAGTTTTGCCTGTGATGAAGTATCATACTTAAACATTTGCAGCATTTGCAGTATTTATATATTTATATGAAGCTAAAACTAAGGAATTACCTCAGGAAACAACCAATCAGCTAAAATGTGTTTGGAATCCAAGCCCTGCTGTGTTTTTTGTTCGGATGTTGAGCTTCAAGGCTAATTAAGCTAACAGGTACATAGTTAACGGAAGCATATAGCCATGGCAACAGCATGTCTAAATCATCATACACTTATACACTTTTAAACCACAATTAGATGTTATTTTTTTATTTTTTTTTGAATAGTATGATTAGCATTTCTGACACCAAGAAACTCAATGTATTCACACAAGTGGCCAAAAAAAATATGCAAAAGTAAAATCTAAGGATTAAAATGACAGCTACGACTGTTTTAGCTGTGTAATTACAGAAAGTAATCCATTCTTAGAGATAACAATAGCTTATACAATGTCAGACACCCATGTGAGCATGTCTATTTAAGGCTTCTTTAAGACAAGGATTAAGGCTAATGTAATAATGTAATAATTTGGACAGAATATTAGCTTTCATATCATGCTAGTGAAATTATACCCGTAGTTTCAGTGCAGGAATAAAGAAGCAAATTCCAGACTTTACACATGTTTTTGGGGCTAGCTTAGCACATCTGGAGTATGAGGAACCTTTACTTTAGAGACCTAAAGAAGAACAGATCCCTGCTTAAAAAATCCAGCTCAAGACCAGCTGGTTAAGAGGGAAAAAACAAAAAACAAACAAAAAAAAAACATATCAAGAGCTTGATAAGGAGCTAACTAACCAAGTAACTTTTTTTTTTTTTTTTGTAGCAGGAGTGTATTAGAACAACCTGGTAGAAAGTTAGGGCATTCTCACACCTGTAGTTGGTTTCTATGGTCCAGATCAGTTGATGAGTTTGTTTAATTGGAGTGTTTTCTTCCTCTATTTGGTTTGGCTTCACACAGGCATAAACCAAAACGCACCAAAATGCGCACCAATGAACCACACAAGCACATTGTCTCCTCTGATTGGTCAGAGACGTCCAGCACGAATAAAAGTGCAGTTTATAAAGCTGCTTTGACACTGAACACTGAAATGCTGTGTTCGCATGTAGTAAGCGGAGTCGCACACTGTGAGTAGTGAACGCTGCTTAGGCCACGTGTAAACAACATGAAGCATTAGCGACAGCATTTGTTCATAGCTGTAGTAATTAGTGTTCTCTGGTTATAATACATCATATTAAACTGTGTCTTATTATCAGCTTAGCTCAAATAAAATGAGTATATTTAATAGCTGGTTCGGATCAAGACTGGATCACGATCTCACCACAAGCAAACCGCTCCAGAGTTTGTTTGGAACCGGACCAAGACCACCTCCTCTAGCTGGTCCGGGTCCAGTTCTTTTGATCCACACCCGATTGAGATTATTGTTTTCACACCTGCTCAACTGAACCACACTAAGAGTGCAAACGAACCAGATTCTGTTTTAACCTGATAGTACCAAATAGTGCTGGTGTGAAAACACCCTTAGTTCTTTCAAAAAGGGCTGAACTGAGTTTAAAACAGCTGTTGTGGAGCTATGTTATGTTACCTGCCCACGCTTAATATTTTAGAAACAATGAGACCCTCCAAATATGTTTCTCCTCTAGAATACTTTAATCTATTCACTTTGATGACTTTTTATTTATGAGAAAAAAAAGACCAATCGTTCTTGTATACTTTTCCTGGTTACACGCGTATGCTGTGTTCCATTTGGTCTTGGTCCTGGATTTGTTTAGAATTTCGATAGAGACATTTTAGAGTAAAGCAAGACAAGACAGATTTCTTACTTGGAAAGTCTTGAAAAGTCTGAAGAGCATTACCAAAGCAGAGTTCAGAATCCAATATGGCTGCAGTTAACTCACCCCAACAGTAGTATAAGCACTGTAAGAGAGTACTGTATGAGAGTATATTTTTCTTTTTTTTTTCTTTTTGGTGTTTGGGTGGTTAAAGTAGTCTTGCTGCAATCAGGGTGTCAGGGCCAGACAGGAACCAGACTGGTGCGGATGCGATAAAACAACTTTCTTAAAAGTTATGGAGCATACAGGGGTAGTCCAGGTAAACAGGGTCAGTACCAGTGAGATGCAGCAGAGAGAAACCATAGCCTACCATAAACGAGAGACAGTCCAGCGTTCATACACAGAGATCCAATACAGGGGAACAGGCAAAAATCATAGTCGGTAGAAAATAAAACAAGATCATACACGGAAATAGACAAGGGCAAGAGAAACGCTTTGTATTGCAGGATAAACCAAACAGATACTCGGCGAGGTGTGAGCGTGAGCGTGGTGGTCCTTTTATACTGAGGGAAATCAGTACTCGGGACTTCCTGGTGGTGTCATAGTGTGGTGCGTTCTGGGTATTGTAGTTGAAAGCAGATAGAGCTGGATGTGGGAGATATGGGAGCACTTTCAGCACTGGTCATGACACAGGGGTCTCACTACTCAGGTCACAATAATCAAAGCAACCCTTATAGGTACAATAGACATTCTTAATGAATAATTTAATAGTTTGTATGAAAATTGAAAGAGGACAACAACAAAATATTGCTAAAAGTTTTATTTTTATTTTTTATATATTTTTTGACCTAATAGACAAACAGCTCTGGGTGAAAATCAGAATTCTCCCAGGAGAGATAATGCGGGTTGGTGAGTGTTCCTCTCCGTCTGCACTCTTCAGTTGATATATGAGCTGATTACCAGAGAGGTAATTAGTGTTGCCATCCCTTCCATTCCCAAGCTCACACACAGAGGCACTCTTCATACTGCCTTTAAACGTGTGCGAGAGTTTTCATGTAATTAAAAATGATTTGATTAAAAAATAGCTGCACCACTCGCATCAGTGTCAGTCACTTTCTACTGCTTCCCATCACCTTACCCACACAAATCTAATTTAGTTTAGCATATTATCAAACTTCTCCCCAGTTTTATAACATTATCGTCATGGGAACCTGTCTGTCAAATCGGGCGCGCGCGGTCTTTATTTGGCGCTTCCTGTAAACACACAGCAATTTCATATAATCTCATTTCAATTACCGCTCCGCCGCATTCTTCCTAAGCACATTAAGAAACAGGCCGTATCTAGGCTAATGGCTGTGCCCTTAAGTGTATTATGACACAAATGATGAGCCCACCACTTGCTAATAATAATAATAGTCCAAGTTGGCACTTATTTAAAACACCTACTTGTATTGCATTATGCAAAATAAGAAAATAAAAAAAAAGAGCCCAATGTGCAATTTTCATTCAAAGATGCTCTAAGCCCCCTCCCCAACCCCCTCCCCCGTACAGCAAAAGCTAAATTAATACACATTAAAATTAATAGGAGCATAATTAATGTTTAGGCAATGCATCGCAAATGAATTGTTTCGAATAAGAATAAAATAAAATAACTCATTCCATGAATTAAACAGTGTTTGCCGATTTAGAAACGTCATGAATGATGTATGGATTGTGCTTGAAGTAATGCATGCAGGAGAATTAGGGCGAACCTTTAGAATGAAAAGTGATTGCCGCATTGAAATATGTCACCACTGAGGTGCTCGCTAAGTGCTTCACTTCTCCGTGACTCATACCGGCATAGTGTAACAGTGTGTGTCTTAAGGAGGTGCTTTGCTTTGAGAACAAAACCTTGCAATCTCCCCGGACTCAACAAGAGGCTGGTGACATATTTTAAGAAAGTTACATTTTCTTGGGATTTTTCCATTAATCTACGCACCACCTCTATTTTTTTTTAGCAGTACAGTGGCAGTGCTGCATGGTCCAATTCAATTCAATTTTATTTCTATAGCGCTTTTTACAACAAAAGTTGTCACAAAGCAGCTTTACAGAGAAAAACAGGTCCATGCCTCTTATGAGCAGCACCACAGAGATTTTATGGTGACACAGTGGCAAGAAAAAACTCCCTTTAAGAGGAAGAAACCTTGGAAGGAACCAAGACTCAGTCAGAGGAACCCATCCTACTCGGGTTGACCCGCTCAGTACAATCAAATAACAAACAACCTACAAACAAATAACAGAACAAAACAGTACAGAGAATAAACGATAGCTAATGTAACAGGAACTAATTTATGAATGAAAATGAAAAAATGTGATGGGCACAAACTATAGAGCTATGGCTAATACAGAAACAGATACTGAGTGTGTTAATGGTAATCAGTGCAGGGTTGCAGAGCCGAAGTACAACACAGCGGGCAGTGGAGAGCCAGGCTGGGAACATCAGGAACAGGGCATCTCCATACATGTAAAAGAGATAGATAGAGAAATTAGAAAGAAAAGAATAAGAGATACAGTGGTGTGAAAAAGTTTGGGCTCTGATAATTTTCATAATTTACCTTTATAAATCATTAGTTTTATAATGCTTTATAAAGCATTAGTAGGCACAGATTTTTTTTATATATTTAGGTCTGTGGACTGAGATGATCGTCCCAGAATGTTGTACTTCATGTTGTTCCTCTGCATGAAGGCTGCTTTAGTAAAGTTCAAGCAGAGTTTAGTGTTTAGGGTCGTTGTCTTGTTGAAGTATCCAGCCCCGGCTTCCCAACTTCAACTTCATCACTGATTCTTGAACATTGTTTTTAAGAATCGGTTGATATTAACTGAAATCCATGTGACCCTCAACTTTAACAAGATTCCCAATACCTGCACTGACAACCAGTGATAGGATTAATGATGTTGAAATAAACGGCATTACTAACGCTGTTACTTTTTTCAGTAACGAGTAATCTAACTAATTTCTCTGACAGTAACTATAACGCCGTTACCATTTCCGACACCCCGTTACTGCACGTTACTTTAGCCACTCAATGAACTTTTTTTTTTACAAAAGCATACCTGTCAAGTCTCCCGTTTTGGTCCGGAAACTACCGTATTTTACCCCTCTTTCCCGCCGTCCTCCTGTATTAGTATTTATGACCATATTAATGACAGATTATTAAATCTCTTAATGCCAATCATGGTGCCAGTTCAAAGAGAAAGTCCCGCCTTTCAGGAAAAACAGCCAATCAGCTTGCTGGTTTTGCGGAGCGCAGAGGTGGGTTAGTGTGGGGAAGTCCCACATTGTATAAATAAAATCCATTGTTGATGTACTGTTTTGCGTACTTTATTGAGGAATGGATTAATTAATGGAATATATCTGGTCCATGTCCTTTAGTAAAAGCTCATTTTGCAGAATTTGTAAATCCATTGAATAAAAAAATGTAACATGAAAGAGTGCATCCCTGACAAAAAAGTGAAGACTTCATATAAATATCTAGAAAAGTGTTTTCATTTAGGCTGTATTATAAGAATTGCATATGTAGGAATGTCCACAATGTCCACTTTCAATGTCAACAAAGGTAGGCCTATTAGATTCTGATCATCTAATTGTAGTTTGTAAGTGGTTTACAGGTGGTTATTCTAGATTTTTTTGTCAGCCTGTCTTAAAATGTAAGGGATACTGAACCTCAATTGGGCTGGTGGTACGGCTCAAAGCGGGCAGAGGAAAATTTCAGAATTCAGAACTTGACAGGTATGCAAAAGTAATGCAATAGTTACTTTTACTGGTAACTAGTTACTTTTGTAGTGGAGTAACTCAGTTACTAACTCAGTTTGTTGGAGAAGTAACTAGTAACTATAACTAATTACTTTTTCAAAGTAACATGCCCAATACTGTTGACCACACAAGTGTTTGTCTTGGAATGCTGTGTTTTTTTTTTCTGTCATATATTCTGCCCTCCAAATAACTTAATTTCACTTCTCGAATACCATTGTATTTGTCTGTTTTTATATGATGTATTCAACTAAATTTGCTGATCCTGACAACCAATGATTTATTAATGAAAATCATCTAAATGATCAAGGATGTCCAAACTTTTTCATACCACTGTAAGCTATTTTTTTTTTACATTTTGTCATACTAGCACAGACTTCACTGCACTTCATTTGTCATTGTCTTATCTTTACTGCTGAAACCGAGATTTGGTCCAATGTTAAGCTGAGCTAAGGACATTGTTGCCATGTGGGTCATCCAGACCTGTCTCTTCCAGCACCAGTTTTCTCCAGTTTTTAAGAGTGTTTTGAAGGGTTAGGAAACAATACTTAAACATACTTTTTCACCTGTTTCAAAAGCTTAGCTTATTTCCCTTGCTATAGACAAGCTGTGAGTAATCAATGACTTGTTTCTTAAAAAACAAGTTACAGTATACTATTTTTCTGTTTTTTATTTTTTTGTTTGTGTGAATTTTTTAACCTTTGTACCATTTAGGTTCACTGTATTTGATTTTGTACCATTTCAGGTTTTTTTATTGGACTTGAAGGGCTTAAATTGCAAAAATAAACAAACCAAAAAATATTAACCAGTTGTGTATGTATTTGTTATATCTGTTATAGAAATTCATCAGTATTTTCTTGTAGTTGACATCCTGCTTTCTGAGAAGTCAGAAGATCTCAGTGGCAGCTTTTCAAACCCATGTGTTGAACCTACAACCCTGTTATCAATAACCCAGTGCTCTAAACACTGTGCATCAAACTGGAAAGAAGACAACTCAATGCAAGGAATATGATTTTCTGGGCAATATTTTCTTGTAAAACCTGAGTCTTGTAATTTACCTAGACAATAAAATTGGTATATTGGTAATTGGTGGCAGTTCCACAACTCCCTACAATTCATAGGAATTATTAAATGATCTGCTGTAATGTCTTGGTGCCAGAGACTGTCTTGTATCATTGGAGATGTTTGGGCTAAAGCAAACACTTACGGAAGTCACAGGAGCAGTGGGATGTCTGCATTAATAAGTACAACATGTGGGGCTAAACTGCTATAGGTGCTGAATATCTGGATATAATATCACAAAAAATGAATTTAAAATGGTCAAACAAAACTGCAGACATTTACAAACATCCGATCAACACATAAACCAACTAATCGATTACAGTGTTGTAAACACACACCTGTTACATTAGAAACCCTGTGGTTGTGATAGTATTAGTGCTACTACTTGTGCTGGTTTGCACCAAAGCCTCCAAGGGTTCCAGTTGTTCTCTGCCCAGCTGGATGACGTCTCATTGCCAGTGTGATGGATTGAGTTCTCGCTATAGACTGACCCAAGATCAGCAGCACTCAGCTGCCGCGGTGGCCGGTTGACCCAAAGGTCTGAATGCTTTGGCTTTAACATGTTGTGCTACTACTGGTCACAAACACTCTGTAGCCCAGTGCACTATATTTCAAAATCTATTGACTTGAGTTTCTGCCGTTACTTACTCATAGGACGAAGGCAGTAAATCCAGTCAGTCCAAGTCTTCCACTGTGACCAGCTTTCAGAATGAATGCTTCCTAACGTTTCCTGCTGTAAAATGCGTCATGAGAGAGAGGAAAAAGAGAAAAGAGAGGAAAGAGAAAGAGAGAGAGAGAGAAAGAGAGAGATAGGCTGCATCAAGGAGTCAATACTCCGCAGAAACCGAGCAGGCTAAGCAATTAATAACCCCATTGATCACCTTTCATAGCCAGTGCCTGCAAGATGGCTTTTTGAAATGAATCTCCCCCTCATATTTAACTCTGCTATCGTCAACCGCTGATTGAGAATCATATGAGCCACTGCGAGAAACGCCAAAACACATGGACTCAGCCCAAACTAAGTCAACATACCGCTGTGTTTTCCTGGGAGTTATGATTTTCTAATACTCTTCCCCATATTATGGAGGAATTCAATCTCGAGCAGTTAGCACTTTGTAAAAATTGACTTTGGTGATTGTGTGTACAGTCAATCCTTTTTTTCCTCCGGTATAAAATGAGCTGAATGAAATCAAAGTTTTATGTGCTGTGAAAATGAACAAATAAACACGGTGATGAGAAAAGTCCTGCAATAACTTTTGATTTAATTGAGATCATATAAATTCCATCACAGTTTATTTGATGGGATATAGGGCCCGGGAGATGATATTGTTACAGTGTATGATATTGTATTAGAGCTAGACAGGGAAATATCCAAAATCCAGGCATCTGGTATACACATGACCAGAAAGCAGAGGGAAATAGACTCTGCCTGGATTGCATGCAGTTCTGCCGTGATTTCAGTATTGGATTATTTGGATTTGATATGTTTTCTTCTGGACATTATATACTGTATGTTCGTGGGGGGAAGATGTTATATCAGGACAGCAATATTTTTGACTGACTTACACGGAAGATGAGATTTACATGATGAAGTTTTCTACATTATATCATGAAGTCATTTAGGAGCATTTGTATTGGCCCATTTCTTATCAAATTTGAAAACAACGTAAAGAACGACTGACCAGTAAACAGTAATTGAAATCTGAGAAAAAATTACTATTTATTTGCGAGCCAGCAACAACAAACTTAAAGTACCAAAACCTCAACAGTAACTGGCAGATTTTTTTTACATATTTTAATAATTGACTATTCTTAAATTAAGTCATCAGTTTTGGTTAGAATACTATCAAATACTATCAAAAGCAAAGATGTTTCTTTAAATTGGGCTTGAATATCACTTGATTTCATGATTTTAAGACTTTAAAACTTAAAAAAAAAAAAAAAAAACGGACTCCACAATGTCTGTTTATACCCAACAAATATGCTCACCATTGGCTTAATTTCTGTAAAGGAATTTATA
This sequence comes from Astyanax mexicanus, assembly GCF_023375975.1. Taxonomy (NCBI): domain Eukaryota; kingdom Metazoa; phylum Chordata; class Actinopteri; order Characiformes; family Acestrorhamphidae; genus Astyanax; species Astyanax mexicanus. The sequence continues at coordinate 22,059,832 of NC_064415.1, read as the reverse complement.
AAAGTCATGTATTTCCCAAGCTTGCACTGCTAATGATAGAAAAGAGCCAAAAATAGATCAGAAAAAATAATAATAATCAGCCAAACCGTAGTGAACCTGTAGCCTGGAAAGTGATGCTGTTGAGCACCAGATTTGAGCACAGCATCATTTTTATGTTTTCTGACTTAAAATTTCGGTTTCAATCCTTGATCTAGTCTCTGTCTTTAAGACGTCAAGTTTTCTCCAGGTACTCCCACCTTCAAATAATACATGGCAGGGTAGGTGAATTGACTATGCTACATTTCCAATGTGTGGGTGGTACTCTGTGAATATCCAGAGGTATGTATGCCTTACAAACAAATAATACCATGTAGGTTCCAGACCCACCACGACCCTGACCAAGAAGAAGAAGAAATGATGATAACAGTAGCACTAAGACCTTGACCATCAGGTTTTGGTACAGCTTCTTCCCCTAGGCCACCAGGCTGCTTAAAAAACAGCAGCTGTGTATCAGTCCAGTCTAATTCAACTCATCTCACCTCATCACACAAAATTGCATGCAAGATACCACAGCTCGACTCATTACGAACTCACTCTGAACCTGTGCAAATGTGATATAATGTGAATAAAATGATATAATTGCCTTTTTCAATAGCAATTTTCTCATACATAACATCAGGTTCATATATTTTAAAATAGAACCATGTGTATTATCTGCATAATTCTTAACAACAGACTAATAAACCTAGGGGTTAAATGGTTAAACAGCATAGAATAGAAAAGTATTCCACATAAAATAACTACTATTACTTGGGACTGACACAAACCATGTTTATTTCTAGATATTTCTGCATATTGTAAGGGGCACACAGTTGCAGATTACACAGAATACGTTAACATAATGATACTTAAGTTCAGATGGATGATCCCCTCTGAATAGTACTTAAGATAATGTTGTCAAACGTGCTTCTGCATGTCGTTTCCATATTAAATCAAGAGAAATGGTAAATAAGCCGAAAGTCATTTGTATTGTTATATTAGCGCGCAGCGCCTCATCCCCGATGACTCAAAGGCCCTAACCCCATTACGGCTGGCCGCCGAGTACCTAGCACTGGAACCACACGAGAGTAGGCGTGAATAAGTTATGAAGAAGTCAACACACATACCATCCACCTACCACCAGTCTGCCCTTGAGCAAAGCACTTAACCCCGTGCGCTCCAGGGGCGCTATGCCACGGCTGCCCCTGCACTGTGTTCTACCTGTCTGCGGCTTGTGTTAATATTCAGGAGGAATATGCAAGAACCAAGTATTCAACTGTATGTCAGAGATATAGACTGTCCAGAAAGCAACCAATTCATTTGCTAGTGCTTGAAACAGAGACACCAGTTTATGCTTATGTTCATGTCTACTTACTATACATAATTGGAGATACAGTACCAGTCAAAAGTTTGGACACGCCTTTCATTCAATTGAATTACTGTTGAAGTTATCCAGACTATGAAGGAACACATAAGAAATCAAGTAGTAACTTCAAAGTGTTAAACAAACCAACATACAAAATAAACATTCAGTGGACTCTTATCTGAGCAGCTATTAACTTTATTAGCTATTAACTCTGATGAACTTATCCTGTGCAACAGATGTAACTCTTGGTCTTTCTTTCCTGGGACGGTCCTAATGAGAGCAAGTTTCATCATAATGTTCTTTGATGTTTTTTAAGACTGCACTATAGGATACTTTCAAAGTTCTTAAAATGTTTCGGATTAACTAATCTTCATTTGTTGAAGTATGTTTTTTCTTTACTTAGTTAAGTAGTTCTTGCCATAATATGGATTAGAAAATTACTTAAATACCTAAATATTCACCAATTCTACCTCTTCACAACACATCTGATGCTCTCAAACACATTGAATTCAAGTAATTAACTTATTGCATTGCATGTGACTTCCAGTGTTCTTCCATGGGAAATGGCCTAAGTCATGAAATGCAATGCTAGTGTTTATTTAATTTATTTTTGTCTTATTTCTGGATCTCTGTAAGTCACTTTACAACATACACAAATATGGTCATAAATATAATGTTTAAAATGTACAAAGAATGTGTTAAAGGAAAAATATTTAATATATGCAAGGCATATTTTCTGCAGTCACAGCTTGACTTCACCACTTTAGTAATCCTGGGTTTGTGAGTTTGCCCAATAGAGGTGATAAAAATCAAGTATTTAGTAAGGTTTTCCAGACAAAGACTAAGCCTAATCTAAGATTAGTTAAATGGGTCAATAAGGATTCTCATTCATCAATTCCTTTTTAGTTATAGACTGGGTTTAAAGCATCCAAAAAAAATAAATAAAAAATAGCAACTAAAAAGTGTGTAAAGACGAAAGTATTTTTACAGAAAAATTAGTCCTTTATTTTAAGCCATACTGCAGTATTTCCTGCAGGGAGAGTGTAAAGAGCCAGCAACATGTTTAAGTCCCAAACACTAAAAAGCATTTAGCATCACTTTTTATAACTGCGATATAAATATGACTAAATATGACACTATGGAGACACATGTATGACTAACATTGCACTGCTAAAGTAAGTGTATGATTAGAATAGAACTATTGAACTATTTATTCAAAATAAATGAATCTCTGTGAAAATCTGTGTTCGGTACTCAGCCTTAATTTGCTTATTGCATCGAATATTACGATGAATTAATAAAAGATTTTGATCCATTTTTTTTTGTGTAAACTTTACTTTCCTGAGCAACAGGAATCTGTCACTTTTAGCAGGATTTTGGATCTGATTTCTGTCCAACAGGTAGCAACTGTTTCACAGCTGCCTGCACATCATGGGGTCATGTGATCACGTGCATGTGGGTGTGCGGCACAGAAACGATACCTGTCGTGAGTACCCTATTAATCAGTTCTATTGGATAATGACCTGTGACATACAGTTTCCATGGAGATGGAGACAGGGGGCGGGTCTGTTTGTGGAGAGAGAGAGAGAGAGAGAGAGAGAGAAAGAGACAGAGAGAGAAAGTGAAGAGAGGGAATGGCAGGTTGCCATAGTGCCCGGAGTGATTCGGTTGGGTCACTGGTTATTACTGGCAGGTGCTGTTTTCCCACTGGATAGATTATCAGGCTCAGCTCCAGAGGCACAGGAATCGAAAATAAGTGACCATCTAGAGACGTCCTGCAATATTTAGCATACTTCATCAATTCTTCTTCTTCTTCTTCTTCCTCTGTATTTTCACCGATCGCTGAGCTCCAACCCCCACATGGTAGCATTAATAAAGGAAAAGAAGAAAGAGCAAATATAAATCAAGGCACTGTAGCTGCTCGGAATGCTGTGACATAGATCAGTGGATTCCATACTACGAGCTGGGACCCACTGGTGGGTCACAGTGTGGGGATAAGTGGGTCGTGAGCCAGCAAGCCACTTCAGTGCATTACGTGTTCCAACAGAGAGAAATGGAGGGCATTTTAGATCAGAAGGATTGCTACCGCATGCCACTAAAAGTACAAAATGCTCCCATTTGGCTCCTGGGACTAGAGCTTTGCAGAAACATTAAGCATTGCTGCAGTCCTGCTTTACTTCTGATATAAAGCAAGTAGCAAACAAGCTGTTTAATGACATAAATTCTATAGGCTAACATTGAAAAAAAGCAGGTCACTGTTCAACTAAAGTAATCCTAATAGAAAGATATAGTCCTATTATTTATTTCAATTGTTGAAATGTTAAGCTGACCTTGGCTTTAGGGATGTCATGGTACCAGACATTTGGTGGTTGGGACCACAGAAATTATGTGATTCTTGATATCAATCCAATACCATGACAAAAAAATACAAAATAAATAACATTTTGGTGATATAAATCTCAATCAGCCTATAATGATCTGAAAATGCTTAAATAATGCTGGAATTAGACAGATTTGTGGACATATACATCACATAAATCAAGCCACATACAATGTTATCCTGTTAGAAAACTTGCTGCCTTCTTCTCTAGCCATGTTCCCTAACTCTGATATATATATATTTTTTTTTTCCCAGCAGGACAATGTTCCATGCCACACATCTAGGTCAATCAAGGTGTGGATAAAGGACCACCAGATCAAGACCCTGTCCTTGGCCAGCCTAATCTCCAGACCTAAACCCTATTGAAAACCTCTGTAATGTATCCAAGAGGAATTAGGATGGTCACAAGCCATCAGACAAACCTAAACTGCTGGAATGTTTGCACTAGGAGAAGCACAAGGTAATCCAAAATCCCTATGAAAGACTGGTGGAGAGCACAACAAGACCCATGAAATCTTTGATTAAAACGTCAGGGTTGTTCCACCAAATATTCATCTCTGAACTCAAATAAATGCTCTAAATTGCAATATTTTAATTTAAACCTTGGACACAATGCTATTAGTAGTTATAGTATATAATATAATTAAATAACAATGTTAATTTTACTCAAACATGCACCTATAAATGGAAAAAAAAAATCTGAGAAACTAATCATTTATTCTGAAGCTGTGTATAATTGTAAGTGGTTATGTGTTTAAGTGTGCGTGAGTGAATTTTGGTGTAGCGGTTTCACTGGCGGAGCGTTGTTCACCCTGCCAAGTTTGAGCTGGAGGGTGGATAAAAGTCAGTCTCCGCTAGTGGAACCGTCATGTGAAGAGAGGATCGCTGCTGCTCACCGGCATAATAAAGCACACATAAAATCAGTGCAGCGTCAATCAAAGTCCCAGACATTTTACAACATTTACAGAAGTTACAGAGGATGTACGGTCACAGTAAAGCTAATATTACTACATCATCTACATCTTCCCCCTGCCTCTAGTATTTCAGCATGAATAAACAGTACAGCAGAGTACGACTTAAAAAAAAAAAGCTAGACATTCCACCAATGGGATCTGTAATATTTATTTATGATGATAAAGTAAAGCCTCTCAGTAGTAGCGGCAGCATCTTGAAAGGCAGCTTAGCATTCATGGGAGAGGATTTGAAATGCAGCACTTTTCTAACAAGCCCCTGGAGTGGAGTCTCGCTAGGAATGTTTTACTTTCAGCATGGCCGCCAGGGGATCAAATAAGATTGGCTACATTTAGCTTTTAGCCAAGGTCTGAAGAATGATCCGAATGCCAGTGTCTACGTAACTGTAAGTGATACACACTGCTTGACCTTGTTGGCGAGTCAATGTGAAGATGAGATTCAAATCTCTGGCAATGCACTTTTTTTCCCGCTCACTCTTCTTCTTGTCAGGAAGAGAGATCTGTCTTTTTTCCTACTCTCTGCAGTGCGCTTGGTCTTTTGACTTTTTGTCATGCACATACAGGTTTCTTTCTCTCACCTTCCTTCATTTATCTCTCTCTCTCTTTCTTTCTATCTCTCTCTCTCTCTCTTTCTCTGTGGGGACTTGATGAATTCAGTCCACAATTTGATTCTGAGCTGCAACTGAGCTTAAGAGACCTGAGAGCATGGCAGAACCTCTAAATATGCTAGTATTCCACTAGACTTCAAACACACACACACACACACACACACACACACACACACGTCAGGAACCTGCGGTTTACCTCACACCATAGGTGCAATGAGCCTAGACAGTTGCAGTGTAGCACTCAGCTTTTTTGACACTTGCTCCTGCATAAACTGTTCAAAACAGCTCATACAGTGTCAGCCGTGCGCACACACACACACACACACACACACACACACACACACACACACACACACACACACGTAAACACATACAAAAAGACAGAGACAGAGAGAGAGAAAGCAGAAACTACTACTTCTAAAATGCAAAATGTATACTTTTCTATCATGCCTTCTTAGTGCTTTCTAGTGTAATCTACATTAAATAAAACTAATAATGTTAAACTAATTCTTATATGAAAAGTATGTAACTACCATGTAATAACAATGTAACTATCGGTGAAGTATGCATAAATACATCTATTACAGTTGCACAAGTCATGCAATTGTTAATTGTCAACGTGTCAATCTCAATTTTGACTTGAGTGTAGTTAATTGTGTCTTAGTGAGTCTAGTGAATAGATTTTCACATGCAGTATTATGTGTTTGGAATACGTTCTGTGCATGCATTTACATTTCTTTAGCAGCTCTTGTCTGGTATGCAATCAGGGAAGTAATTGTTTCGATTATTAAATTTTATTATAGGAAGTTTGATCAATTATTTGGCTAGGAATATCTGACACAGATACACACTTGTAATTACATAGCTTGTACAAGTGTGTAGTTATTATGTAACAGTGTATACTTCACCAGTAGTTACACATGGATGTTAATGCACGGTCTGTTAATGTGTAAATGCACAGGTATTAGAGACACTTATTATTAAGCGGGACCAAACAAATTGTGTAACCCTAATTCCAAAGAAGTTGGGAGGCTTGATACATTTTAAATTAAAAATATATATATATTTAAATGTTGATACTGTTAATTGTCAATAGTCAATAGCAGTTAGTAGTGTTTTTGAATTAGGTAGCATGTTACAGCTTTAACCTGCATTTGTGGATTCCATGACAAACTGTGTTCACAGACAATTATTTCTGGAAGTGTTCCTAAAGACAAACCCACATGAATAAGCAAAAATAACGGAAAAAAAGAAAGAAAGATAGAAAAAAAAAAGCACACTAACCTTAGCTTCAGGGTTTTGTCTACATCTTCTGTCCAGGAGAAAAAATGAAAGCTTTACATCTGTCTTGTAGTCCTTCTGGGCTCCTAGCTATCTTCATCTATCAAACATATTTCCAATATTAACTCATGCTTTACTTCATATCTGATTGTGGAGCTTTTTAGGTGGACGCCAAGGCTGCAGCATGCTTTATTCGCCTGATATTGAGTTGTATACTTGACAACCCGGGGTGAGTGTGGAACAAGGAATGGAGACGAGAAAGTGGGTGGGATCAGAGGCTGAAACAAAAATTTATTGAGCATGTTTCATAATATCTGTTGACACAAGTTAATCGATTTTTTTATCGTTTCTGAGTACTCGTAAAATGAGAAAATACAATAGATATTGGCCCTTTAATGTATGATATACATACTTTTATGATCCACTGGAGAGAAAACTGTAGTTTATGGTTTAGCCACCTTCTTTACCCCTGCATCTCTCTATATAATACACGTAATTCTACAGGTTACATTAAAAATAGTGCAGAATTATTGGATTTTGGAACAGCGATAAGGCTGCGGAGATGAATCTGGTAGAACAGTCTTTAGGGAACAAGCTTTCCACTTTATCCCTTTAATTACACTATTGGATCCAGTATAAGGATCAATTAATTGAAGTGGCCCTGTGCTCACTGGATTAGGCTGCTTGAGGATCATAGAGAGCCATAAAGCAGATAATATGAGCGCTTGAGTGTCTCAGGGGAAGGGAGCACGCACAATGCTAGCGAGGTACACACACACACACACACACACACACACACTGCTATATTTTACACTGTAATTGTAGTGGCTCATTTTTTGGAGCAGTCAAAAGGGACTGCTATTTGTTATTTGTCTTATCGAGCAGCACACAAGATGTCAGAGCGTGTGATTCAGCCTGGATTAGTATTCGTAAGTGAGGCCAGAGAGGGTGTTATGTTGCTAAAATCAGATTAGTACATTTCAGAGTGAAGGGCCCTTCACTAGAAAACTACAGTGTGTGAGTTGGGCTGAAATAATTAAACAAATAATCCATGAGTATGTTGAGTATGCTGTGTATTACAGTGATGTGAGCATGGTGGAGTGGTGGTTTAAGACAGAATTGAAAGGTTGTGGTGAGATAAAATCAATGTAGTCTAAAGTTAAATGAATGACAAAGTACAGAATAATATATATATATATAAAAAATAAGAGACCACTTCAGTTTCTAAATCAGTTTATCGGATTTTGCTATGAACTAAGGACAACATTTCTCCCAAATTCCAAACAAAATTATTGTCATTTAGAACATTTGTTTGCAGAAAATGAGAAATGGCTGAAATAACAAAAAAAAAAGATGCAGAGCTTTCAGACCTCAAAAAATGCAAAGAAAACAAGTTCATATTCATAGTCAAGTTTTAAGAGTTCAGAAATCAATATTTGGTGGAATAACCCTGGTTTTAAATCAGTTTTCATGCATCTTGCCATGTTTTCCTCCACCAGTCTTACACACTGCTTTTGGATAACTTCATGCCACTACTGCTGCAGAAAAGCTATATAGTATTCTCAGCTGAGGCTGAGGAAGGTTGTTTTTTTCTGCAATTGAAATTGGTCCCACCTATCAGAATCACGTGTGATTGGTTTATGTCGGTAGTCAGTCTGAGGTGACAGGGCTTCTGGTCAGCTCCTGAAGTCCAGTGGGAGAGATCACTTGGCAGTATCTTTTCATGTGGAAAAACAAATGCTGGCAGTTTTCCACTGGGAGTTCCAAGACCTTAACCCTTTTGTTCAAGCAAAACTTAACAGTATGAGTAATGCTAAGATATATTGTGCCCCGAGGCCTGAATGCTCCCCACAGGATAAATTACACCAATACAGTACTTGGCACAGAATCAGCTGATGTATGAGTGTGTGTGTGTGTGTGCATGTGTTTGTGTGAAATGTTTTACTGCCACTTTGAATTCGGCTCAGACTTTTAGATTTTAGAACCAGAAGCCGAATTCCAAATTAGTGTCTTTCAAAGAAGCTCATCTTTGATGTGTTTTTATAACTTCATAATTAAATAACAAAATTAAGATAGAAGTAAATGTTGGTGTCCATATTAGTAAAATAATGACTGAAGACACACCACAGTTCTCAGATTTTTTCTTTCCCCTGTTGGCTGTTTTTTCCACCATCGCTTGTTTTTTTTTTTTTTCAACAGTTTTTTTTTTATATATATTTTTGTAACAAGTTTGATTTGGATCCTCTATTTTGTCCTCCTTAACCAAGATTTTACTCGATTTTAGACAGTGTAACATTGCATGTGATAATCTGCAAAATGCAGCATAAAATGTTATAAATGGCCTGGGGATGAAACCAACAAATAATGTTAAAAAAAAGAACCTTTTTAAATTTTTTTTAAATGTTTGTGTTATTATTTTTTTCCCATCATTTTAGTTTCTCAGTAGATCATTTGCCAACTTCTTCTGGAGCTCATTACTTCATTACTTGTTTTACTTTTAGTTTTTGCAACTTTTGTATTCATTGATATTTTTTTTCATATTTTTTAGATGTTTGTGAACTTAACTTTTCTTAAGAGTGTATAAGAATAATGCATTTTTACTACATTTTTGTTTTTCATCATTGTATGTTTTTTGTGGGAAATTATCAGGTTTAAGAAGGAGACAACAAAATTAGTTTTGTAATTCTTATTATAATAATTATATATATATATTTTTTAATTACCTGTTTATTGATTGTTTTGCATTCAATTTATATATTTTTAATTATAATTATAAATTAATGTATTAAAATGATTTAATTTCATTTATAGATTTTACTTTATTTGTTTGTTTTATATTATTTATTTTCTTATAAGACTCTTATATATTTGTGAACTTGTAGTTTTTTGTTTGGATAATTAATTTTAAGAACATTCCTATAAACTTAAGAGATTATTTTAGAGAGTTTTTTTTTTCTTTTCTTTTCAAGGAAAAAAAAAAGTGTACATTATTTACCTTAATCTCTAGGTGTGAGCTGACAGCAGGAATTAGTGTCTTTTCCATCTTGTTTCCAATCGACACGACTGAGTGAAACTGAAACTGTCTTCTATTGGTTAATGTGTGCTCACTGATGTTGAGCACAGAGGATGCTCTATTAAAAGCTCAGTGTTCTGAGGTCATTTTTCTATGCATTGCTTCATAAAATCTGTATTTGGTGTTGATCTCCATATTGTTCTTCTTAAAGCCAAAGGAAAAAAAATATTTCAGACAAAATGCTCAATAGCAGCATATTAAATGTGTGTATCAATGAGGCGATAATGTGTGCAAAACCCAAAAAATGACGTGCTGTCATACTTAAGAGTCTGTAGCTCTATTTATTTTACGTTGCATTTTGTGAAGTCTCGGCTGTTTACGGCGCTGTCTGTCCTCCCAGAGGATTTGGGCCCCAAGGCAGAGGCTGGCCACACACACACACACACACACACACACACACACACACAGCACCTATCTACACCCCCTCAACCTCGTCTGTCTGCATGGTTGTCATGGTTAATTAGCCTTGCCACACACAGGCAGCCTCATGCGCTACACATGTCCACAAATAAACAACTAGGCTACATAAAGACACAACAAACGAAGGAAAAAAATTGAGAATTCTGGGATGCTTTTATAAAATAAACAGATCAATGTGGTAGTGTTTATTTCCTGTCTCCAATTCTGTCAAATTGCAAAAATAGTTCTCTGCCTAGTTCTAGTTCAGCACTGCCGAGCTGACAGCCTACATGATAGCAGAAGGTCAGTATATAACACCACAGAAATTTCATTAACAAACTTTCCCTTCAATACATGTTAGTAATCATCTTATAACATTTATTCTTAGAGCATTGCTCAAACGTTACACTTACAAGAAAGTATACATCATACTTCCAGAGTCACTGAATCCAGGTAAACTGAGTTAAATGTTTAGAAGAGTCATTTTCAGTTTTCATGCATCTTGGCATGTTCTCCTCCACCAGTCTTACACACTGCTTTTGGATAACTTTATGCCACTCCTGGTGCAAAAATTCAAGCAGTTCAGCTTGGTTTGATGGCTCCATCTTCCTCTTGATTATATTCCAGAGGTTTTCAATTCAATAAAATCAAAGAAACTCATTAAATATTGATTCTTTTTCTTTGGGTTTTCCATACTGTCCCATACATACACATATATACTGTATATATAGCATATTGTGCTAATAAAGTAATATTATTAGTACAACCTCTTTACAGCTGAAGTAAGTACTGTATGTTGTGACATGTTTATGAAAACTTAGCTAAGCTGTGTTACTTCTTTATATCACAGGACTAAACAAATCGACAACAGCCGTCTCAGCTGTTTACACGTATGACTTCAGAAGAAAGTCCGTGGGTTAATTAGCCTGCACTCACTGAGCTATGCTTTCAATTCAGTTAATGCAGCTTAAGCCATCAAATGCTATTTCTAACATCATATAAGAAAAAAATACATTTTTCTGAACCATTTCTTTGAACCATAATATTTAATTCTTAGTTCTTATAATAGTTAGTTCTTTAAAACATAGACCTTTTGAACTCCCTGTACCATTTAGTGGTCACATGACACTCAATTGATTTAAAACAACATGGCGGGAATCCCAGTCAAAAGTTTCTATAGCCACTCCATGGGCCAGGTAAAAATTTAATTTAAGTTTTGTGTTTGAATGTAGTTTATTTACTTACTCTAGAAAGATACAATTTTGTTTTTGGACTAATTAGGTCCCTTCTGATTCCTGTACAAAGACAAAGTTTAGTTTTAATACTTGTTAGGTTCTACTAATAGCAAATTGCTTGGAGAAAAAAAGCTTGGAGAAATAAAAAATACACAAGAAAAAAAGTCTCATGAGGTTAATATTAGCAATTGTTTTGTTTGTTTGTGGTAATTAGTCAATTCTGCAGTTTTTCTCTCTGGAAAGTCCAGCATACTCTCCAAAGCTATTGGCAAAAATTGCTGGAGATCAATTTATTTAGGTTTTAGGGTTTTTATTTTTAAAAATCTAGACCCAGGTCTGGTTTGAACCAAAGTTCATGTGTTTGTTATATTGGGTCCAGTTAGTGTATTTTTTTCACTGCAATTTAATAAGAGAGCTAAAGATCTTTGCTAGATGTGTACGTACTTGGTTTGATTGGTTTGTAGAATGCTGGGTGTTTGATGTCCGATCACACCCCTTGGATTCTTTTTTTTTTTTTTTTTTCTGATACAGGACCAGAAAACGTGCATGCATGAGAAAGTTTGTCAGATTTCAGCACAAAACCAGTTCTTTTTTTTTTCTTCTGTTGCTGAATAAGTGATGATAGCCTGCCTCAACTTGCTCTAACTGGACCTAAAATCCAAATCACTTGTATAAAAAAAAAAAAAAATATATATATATATGGTTCAGTTGATCTGGACTGAGACCCCTTTTTTGATCTGACCAAATTCTTGTTCTTTTGTCCAGACTTTTTTTAAGTAGCACCTTTAATAACCTGCTATTTTTGTTTCAGATCACACTATGAACCAAATTACAGTAGGTAGGTGTATAAGCGCCCTTAGCTTTATGAAATATCAGGAATCAGGAGTCGATTTGTCTTAAATTTTAACCAAACTAGATGAGGTCACGTTTGCTGCGCCAGCCGAAATGACAGCGGCATTATATCTGTATATGTAATTTTATGTGTGTGTGTACTATATCTGTCTCTCTCTCTCTTTTTGCCTGAAGTATAGTTTGGGTCTCGTCTCATCCCAACCACTGTCATTTATTTATTTTACACCTTTCCCATAAAACTGCCTTTTGGTCACATGATGTGAAGCGTTCAATCATGCATGGCCACACACCTGCATATGCTCCCACACACACACACCCACACACACGATAATGTAATGCCATCTCAGTTTTACAGCATTGCAGTCAGATAACTGTAAGCCTAGTCATATTTGTTGCTTGCCTGTCAGCCAAAAAGAAAAAAAAAGAAAAAATAAATAAGTTGCAGGACACACACACACACACACACACATTTACACACACACACAAACATACACACACATGGATAGTCCACAGTGCAAATAAGAATGTTGAATGTAGTCAGTCAGTATTTTTTTTTTTTTTTTTGACAACATGTGTTGCCATTCGGATGAAGCCGTTAAAAAGATTGGTTCAGTTGCACCAAACAAACACACACACACACACACACACATAGAAACACACACACACACACACACACACACACAAACACAAATACACAACTAAACCAAGGAAATAAACAATGCAAGGTGATACAAGGCCTTGCAATCCCTCATAAATAGTGCACCCCGCTGCAGGATGGAGGCAGATAGAGGCGGCAAATCAAAATGAGACGGGCCAGCAGAGACACAAACAAACCTGGATTCTATCTGCATCACTACTGGGGTTATCTTTCTGAGTTCTCTGATATTTGAATGTATGTACATTGGTTGCGTCAGGGCCGCTGATAGGATTAAGGTAGGTGAGACACAATAAGCCTTATATAGTCTGACATGCTGCACGATGCTGTGTACAATACAGTGGAAACATTTCTTCTTACAGGTTATTTGGTTGACTGTGGAATGAATATGGCAGTGATTGGATTTGGTGAAATAAACAGCACTGGAGGCCTGCAACCAACAAAATGAATCCTTCTCTATCAGAATTAGAAATAAGAAAACAGTCTTTCAAGTCTTTCAACATTTTTTACACATTAAGCAAATATTGTGTATAAATATAAATAAATATTATGTGCTAACTGCGCTATGTAACTTCAGTGTAGCCAGCTAGACAATGATGTAACACTGTATAATTAAGTTTGTGCGTAATACTTGTATATTCATACACACTAAAAAAACAGAGGTACAATAAAAGTAATTTCTTATAAATTTAAATTAAAATAAATAAGAGTAATAAGTAAAAGTAAGAAGAAAATCGAGAACCGTATCGAATTGTGACCCTAAAATCAAAAATAAAATCAAATTGAGGATTTAGAGAATCGTGACTCCCCTAATAGTAACTATATTATAACTTGAAAAAAATAAAAAATAGATAAGGAATGAGATAAATGGTTCACAGAGCTAAAAGTGCACCGTCTATAGTCTATATTAAGTTTTCTTTTTAGTTTTGTTCATGAAGTGGCTTTTGAAACCTCTGCATAACCCTGAAAGTCTAGATCTAAGAGAAAGATCGAATCCTTCAGGGTGAGAGATACAGAGAGAGAAAGAGAAAGAGAGAGAGAGAGAGGGAAGGTGAAGGAGAGGCAACAGCGAGGTGTATATAGCTCTCTGTCAGCACTTTTGCTTGACTTAAAGGTTTATTTGTCATCTGCATTGGCGGCTGTGATCAGTCTGAAAGGTCAGCAGTCTATCATATTCTCTTATATCTCTTCCTTCATATCGACACTGCGACTGTCCATAGGCTCGATCCTCCGACAGGAACTGCAGCGGCAGCCATGGTTTATAGATCTGAAACCCGAGCTAATCATCTCTCAAATATTATTGATAAGTCTTTTCCTATGAACAGTAGTCTGACATTTCCAACATGATGAACGCTGAGGTTCCAGTGGCTTCATCTAACACACAACCTGCGCACGAGTTGAATTGAGTGCAATATTTCATGTTTATTATGGAAGCCTGTGCACACCACAAGCCTGTTTCAGTCCAATCTATCACAGAACAACACACAATCCCCACATACACACACACACACATTAACACACACACACACACACACTTCCAGCTCTAATTGTGTTGCGCGGCGTTAGCCGGCTAAATGCATTGGTAATAATGAGTAGCTTCATTGGTATTCTCCGTGCTCTCTCTGCTCAATACCTCCCTGTTCTCGCTAGCTTCTCTTTTGACATTTATGTTTTCAATTAGACATTGCAAAGAGGACTTATGTCTTTCTCTCTCTCTCCCACTTTCTTCTTCTCCTCTTCTAGCCTCCTGGCAAACACCCAGAGCATGAAGTGCATCTTAAGTTTGTTAAAATGTAAAAACATATTTCATATATAAATGATTTAATTTTTGATGGATTCCAATTTGCTTACATGTAGTCAGTCCTATACGATTTTTTTTGTTTATTTCAGACACAAAAGAGGGAAAAATGACAATGCGTTAAACATGGGTAACTGCCATCTTTAATGTTGTCATATTTGGTTTCTGATATAGAAGAGTGTCCTCTGACTTTTGACTATAAAATATAATAATAATCCCCTACACATTTAGTTCTTAATAACTTCTTAATATTGTGTTAACCCATGTCAAAAAGCAACTTTTAAGAAACTGTACGTTATTAAAGAAGTAATTGAACTTAACCCAATCTGACCCAACCATCTTTACCAATGAGTAGAAGAATGTTAGACAGTTGAAATTCAGTGCAATTTTCAGTGCTATATTTTTAACGCATTTCTTTTGACATTTTCTTGTTTTAGAGGTTTTGAACATTTTTTATTACAAACAAATAAATATTACAAAAAATAAACAATTTTTTTTTTACAAACTTTCACTCTTACTGTCACATCCTCGCCCTGTTTTTGTCTGTTCTCGTGCCTGTGTGTTATTCCCACGTGACCCCTGCTCCTCTGTGTCTCCTGTCTCAGTAGTTTTCCACCACATGTCTCATTTGTAGCTCCGCCCTTCCACAGGTGTTCATTGTTTCCTGTTCCTATATATAGTCTTCCTGTGGCACTTTGTCTTCGTCGGTCTTTGCAATAACCTCTGTTGTTTGTCTCTTTCAGTGTTCCATAGATTCTCTCAGTGTTTCCTTGTCTCCTATAGCCTTAGTCCCTTGTTTCTCGTTTATTTCTTGTTTTCACGTTTATAGTTTATTTCCTTGTTTATTTCTAGTTTATTCCCTTGTATATATTCCCTGTTTATTTATTATCATTATCCCTGGTTGGTTTAGTTTATGTTCTCTGGTTTGTTTTGGTTAATGGTTATTTGTGTATCATTGTTTCATGTTACTTATTCCTTGTTTCTTTGCTTATTTGTTATTTAATTAATCAATTATTTATTTCTTACCGCCGTAACGTCTTCTCTTCACCTCACCCTGACACTTACCTTAAAAACCTTTGCAGTATACTTTGGTTTTAAAATTTATTTCACTGGATAATTGCCACAGTTTAGAAAGGCAATTATAGAAAGACATATAAATAAAGGACCTTTAAAAGGAAAGCGCTGTTTTGAAATGCTGTCCAAAATAATAAAAAAAAAAAAAAAAAAAATCTCTCTCTCTCTCTCTCTCTCTCTCTCTATATATATATATATATATATATATATATATATATATATATATAGTTTTTAACATGATTTTTTTCCAAAGATTTCAACACACCTCTTCTCATAAAGTTTTTTTTTTATTATTATTATTAATTGCAATTATTTTCACATAGGTTAATATTTTAGATTAATGTAGATGAATATCAAAGACATCAAAACTATGAAAGCTTCTAATTATGAAGTAAAAATAAAAGTGTTAAACAAGCCAAAATATGTTTTATACTTTTATACTTTATAATTTTGCTTGCTATTATTCTTGCACTGAAAAAATGCATTTGTTTTTTTAAAGTACATTTATTTCAGATCATTTTAAGTAACTTCAACTCAGTTTCAAGACTTAAATGTTATATAGAGTAAATAAGTGAACTGAACTTCAGCAAATTATTTTTAGTAAACTTTACTTAATTTATTTTTGCTTAATCAATCCTTTCTTTTAGTAAAATTTACTAAATTTATTTTTGCTGAATCAATCCTTTTTTGCCGAATCAATCTTATTTACATTTAAGTCTTAAAACTGAGTTGAAGTTACTTAAATTTATCTGAAATTAAATTTACTTAAAAAAAGCTAATGTGGAATGTTGCAAAACTTTTTTAAAGTAAATTTAACTCATCATTTTTTTTTTTCAGTGTTCTTCATGGGGTAGAACCTGGAATGGTTCTCCAAATGTCTTAAAGACAGAGTTTCTAGAGGTACTGAGCTTATGTTAACTGCTTTTCCTGCACCCTGTTCTGCTCCAATTTATCCCAAAGCACCTGGGTTGGGTTTTCCCATAAAAACCCAACCCAGGTGCTTTGGGATAAATTGGAGCAGAACAGGGTGCAGGAAAAGCAGTTTTTTATGTGTTTATGTTTTTTTCATTAGATTATTTTTTTCTCGACTACCTAATTGCATATGTATTCCTCCATAGCTTTTAAGTCTTAAATAATCATCTACAATGAAGTAAATCATTCTAATAAATAAATCTGTGTCCTAACATTTGACTGGTACTGTTAGACAATGTCTGAGGTACTTTTGGCAAATGAATGATCGCTGAAGCCTAATAAGGCCTTCATTATCCGAGGGCAAAAAGCATGAACAGCATGATAGTATTGGCATATTGAGTCTCTAGACTCGTTCTATCCATCACTGAATAACAGAAGAGGGTCGATTTGTACTTTAGGAAGTGAACAGCAGTAAACACGTCTTCTCTCTCACCTGGAGATCAGAGGAGGGCTATGAGTGCTTACTGCAGGAACCGGATAATCTCTTCTGGTTCACACTGAGTCTAGTAGACCCCCTTTGGTTTGCAGTAGGCAGGCCAGCCAAAGCAGAATGTTTATGTATGTGTTTGTGTGTGTGTGTGTATTCAGCATATGTGCGGCTTATCTACCTCACGAAAGGGCAAAAGGACGAAAGCAAAGTATGTAATTTCATTAACTGTTGTACAAAGTCAGAGGTGAAATATTAGCGAGAGAGCTTGGAAAGAGAGCGAATGCCTAGCGGCACTTTCGATGCTGAGCTCCTTTAACCTCACATACCCTCAGACTTTTTCATCTTGTCACATGGGCAGCCCATTGGCAGCCATTAAAATTCAGCTCGTCGAGGCCAGAGTGCTGGTTCAATGGGCCGAGAACAAACAAGCGTACCGAGTGATGAATGGCCCACATGCCTGTCCGTGTCCCCTCCACATAACCTGGGCATTAATTACCACAATTGGCATTGCACACTCATCAATACGCACATTCGTCGGGGTCAGCTGCCAACCTCCCATAAATATACCATCTGGACCAGAGGTGGAAAAAGTACTGAAGATTTTTACTTAAGTAAAAGTACCATTACTTTGCTAAAATTCTACTCAAGTAAAAGTAAAAGTACTCAAGTACAAAAGTAAAAAAGTACTCAATTTAAAATTTACTTTGAGTAAAAGTTACACAGTTACTTTTATTTACTTGATGTAAAAAAGTACACATAATTATTATTATTTTTTTTTCTTCACTGTTAAAAATTGTAAATGTTAAGGTCATATAGCTGACTATAAACTGTATTTTTATAGTTTTACAGTTCATTATTATTATTTAACTTGCCATTGCTATGCTTTAACTAATATTTACATGTTTGTTTCTTAAACATCCAATCACATTGTTTAATGTTCCCAATAAAAACTTCAAAAACAAACAAACAAAAAAAAAAACATAAAAACATAAAAAAGGTAGGTTGGCGCATTCACAGTGCCTTAAAGAAGCACATATCGATGGGTAGCACAACTCGACAGAACACCGGTTCCCCCGAGCCGCACGCACAGACACCAGGCTACACAGCTGATTCACACAACGTCTCTCCCACTAACCGTACTAAACACTGCATGGAGAAGTTCAGCTGCGCTGCCATGGAGAACAAAACTTTTTTTTTTTTATTCAGACAATTAGTTTTTTTTTTCCCTAGCATTTTATTTTTTACTCAGTAACTGGGAGTTTCCCAATGTAGTGAAGTAATTTACTTGTGTCAAAATGAACTTGATTAAAAGTAAAATTACCTATTTTAAAAACTACTTTAAAAATGACAAATTACTCATAAAATCTACTTAATTACAGTAACGTGAGTAAATATAATTAGTTACTTTTCACCTTTTCAGCCTACAAAAGAACCGTGGGAAGAACGACATCAATAGGTGAAGAACAAAAATAGTTTGAAGACCAGCCTGACTTCAAAGATTTGGTGTGTCAAAAATGTACACTTTTATAATGTACACTTTTAAAATGCATATTCCCCCCTCTTTAGAAGTTTATGTAACATTTAGAGAGGAGTTCTTTAGGAGTTTATAAGATTTGAATTATTATTTTCTTTTCTTTCTAAGCTTATTTTATATAGTGTTGGTCTAAAGTGTGTACAATAAATATTTTGAAAATTTAGTTTTGTTCCATTTTGTGTTTATTCGATCTATTGTTTGTTTGTTTATTATATATGCAGAGGAAATATTTTGGTTTGGCTGGGTTGGCTAGACCAGTGGTGGCCTATTTAAGGCTTTATTTTTCAGTTTGTCACTGGTTTGGTTGGCTTATGTATGAAAAAATTAAGAAAATGTTGATTCTTTTTTTTGTTTCCTTTTTCTTTCGATATTTTGACTAAATTTTGCACCAAAAAACACTTGCTCTGAATGTGCTACTGCAGTTTGCCATTTTTTTTTTTTTTTTTTTTTTACAACCCACTACCTTTTTGAGGCACAACTACCCTCACCTGTAAGCAAGGTGGGGCAGTATCACTTGTTTTTATTTGGATGGTCCATTACAGAGGCCTCATAGATGCCTCATAGTTAGGTATAATGTTCCATTCAACAGAAGATTTTACTTTATTTTTATTTTTAATTGACATACTAATTACAAGACATTAAAATGGACAAAATTCAAATATTTAATCAGCCAAGACGATTTTTTTTTACAGTGAAGCCATCAGTTCTGCTAGCACACTTCTAGAGACACAAATGCAAGATATAAAAAATACAGTCTCTGGGTAACTGGGCAGGACTACACTGGAGGCAGTGGAGAGGATGGATGACAAAAGTTAGTGTGGTAATTATGTTGTTTAAAAGGCAAGCTAGCTGGTGATTGGTTGGAATATAAAGTAAAAAGGCAAAATAAAAACTTTCACTAGACGCTTTTATTCAGGCATTGTGCAAATTGACAGGGGGCACAATACATTTGTACTGTGGTATTTAAAAAGACATTAGTATGGGCAAACTGTCGGGCAACTACTGGTACGTTCTGAGAAATTTTAGAAATGAGATGACGGGTTCTAATATTAATGGCAGTTTTCTTATAGTGCTCAGTATTGGGGCAGATAAAATCCCACCCTACAGCAAAAAACAGCATGAGTGGAAGAGAGTAAATAATAATATGACACAAGTGGTCATATATATATTTTTGGGGCAGTTTTTCCAGTCACATATGACCAGACTATCAATACTCAAAACTGAACTTCAAATAATGGCTCTATCACTGATCAAATCTAAGAAAAGCTGCATGAATATTTTGTACTGTTTTGTTCAATAATATACAACAAAACAAGATTTGGTTGGCTTGATCTTGCTACTGCACAGATCTCCACATCAAGTACCATAAAATCACTGACCCTCCTCTGCTCACATTGTAACCAGAAAGTTGATTACCTTTTTTTTGTTGTAGCATGACATTTGATCTGTAAACAGATTCCATTTTTAGTGTTATAAAAACTTCTTATTTAAACCAGTGACCCATTCTCATCAATTGCACAATTATGCACAAATGTACTGTGTAATACATATTCATGTAGTAAAAAAAAAAATGTATGTTATGGGTGCTATGCATGTTTTCATGATTGTCAAATTTAGCAAATGAACTGTATTAGTTTAAGTGAACAACAATACATTCACTGTAAATCATTCTTTACCAAACATTTGCAACTGTTAAATCAAAGGAACATGTTATTTAAAACACTGAATTAAAAATAAATAAATTAATTAATTAAGGAACACATTGCAGTTAATTTCTAGTGTAGTCACATGGAGTTTGTGCTTTACAATAAAGGGTTCAAATGCTAAGGGATGCAAAACAGGTATTGGAAAGTGAACGAAACATGTGGACTGTGGATTAATATCACAGGATTTGACTGGTTTCTGTCATGCCGGACCTAAAAAGAAAACAATAGTGTTGCTAGTTTATCTACTACACACCGTTAGATCATCAACATAATTTTCAATTTGTTATATTTAAGGAAGAATAAGAAAAAAATACAAATATTGAGCTGATTGTCAGTGCGTTCTTACACTTCTGTCCTTAGAAAAAATATATATCTCGGTTAATAATCTTTCCGATAATTCTACGTGGCTAATCCTTGTGTGAAAATGATAAGCAGATTGTCAATTTGAGCTTCAGTGACTGCCAATTCCTTACGTAGTGCCACCCTCCAGGCCTAAACTCCTTCTTCTCTACACTGTGTGACTTTGCTGTAATGACCAGGAGGACAGCACAATACCTCTGAGGACAGGGCCTTGGACCCCTGACTTTGGCCACAATTCAATCCATCTGCCACCCTGTTCTCTCCTTCACCTTGCTAAGCTGATTCATGCAAAACGCCCCTCGCTCTCGCTCTTATTTCCTCCCACCGGCAGAATTAGTTTGGCGGTCACTGAATTTAATCGCAGAATGTCGCCCAAAGTAGCCTCTTGTCATCTCCTAATGTAAATAGCCTGCATTACGGCTCGCCGCGGAGTTACTTAAAGTCCCCGGTGGGCTTTAGAACATATGTATAGTTCTGACTTTGTGACTTTTGTAGCGAATCTCATGAACAGCAGATGTTAGGAGATGGGGATCGTTTGTTGTTGTTCTTGGATTGGTACGCTTCAGCTGGTGTCAGTGTATGCGTATGTATTTATGTAAACAGCGAGCTTTCCTCATTAGGAAGCTGAATAAATAAACTGAATTAAGCTTAATGCTCCACTGCTGTTTCACTTCTGCTGTGTTTGTCGTGATAAAGCAAGAAAATCTTTTCCGTTACTCTGAGAAAACAGAATAGCAAAATTCCAGCTACACCAAGGCAATGGCTCTTCCATGAGCTTTGTTTTGTTCTTTTACCAGCAACTGCTTAGAAATGTCTTAGTCATTATTGTCTGTAACTGTAGCATAATGATTTCAGTATATGATTATTATTACTGCAGATAGTCAAGTATACTGAGATGGCTAAAGTTATGGGACAGGAACTAATATTGTGTCCATTGACATTTGCCATGTTCCTTGGAATCCAGAGAATGCTGCCCTGAATGTGAATGTGATTTTCTGTGATTTCTGGGACGTTTGACTGTTTGCATGGACAATTCTAGCCAGATGCTGCTGGTCACAATCATTTCCACTCACAGCACTAGCAAGTTGTTAATGCCCATAAACATAGTGGTTAAAATTTTATCCGACAGGGGTCGGCAATAGGCGGCCCGCAGGCCAGATGTACTGTATGCGGGCCACAAGCATGAAACATCTGTCCCATGAGGTTGTTTGAACTATAATGAATGATAATGAAAACATATAATGCTTCTCTGGCGAACTTTTGTTTACATTCCTCCCCTGTTTCCCTGTCGCGCTTAGTGTGACTTTAGTTTCTGTCTGTTCTCATTTTTCCACCCATTCTTGGGCTCCTATCTCCTTATAAGGACATTTTATTTTCCAGCCTCGTCCCAATTCAGTAGCTGGGGCAGCGGGAGTGTATTGGACTGCAGCCTTGACAACACAGGTTCGATCCCACATATTTTTTCCATTCGTCTTGGGTTTACCTGCTTTGAGATCAACTGTTCTGCAATTGGTTTCAACAAACCTCTGGGCTGGAGAGCTACACTTCATTTTCCAAAACAGAATTTTTTTGTAATGGCTTGGAAAGTATTTGGCCCATGGCCAAACTTAATTGCTGACCCCTGTACTCACAAGATAACACCAAACTATATATACACATACATTTGTGGGTGTTCCCAAGTTCCAATCAGTTAATCAGTTGAGGTAAAACTTAATGCAATGACCAGTTAGAGGTAGCATGTAGCATATATTTTAGTAGAGAGCTAAAAACAGTGTTCCTAAACAGTATCTCAAAGCAGTTGAACTATTTGAAAAAAAAAATCTTTTTTGGGGGCAGGATTGGAACCAATTTCCCCATATACCAATTCCCATTCAACTACTTGGGATCCACTCCTTAATCATCTGCTGCCCCTTTGTCGACAGTGTGAGACACACAAAAACCAGCCAACCACATCTTTTCTAGACTGCTGCAACAAACACAGTGTCATTGGACAGGTCAAAGCACTGCCAGATCTGTTACGTGAGCTAACACCCACATTGGACAGTACCATGCAATTAATTTCCTCCACGATAATTTAGACTCCTACAAGGGGGAGGCTATTTGCAGCCAAGTTGCATTTTTCTGCATCATTGACCGCAAAGAAACCCACACCAGCAGTAATGCAATCCAAAATTTCGAAATGGGAAGCCAAATAGTTGATTATTTAAAGGAAAGGCTCAGTGATTTTTAGTATAATGAGGTCATTTAAAAACAGGCTAAATATATAAGCTAAACCAAAGGCAGCCAGCACAGCAGTGTGTGGCTCAAATGCATCCCTAGGCTTAGATAAACAGTAAAATCTCAATATCTATTAAATGGCAAAAGATTGCAAGCCCTGAAACTAAATCACTTTTGTTTTTTTGTACTTCTTGAAGCCCTTTCTGAATAGACGGACTGGTGTTCATAATTTAGGTTGAAAAAAAATATTACCATAATCATTAGAACTTATCATATAACACATTTTACACATCTACTCTTGAGTAGTTGGTTTGGGCAGTACATTGTTTGATAATAAACTGTATATAGCACATGATGTAACTGAATTAATAGCATGAATAACTGTCTGTAATTATCTAGAATTGACCAAATAATTGACAAAGAAGTTGTTTAAAGTGGCAGTCCATATTATTTTGTTTCTGAGTGAAGAAGGGACAAGATATTGTGTTTAATGGTACCAGTCTGCTGAAACAACCATACCTTCTAAGCCTAGAATAATAATTAAATTAAAAAAAAAATCGGGGTGTCGGGTGCTTTTTGCAGGAGTTCTTCTGGCCACGTACAGCTTCTAAAAGAGGATCTAGCTCAGTTTTCCTGAACGTGAGTGGCTGGTGGAGCAATGGAGACTCCAGAAGGGGAACCTCAGAGCTCAGTAGCTCATTCACTCATAGTAAAAACAAAGTGTTTAATTGAAGTGAAGTTTCTGACTCTCTCTCTCTGTCTCTGACTGAACATAACCTGGAATCGGATTCATCCACTCTGAATGGAGACCGCATCACACCCGCCCAGTTTAAAATGATTCTTCCGCATGCTCTGTGCAATTACCCATTCTCCCCAGAGAGGGCCCTGAATGTTTATGGCTGAATGTTTTGAGACACTTTTCTCCTGAAATCAATGGTATTGAAAAGATGTATCCATAGTTTGTTGGAGAAACTGTCTTTACTATATAAAAAAGGCTCTTTATCCTCTCCAAGGATGTCCTTGCATTCAGTGACTAGAGCACTGATCTACAGCTCAATGCTTCACGAGGCATTTTGCAGTCAAATCAGTATTTTTACATAGAACTAAATGGATTTACATTTACAGTTATTGAATTTATCAGCTTCTCTTATCAAGATTAATATCTCATTACTGAGAATATCCATATATAGTGTTGACTGACCCTGAACTCTCATCACACTCATTTTGAGCTGTGGCACTGACACACATTTCCTAGAATAAGAATTATTAAGATTGACTGTCTTAATGCCAGGCCGAAGAATAACCTAGATGCTTGTCTTCCACTGTGTTGATGCGGTTTTGACCAGAGCCATTAGGCCAATCATTGACTTTATAGGCCAAAGTCATAGTTATACTGTATATCTCATATAGGCACCTACTGGAATTGGGTAAAAGGTACACAGCAAGGGAGTTACATGGCTAAATGTCAGAAATTCAGGATGCTTATAGTCACAGTTGTTCTATAAAGCTGGTTTAAGCTAGCAACAATTGCTAACAAAACCACATTGGTGGTGAAGAACCATGAATTGCACCCTCCTGCACAAAGTTAATTAAATCCTTTCACTTTGTTTGTGTGTAAATATCAAATTGTCATAATATTAATGCTCATCATAAGGTCTAAGTACAAAACAACAAAGGATGCTGCCGTGGTAGTGATGTCCACGGTCTGACACTGTCTATGGCCTCAGGGCTTGGGTCTCCTGCCTGCCCTCCCTTATGTCAGCCAAATCAGACTCCTCCATCTGCCAGAGACACAAAAAACACACACAAAAAAAATAATCTCTCAGCTCTGCTTAGAGAGCCGTTATTACGTACATTACCTTCTCTGTCACTTACGTTCATTACTGTTTGGACTCGGTACGTAATGTGGAGGTTAAGTAAAGAATCCGGCTGTGTTGTTTCCTTCAGGGGGATACAATGGAAGAAAATGGAAGGGTTAGGAATCATGATTACAGGCATTGCCATTGTTGAAAGAAGTGACTATAGTCCGCTTTGTTGTTTTACAGAATTCACCAAAGGCTTTATAGTGCTGTACTGGGTTTTAAAACAACACAAAAGCATTTCATTCAAATTGGGCTGTTTTTACACCTTCGTTTGCATATATGGGCCGCATGAAATAGATCATGAAACGTTAAAACTGCTTGAAACATAGTGTACTACATAAAAAAAACTCTTTAAACTCATTGTCAAAGAAATAATTGCAAAAATTGTGTGTTGCACCCACAATTTAGGGTTTGAATGCAATGCTATTTAGACAGAAGGTAATGGTTACCAGGAACAGTGAATGATGAGACTGATATGAGCAACTTTTGGTGTCCTATCGTACACCATGCACAAGTCGCGTCATAATGCTCTTTACTCTCTTACACCCCGTCAACAGTCTATTTTCACGCCTTGAGACCATGCTGTTAAGATAGCGTCTGAGTGTAGCTTGCCATCAGCTACCAGAGCCCTGAGAGAGCACAATTGGCCTTGCTCTCTCTGGGTGGGTAGATGGCACTCTCTCCCCACATCACACCAAGGATGATGTCGATCAGCACAAGGCGTCTGTGAGCTGATGTTTTGGAACCTCCAAGCACGCTTTCATGCTACTCGGCAATGCTGCATCAGCAGCAGTTCAAAAAGAGGCTGTCTTCTGACTTCACATGTATTGGAGGAGGCATGTGCTAGTCTTCACCCTCCTGGAAAATGAAAAAAAATAGCATCTGAGTTTTGAAATAAATCTACACTGATGAGCGTGGTGGTCTGGAAGTGAGGTGAGTTCAGGTTTACAAATTTCTGGCGTGCTGCTATTTTGGCGGCGGGACAAAAAAAAAAAAAACAGGTGTGCCACTGACTCAGATAAACCTAGACAACAGCCAATCATCAGAATCCATTCCTATAGGTGTGCTATGCGTGCTGCAAAGCACAAACCCGACTTTTAACTCAACAATAAACAAAATAAAAAATAAAATAACATTGCTGTTCCCTTAAATGAGCTGCTGGCGCACTTTCACAGCGTAAACAAGCAGGTCAGTATCCTCTGCTGAGATGCACATAAGCGCCACACTGTTAAGATACAAAGGTGCCAAAGTCAGAGCTCACATGGCTCTTAAAGGGAATGACAAGTTACAAACTGATTGGTTTATTTCATGTTATGCCCAAAACACACCCATGTTTGATTAAGAGAATTAGTACATGCCTTTTGCATCTTTTGAACTGTGCAAGATATATATTTTTGCATTTTTCCCCTCATGAGACAAACCAACACACCTTTTATCAAACTGAATGATTCACAATTAATCAGTGCGCTATAGAGCGCTACAATAGGGCCCTTGGTCATATTTATTAAGCCAAACAGATTTTGCACTTTAGATGGATTGTTGATAGTATTTTTAATCAGGGACAGGACTGGTGAAACTCTTTGCAACGGCAGAAGTTGTATGTGGACATGTATTGTCATGTTGGACTAGTAGGGCCACTGGTTGCAGGACATCATTAACATTAAGTTGCACTGTCAAACTGCACTACAAAATTGCACCCCACACCATGAAACCAGGCCTTTTCTGAGTGTGTGATGCATGAAAACAAGCTGTAGATCTTGGCCTTGGACACAGTAGCTCCATATAAAAGTAGGATTCACCACTGAAGATGACCTGCTATCATTCAATGAAAGTCACCCATGACTACCCATGAAGTTTCATTCTTGTCAGCAAATTCCTACTGAGTACAATCCATTTTTGACGATGAGTTTATTTAAAAAATGAGGTTTTCCATGATATCGACCCTATAAAAGCTTGTTTTTCATTCTTATCACATTAAGCATCTTCTTGGCCATCTTCCCACCCGGCTCCATTCCTAATCCTCCCATGACACAAAAGAGGAGAAAGCCGAAATATTGTGTCTCAGTGATAAAGTGGGTTGAAGAGGGAGCCCTAATTCATGCACAGAGGCGTTTGTTGTTGCCACAAAAAAAAAAAAAAAAGTAGGAAAGTAAGAGTGAGATAGGGAGAAATTGTGGCTCTTTCTTGCAGGCGTATGAATCCACCATGGTATTATTCATTAAGACAAGTGAAACACGGGCAGCGTGCGAGTGTATCTCCACACAGAGCTCGCCATATGTTTAGTGTCAATATGACTTCACGGTCGCCCGAGTGGAAAATAGCTTAGAGGCCGCAGAATGCACTTGGAGAAGACTGGATTCCTTAGATAAATAATCTTCGCCAGATATGGAATACGGAAGAAGAAAACTGGAGAGAGGAAAAGCGAAAGAAGACGAAAATATATGAGCGGGTTTAATTACAGGAAGACATTACGTTCGGTTTAAGAAGAGGAGGATGTGGATGCACTGGTTCACTATTAATCCTTGCACAGGAAAGAAACTGAAGCTTTCAAAGGGTTTGGGTCTTGTTCAGTTCATGCATGACTTTAAGCTTTATTCAGAAAAAAAGGACTAAAGTGACTTACACACTCATAATTACCAGAAAAGCCTGTTTAAGATGCCAAGAAGAGTTTGAGTCTACATTTTAGGTGGTGAACACCCTGAATTAAAGTTGCCATATTCATTTTATTCCTTGTGATTTACTTGTTTTCCTTTATTATGCTATTATTATGTCTTAGTAATTTATCATAATCCTTGCATGGCCACTTTCTGATTTTTTTCTATTCTGTATGCATAAGGATTCTTTTACTTTTAACAACTGCAGAATTACAGTTAGTCTACAAAATAGTTCACCAAACTAAAGACCACTTTAAAAACTGCTAAAGAACTCCTAAAGAGCCATTGTTGGCTATGTATGTATCAGTATGTAAATTAATCATGACATTATGTAACCTCAGGGGATGGCTTGGCAATGCAAACCACCTGTAAATGTTGTGAGGTGTTAACCTATGAGTGTGCTTAATCACTGGCCAGAAAGGCTTCAGGAACTAGAGATAAAGGAGTTATCGTCTATTGATGGACATTCTGGGAGTACATCACAATGTGCGGTAATGATCGTTACTGGTGGCATCTGGCTGAAATTGCCCATGCAAACAGACTCCAGCAGCAGTTCTAGCAGAAATCACATCCACATTCAATGCAGGAGAACCCACAAGTATGTCCCATAGGTCATTGCAGCATTCTTTAGCTTTATTGGGATGTGACAAAATACTGAATACTAGTTCACGTGTTGTTTTAGTGTGTTTTGTGTGAATGTTTAGTAAGGTCCAGAACATCATAGTGTCTAATAACCCTTATAAGTCAACTGCCTGCCATTAAAATATATTGTATATTGAAGTAGCCTATTAATTACAGTTATTACAATATATTACCAAAATTGGATTTCAATCACATTACATGTGCAATTATAATTCAGTATGCTTCAAATCAAATGATCGATAATAAATTATTAAAATATGGTAAATGTTCTTTTCTCAATGGTTTTTCAACAGTACTGTTTTTCAGTCACCACTGTCACTGTTAAACCAGCATGGGAACAATAGACATGTAAGATTCTGCTCATTCTTAATTAAAAGCTTATTTTTTATCTTACACTGTTCTTTTTTATGAAAATATGAAAAAAAAAAACATATGGGATTTTTTGACATTTTCTCATTCAGTTTTATAAAGAAAGCCTGCATTGGCTTTCAGTTAACAGCTGTGCTGAAATCATTAAGAATTAATTGCTTGAATTTATTTTTATCTTAATGTGTTTGAGACTATCAGAGGTAGAGTTGGTATACAGTGAATAGCCCTATTTGAGTAATGCTCTAATCCATATTTTGACAAGAACTACTCAACGAACTGATGAAACTGGCCCTCATTAGTACCACAAGAAAGGAAGACCAAGCGTTACCTCTGTTGTATAGGATAAGTTCATCAGAGTTACCAGCCTCAGAAACCACAAGTTAACAGCACCCCAGATAAATGTTTTACAGAGTATTTTGGTTTGTTTAACACTTTTAAGTTACTACATGATTCCGTATGTGTTCCTTCATAGTTTGGATGACTTCAGTATTCATTTATGATGTACAAAAAAAGACTAATAAAAGTTAAAAATGTTACTAAATGGTTACACCGGTTAAAACAAACACTATCAAATAGGAATCATTCTCAGTAGTCATATAGTTATGCATGCAGGTCTGGCTAGGGCAGCATTTGGGTTAAGACCCAGGTTGCGGTCTTCCTTTTAGAGATCTCTGCTCTAATATGTGCTGTACTGTTCCATAAACCAAAGCCAGGCCTTTTAATAATCTTCAGTAGGCTTTCACAGGAGGTACATTTACCAAATGTGTCTCTCAGCCTTGTAAAAATGAAGCATTTGGGTGACAAGCAAACGGAAAGCTGTTAATTGGACTGACATTTCGTCAAACGCATTTTCATATGCTAATATGACAGTATTTACAGAGGAAATGTCCTAGGTGAAGCTGTTAGGAGAGGTAAATGGGGTAGTTAAACTCCACACAATGGCCCAGTGTTTACATTTCAGATGAGTCAATGGAAACTAATGTAGAAATGCAAATGGATGTTTTTCTAATGCTAATGCTAATACCAGCACTGATGTAATAATATGAAATAAAGGAGGAGAAAGCCTTGTATCCTCAGGAAATGTTATGTAACTGACATCGCCATTTTTCATGCACAATGTGTTCTTGGGAGAAGTGCCACTGAACTGAACTATTTTTGGGTTTTAAATGGACCTGTAAAGTACTTTTTTTAGGTTAACACTGTAAACAAACTGCACAAAGTGTTCTACAACAGGTACAGTCTTTAAGCCCAGAACCACATGAGAACCTTTATTTTTATAATTGACACTTACCCCCTTTAGGCATGCCTGACAACCCATAATTTTTATAGACATTACCTGGAAAACAGTACTTTTACAGTTTTAATTGAGTAAAAGGCTTGAGTTGATACTTCAATTTCAACCAGAACCAGACCTTTCAGACATGTTATTGTGGTTCAGACCAAACTGTAGGTGAACTGGACCATGATTTAGGTGATCCAGACCAAAACCAAAACCTTTCACACATGTTATTTTGATTTGTACCAAGCTGCAGATAAAGCAAACCATGGTTTAGGTGGTCCAGACTAAAACCAAGAAATTTCACACATTATTTTGGTTTGGACCAAATTGTGTACGAACTGAACCATAGTTCAGGTGATCCAGACCAAAACCAAGATCTTTCACACGTATTATTTTGGTTCCGACCAAACTGCAGACTAATTGAACCAGGTTTCAGGTGATCCAGAACAAAACCAAAACCTTTCACACATATTATTTTAGTTCGGAACAAACTAAACCATGAATTTGGTGATGCAAACCAAAACCAAGATCTGTCACACATGTTATTTTGGTTCGGACCAAACTGCAGACAAACTGAAACATGGTTCAGGTGATCCAGACCAAAACCAAGACCTTTCCGCATGTTAATTTGGTTCGGATCAAACTGACGATAAACCAAATCATGGTTTAGGGGATTCAGATCAAAATCAAGACCTTTTCCGTCACACACATCAGACCAAACTGCAGATGAACTGAACCATAGTTTAAGTGTTCCAGACCAAAAGCAAGACCTTTAACACATGTTATTTTGGATCTCATCAAACTGCAGACGAACTGAACCATGGTTTAGGTAATCCAGACCAAAACCAAGACATTTCACATGTTATTTTGTTTAGGACCAAACTAGTCGACTAATTAAACCAGGTTTCAGGTGATCCAGACCAAAACCAAGACATTTCACGTTATTTTGGTTCAGATCAAACTGTAGATGAAGGAAACCATGGTTTAGGTGATCCAAACTAAAAGCAAGAAATTTCACACGTTATTTTGGTTTGGACCAAACTGCAGACGAACCTAACCATGGTTTAGGAGATCCAGACCAAAACCAAGACTTTTCACGCATGTTATTATGTTATGTCTGGATAAAAAAAAAACATCTGTGAAGTGTTGAGTAGTTTTACATTGTTAAATAACCTCTACAACCATTGAAGGTTCTTGAGCCCTTCATTTTTTTTTTTCACACTAACACTTTTCTATGCAAGCATGATTCATTATTTAAACAAATTTTGGTACTTTTCTTTGATGCCATATTTTTTGAAACATCCCTTATTTTTGAAGAGCTTTTTTACCAACTGTAGCATCTACTTTTTTGGGGTATGGTCCAGCTCTGTGCCCTCGTCCTCTCTTTTTGTCAGGTAGCCCAGTCCCTCTCAAAGCCATGGCACTGTCCTTCCCCATCACCTCGATTGATTTCACCTCAACTGGTTTAAGATAGAGTGCTGGCCAATTAAGCGCATAGTGGATCGCTGGCTGAGCGATGTCCTCGCGACGTTATTGAGTTGTGTATTCTTCCTCCTCGGCCGACATTGGGGCGATCGACCCGACGTTATAAACCCGATTTAAGAAAATGGCAGAAATGCAAGCGCTGTGTTTCTGTTCGGGGTAATGTGTGACCACGGAGCGTAGCACCCAACTCTAGGCACTTTGTTCCGCCCGCCCCTGCCTGACTTTGATTAAGATAGATTTAGTGTGATGTCATGTGAGCAACTAATTAATCATTTTTGGAATGAGCTTTGTGTCGATGTAGCAGTGATAAGTGTTTGTGGTCGCTAATGCCGGCTACATCTACTCGCTTGAGCAGAGGATGGATGGCGAGTGAACACTTTTGCTGATGCTATCGAAATTAGCGCACCTCTCCGAGCACGCTTTGTTGAGCCGGGCCTAACACACCGGTCTGACGGGAGTATTTCATGAAGCTTGAATGCATTAGAACACTGCACCGTGATCTAAACTCGGCTATCGATTGCGGTTTGAGTCGATCATTCGACTCATTACGAAAGAGAAGGTCTCGGAAGGCGTAGAGGCACATGTGTTTCCAAGGGTGATTACATACCGAGAAAACTAAAGGGACTAGTTTTGTGGAGAAAGAAGCCTTTGGACGGAGTTGGTGCTAGCATGATGTTGTTGTTCTGTAGTAAACAAACCGCCTCCCTGGGGGCGAACACAGGGCTAACATCTGGCTAGAACAGTCGGATATGTCCACACTGAGCTCCTCTTAACAACTAATTAGTGAGCGAGAGCAAAGGAGAGGAGCAGAGGGGAGGCATGCTTCGCTAGAATTTGTGCGCTCCAGATCATTTTTGCCCTATAATATATACGACCCATATTCCTCAGCAGGGGCTCCCGGATGAAGCTGAGTAATGTCATGACTTGGGAAGTCGGAGAAGAAGAGGGCTAAATGGAAAAGAACTCTCGGTGACCTTAAGCCTTCCACCTTACTGATATTATATCATGCTGTTAAACGAATAAAGGCCTGCGCTAATTGGAAAGATCATTAAAGCCTATAAAATGGTCCTCTCTTTTATAATGACACTGTGCAGTCTTGGCAATCATCTTTATCATTAACATATATGATTATTTGCACTATTTTTTCTTGTTGCAACCTAGATTGGCTCGATTTTTAAAATGGATGCAACAAAGGGAACAGAAGGAAAGTGAGAAGACCAGACCAGAATTAGATGTTTCAAATCAAAGTCAGTGATTGTTCATTTTAAAACTGACAAACAACATCCATCTCCAAATCATACACCCCTGGCCTAGGGGTTTTAAGACCTAAGAGGAGCCAGTGGTGACGGTACAAAAAAAGAAAGGAACAAAACATAACCTTAATATAAACTATATTTAATCTTAACAAAAGAACTTAGAAAATAAAGTATACTTCTTAAGCTAACAACATAAGTACAAAAGGGGTACCCAAAGAAATGCTATACATGTGGTCAAAGGCAGTGTTCTCAACTCTCACGCTTTGAGCGTGTGACACACGCACCTCAGCGAGTTCACACGGTCACACGCCACACATGGTATTTCTCATGCTTGCCAATCCATCGGCTGTATATTATAATGTACTCCTGTTGAGCCAATCAGAATATAGATCGCTCTGTTGTTAGGCAGACCTAGTCAAAGAGGGTGGAGTATCAGCAAGAGTGTCAGGCGTGAAGAACTGTCCGCACACCCCCACCCCATTTAACAACTGAAAAGGAACAGCCATGCCTTTGTAATGTGGGCTGCATGTGATTTAGCATTGTCTTGTTTTTTTTCTCTTGGGAAAAAAAAATGTTGCAAAAAAGATCTCAGTGTACATTTCTGCAGCCTTAACTCTAACCCAGCCCTAACCTTAACCTATATCTTAAATCTAACCCTAACCTCAGCCATGAATCAACCCTAAAACCCAAACCTAACCTAAACCTAAACTTTAAATTTAATCATAATCCCAATCACTTGTTGGAACACTATTATTAAGATTTTTTAACCTCATTAAATGAAGCTGATCAGAAAAAAACAAAAAAAGCATGAAATACAGTTTCTTGGGTTAATACTAGATGTAAAAAAACACTAGATTGTTTTACAGACTGTCCCAATTTTGAAGTTCTGAGTCTTTTGATTTGACTGTTTGGACCTAAAAACCACTAAAATAACTAGCTACCTCTGATTTTTAGCCTTGGGTTCTAATGTGTTTAATATTGAACTCATTTTCTCATAAAACACATAATTTCCTTCCTTTTTTTATCAATATGAGTGTACTTTCTAGAATTACTAAATGATCTTATCATAAAATGACCTTATCGTCATTTAACTGCATGAACCTTCCCGCATAAAATGTAGCTCCGGGAACATATCTCGGAAAGATCTCCTGCTAAATTTTCTTCATAAAGACGCAGCCGAAGTCACAAACCCATCTCACTCACGTCTGCCTATTGCCAATCATAATAAAATGTCAGGGAAATCACCAGATAACCTTTCTGCCTGTATTAAGGAGATTACCCAGCAGTATGAGAGTCATTAGACTGTGTTTGGTGAGATGAGCGTTGAGAGGCTAATTTGGCTAATTGGGTTGTCAGCAGCAGAGGTCCTGTATCTGATGGCATGTCCTGCTGGGTGGTGGACACTAAAGGGATGGGATCTCTGCGAGGGGTGATCAGCGAGCACCTGAGTATGTCATCAGAACACAGAAGGGGGGACGGGCACTGATTTTGCGCTGAGTGGGTGTCCTAGAGGTCAGTGGGGAGTGGAGGCGGACAGGAGAAGGGCAACTGGACAGATTGAAATAAACTGACCTCCCCGGGTGAACTCTGTGCTCTGGGTGAGAACACACAGGAAGACATAAGACACAACTACAGCCAAACTGTGAGCAGGTACATGTGTTTATGTGCTTGAAGGGACATTTTTAATGCCTGAAATCCGCTAATGATCTTCATGTATCTTAAAAAATCTCTTGTTTGTTCTTTGTCTGTTTTGAACAACTGTGTTTGTGTAGAGTAAGGGATAACAACATTGTATTTCCTATGATTGGATGGGTTCAAGTTACATTACATGGCACTACATTTATTTAACATTAATAAATATGTAATATCACTCCATAGTTCTGTAAAAATGCTACAGTAAATCATTGTACATGTGTTTGATACATTTTTAATATTTTCATATATGTGCACCATAGGGATATCATAGATAAAAAGATCACTCATAGTTTTTTCACCGCTTACTTTTCCAGGTTTCCTACTTTTAATTATGCTTTGCTGCCACCAAGTTCTACTTTAATAGCTAACTTTCAGCCTCTGATATGTGTTGTATGTTGTACTGTGAATAAAATATCTAATATAATGTATACCATAGGATTTGCAAATCATTGCAGAACGTTTTTAATCACATTTAAAAGTTGGAACACACCATGAAGTGTTTTTTTTTTTTTGTTCATTATTTATTTTTTTCCTGCTTTTTTGATTACTACTAAAGTCATCCAAACTATGAAGAAACACTTTCGGAATTAATTAGTATACAAAAATGTATCAATCAAACCAGAATATATTTTAGATTTTAGATTCTTCAAAAATTCTTCCTTAGATGACGGTTTTGCACATCTTGGCTGCATTTTCTCAGCTTCATGAGGTAGAGTCTCTTGTAATTGATTTCAGTTAACAGCTGTGCTACATTTGTTACAAGTTAATTACTTGAATGTCTTTCCTTTTTAATGTGTTTGAGAGCATCAATTATGAAGAGGTAGAGTTGGTACACAGTGAAAAGCCCCTTATTTGAGTAATGTTGCAACCCATATTGTGGCAACTCTGTAAAAACTGACTCAAATAAAAAAATGAAACAAAAAAAAAAAAAACTTTAAGAAGTTCAGTCGATCTAAAAATGTCAAGAACTTCCTCAAATATCCTCAAGTGCAGTCGCAAAGACCATCAAAAACACTTTGATGAAAATGGCTCTCATCAGGTGTGCTCTATGAAAGGAAGAGCAAGAGATACCTCTTTTGCACAGGATTAGTTCATTAGAGTTACCGGCCTAAGAAACAACAAGTTAACAGCACCCCATATTAGATCCACCTAAATGCTTCACAGAGTAGTTTGGTTTGTTTTTAACACTTTTAAGTTACTACATGATTACTAATGTGTTCCTTAATAGTCTGGATGACTTCAGTATTCATTTACAATGTAAAAAAAAATAATAATAATAAAATAAAATACTAACCTTGAATGATAAGTTGTGTATAAACTTTTGCTTGGTACTGTAATTTGCCAATGGATAGACAATAAGTCGTCAATTTTTCTTCACAAGAAACATGCAGTTGGTGTAGGTCCTTTAAACTTCCCTCATTTTTCAGAGTTACATGATATACCATACCTTTATTAATCTTGTAACTCCTTCCTATTACCTAGACAGTGTAATGTCTTGTCCCTGAACAAGTCACTTATTCAGATTACAAGAAAGTCCCGCAGATGTGCTTTACTCCACTGACTGCAATCCTAAATTTTAGTTATAATGAGCATAGTATCAGCCAGCCACTATCATTAGAGACAGCTAACCAAGGTAAAAGGTGGACAGGGTCACATGACATGTGTCTTCTTCTTGTGTGACCTGTTACCCAATCGGACAGCCAATCAGAAAGCATCGTTAATGAGTCCGTGCCTACTTAGGTCATGAGTGTGCTTCCGAAGCCTGTCATATCATGCCATCCTAACTGACCAATTAACCAACTTGGAAGCAATTCAGGACGACACTTAAACCTGAAGTACAATTATGCAGCTGTGAGAAAGATCAAAGTGTGGATAATATTTCCTTATTTTGAAGTGTCACCTGTTAATTGTCACTTGGAGAAAAGTTGTTAAATTAAAGATAGAAATAATGGGCTATATTAAAAATGTAGATTTGCTATGATGTTAAAGGGCAAACTTATGGAAAATCTATGCTAAATTTTCTAAGCAAAAAAAAAAAAAAAACGGTCAGGGCATAGTGTTCACTCTCAAGGTCATACAGTCCATATACAGAAAGTTACCCGCAGAAACAGTCGTTACAAATTAAAATTAAATGAATGAATGAATGAATGAATTAATTAATTAATTTGCTGTTTTTTTTTGTGACATGTTGAAGTTTAAAGCAATTTAGCCCTGCCCACTTATATAGAACTTATAAAGAGAGTTTTATGATATACTTTGCACACTCAGTTGAATTGAATTGGATTCCAAAGTGCATTAACCTATTAGTTAGAATATGTATATGTAATAAATATGTAGCTATTTCTACAGTTTTCCATTAACCTGGTCTATCAGATATTCTACCATCAAAAAAGTTAGAAATTCAATGAAATTCAATGCATTACCTGCTTTTAACCTCCTGAGCCCCAAACTTTTGCTTCGTGTATTTCTAATTTCTCCTAGCGATCTGGAATTAGTAAGGCCTAACCAGTATAAAACCCAAACTTTGTCTTTGTACAGGAAGTTGTTTTTGTGAAAAACATTTAAATTTAACTATTACATTTTAACATTTAAAAATAATCTTTGCTCTTTGGGATCAGAGGGAGCAAATTAGTCCAAAAACAAAATGCGAGCTTTCTACTAAATAAATAAACTAGTTTCAAATATAAAATGCAAGGAAAATGTTGGACTGTTGAAATGTCTG
Source organism: Astyanax mexicanus (assembly GCF_023375975.1). Classification (NCBI taxonomy): domain Eukaryota; kingdom Metazoa; phylum Chordata; class Actinopteri; order Characiformes; family Acestrorhamphidae; genus Astyanax; species Astyanax mexicanus. Next base: position 22,022,939 of record NC_064415.1, on the reverse strand, counting down.
GACTGGCTGTAGAAACTTTTGATTGGGATTCCAATCAATTGAGAGTAATGTTGTCATGTGATCACTAGATGATACAGGCAGTGTCTCCATATGATACCAAAGGGTCAACATTTAAAAAAATTGCATATCACAGAATTAAACATGTATTTTTTTATCTGTTCAGTGAATCAAATGAACTTTTAATTTGGATTTAGTTTATAAAAATGTGATCATTTTTGCACACAAACAGCATTGCATTAAGCATTGGTCACTAATACTGTATATAGTAGGAGTGGGACTCTCTCGATATGATATTATCACGATACATTGGACATGATAACGATTCACAATACTCGATATTACACAAGACAATTCTCTACAATACTACAATATTGCATCTGTGTTAATAAAGAGGATAAAATACTCCTAAATAAGCAAATACCAGGAATTTATAGGATTAATTGATGTCAGTTTGACAACCAATATCCTTTACCACAGGTTTACCCGAATAATGAAACTTAGTAACTTTATTATAACTTTTTTAGTACTAGGGGTGGGACAATGAAACTGAAACACCTGTCATTTTAGTGTGAGAGGTTTCATGGCTAAATTGGAGCAGCCTGGTGGCCAATCTTCATTAGTTGCACATTGCACCAGTAAGAACAGAGTGTGAAGGTTCAATTAGCAGGGTAAGAGCACAGTTTCGCTCAAAATATTGCAATGCACACAACATTATGGGTGACATACCAGAGTTCAAAAGAGGACAAATCGTTGGTGCACGTCTTGCTGGCGCATCTGTGACCAAGACAGCAAGTCTTTGTGATGCATCAAGAGCCAACGGTATCCAGGGTAATATCAGCATACCACCAAGAAGGACAAACCACATCCAACAGGATTAACTGTGGACGCAAGTGGAAGCTGTCTGAAAGGGATGTTCGGGTGCTAACCCGGATTGTATCCAAAAAAAACGTAAAACCACGGCTGCCCAAATCACGGCAAAATTCAATGTGCACCTCAACTCTCCTGTTTCCACCAGAACTCTGGAATAAATAATTCTGGTCTAAAACCAGGTGTTTCAGTTTCATTGTCCAACCCCTGTATATAATAAGGTTAGAAGGTTAGTAATCATTATGTATATTTTAATATTTGTGTTTAAAATGCTGCAATGGAGGAGACGGCATAACTTTATGAATTACAAATAAGACTTATTTACTACAACTAATTCTGGTCCACAGTCTAATGTTTCAACTGTATTCTTTTCTCTTTTTTTCTTTTTTCTTAATCAGTTCCTGCGGTGTAAAGAGAAAAAAAAGAGTAAGACAGAGAGAGAGAGGGAGAGAAAAAGAAAAGAGGAAACAAAACACAATTACGGAAATCAGCCAAGCCTAACGAAACAGGGCTTAAAGCCAGTCCTACCATTACTCCTGAGCAATTCCATTTGTCATTTTTATTATTCATACTGAGTGGTAAACAGGACTGAGTAAGTTTTCGCCATTCGGAAATGGCAGGTAATTTGGCCTAAGCCAGGAGAGCTGTATTAAAAGCAGAGGAAAAAGACAGGTGGATGTGTGTTCACACCTGGCTAATTGAGTGAGGGAGGGAGCGCAGAGGCACTTGGATAATGTGAACACATTAGAGAATAGGAGTTGGCTGGTCCATGAGCTGGAACGGAAAGAGAGGGAGGAAAAAAGAGAGAAAAAAAAACGCGTGACTGTGATCTTCATCTTAATCTAATCAGCTATAATGCACAAGTGACTTTACTGCAGCCAGGTGTAGCTCTAATCCAGACGTGGAAGAGGATAGTGCTTTTGACTTTGTCAGAGTTTCCTGTCTGATTTAACTGGTCTATAACTCAGTAAAGCTGAATGCTTTTCTACACAAAGACCAACTGAGCTCTCTGTTTGTAGTATTTTGCAAGCTTAATCTAGCTTTACAGAATTCTGGTAAAAAATCCATTTAGCCTAATGAGAAACTGTAGCACAAGAGACAGTGGCTGATGCTTTTGTCAACATGTCTTAATGTTATAAATTATTATAAATGTAGATGTAGTGACACTGTTTTCTTAGTTCTTCTTCAAGAACATGGCACACAGGTTTTGTAAATATGGGAGCCATAGTGTGAATCTTTATGCAAATGTTTTAGTTGTATTGTTATTATTGTGTTAGATTGTGCTACAAAGGGAATCATTTACATCCCCTTTAGTTTAGTCAATTAAAAAGAGATTAGGATTTGAGTAAAAAAAAAAGTGTTGCTATTTAAACACGCTTAAGCATATATATATAAAAAAAAAACATTTCTGTTCTCTTATTTTGCTTATTTTAGGAATGATTATCTTAAGTGTCATAATAAAGAATCATTACTTAGAATTCTCACCATATTTTAAGTGATTTAAACTGACCAGTCAAGATATTCTGCTGATTTGTTAAAATGTAAACCTTTTGGGACATTTGAGAAATTGCGATATCTTATATATATATATATATAAAAAAAAAAACTTACTAAGAAAAATGTGCTTACCCCATTGGCAGATTTGTTTTGCTTAGTATAAAAAAAAAATATTTTTAATTCAATTTACCCACATTTTGGGGGTGATGCAATTTTTTCTAAGATTTCTTTTTTTAAAAAGTCTCAAAATGAGTGAAGAAAAAATAAGCAAATTAAATTAAGCAAAAATCCTTATTTTGTGGCTTTAATTTGTGCACAAGAATCAGAATAACTTGACTGGGGATTTTTTGTGCATATTTTCAGCTCAGAAATTCTATGTAAGACTGATTATTCCTAAAATAAGAAAAGCAATCATACACTTACACAATGCTTACTGAAATAAAAAAAAGTATTGCCTTGAAATTATAATGATAATTTCACTTGCTAAGATTTTGTTTTTAGTATTGTCTAGTTAGTTCCAGTGGGATTTTTTTTTTTGCAGTGTACATTTGCATAGTTGTGGGTAGCTTTATTTGAGAGTAATAGGAACAGAAATGAATTTAAATGTTAACAAATAATAAATACATTCTAAAGCATTAAATCTCCCCTAGCTGGGAAGATAATAAGACAAGTATGAGATTAATAAGAATGAGAAAATGCTGATAAATAGTAAAATGTGTATGTGTTAGAACTAGAACTGTAAGGTACTATAACATTTGCCTTTTAAATAGTACAACAATTTAGTTTGGAAAAAAAAAAAACTGAAAAATGTAAATATCCTAAACCAAATAATCACACATATTATGTAGATGGAAAAAAAATCAGTTGTATAATATATACAGTTTAGCCTTTTCAGGTTCTAAATAAGTTTCTCTGATTTTGCTAGGTATAAGTTTGAGTAAAATTAACATTTTCTTAGTTTTATTTTATAAACTACAGATAACATTTCTCCCAAATTCCAAATACAAATATTGTCATTTAGAGCATTTATTTGCAGAAAATGAGAAATGGCTCAAATGACAAAAAAAAAGACGCAGAGCTTTCAGACCTCAAATAATGTTCATATTCATAAAGTTTTAAGAGTTCAGAAATCAGTATTTGCTGGAATAACCCTGGTTTTTAATCACAGTTTCTATGCATCTTGGCATGTTCTTCTCCACCAGTCTTACACACTGCTTTTGGATAACTTTATGCCACTCCTGGTGTGAAAATTTAAGCAGTTCAGTTTGGTTTGATGGCTTGTGATCATCCATCTTCCTCTTGATGATATTCCAAAGGTTTTCAATTTGGTAAAATCAAAGAAACATATAATTTTTAAGTGGTCTCTTATTTTTTTCCCGGAGTTGTATATATGTTGTTTAACATTTCAACAAGTTCCTGGGTTTACAGGGTCAGAACTTCTATTTTCAGACTGCTGTGGGCAGATTATGGCGTCACTGGGACACCTGGCACATTGACTTTGAGTGGTAATTACTCTAGCCAATCGCACTGTAGTTGGACAAGCAAATGTGTAATAAAGAGCTTGTGATATGAATTATAATTATCACAAATGTGTTCATTTAGAGGCTGCACACCGGGGAGTGCTTGGATAACACAATGGACGATTGGTCAGGGGATGCACACACACAGTCTCACACACACAGACACACACACACGCGCAGACAGCAATATGAAGGTTAAAGCTATAAAACAGAAACAGATCTCAGCAGGCCTTTGGAGACTCTGAGGGTGCACGGATCACCTCTGTGCTGTCCGTCCACACACATCAATCACTCAGCGCGGGCGCACTTCAAAATGAAAAAGAGAGAGAAGAGGAAAAAAGAGAAAGAAAAGAATAGATGAGCTCAATTTAAACCTCCCTCTGTTCAGTATCCCCAGAACAGGGGGTGCTGTGCTTTCAAAACTTTATTAGATGATGTAATTAATTACCAAAAATGTTCTGAATAATCTGTCTTCTGCATGAATCCATTGGTCATTTTCATAAAAAAAAATAATAAAATAAAATAACTTAGCACATATGCTAAAAGCTAAAAGGGTTTGAAATAGTATGGGGAAAAAAGGTTCTTTTGGTTCTTCGACTGAGTTTGAAACTTTTTGATAGTGCTTTATTTAGCCATATTTAAAGGGGACATGAAACACTTCAAGTATTTAGTATAATTCACAAGATGTATTTTCACTCTAACAAATTTTAGAAGTTTAACAGTTGTCAGTGAAGCGGAATTAAAATAATAAGCAATCTAAATGTAATTTTTTTAAGTAAGGGCAGCGCCATCTTGTCCCAGCGCTGAAAGTGACGTCACGAGGTTGGTTCTCGAATGCCTCACTACTATAATCTATGATAATACCGTAATTTAGATCCTCAATAGATAATAAAATCCAAACCAAAACTCAATGCAGAGCGGGGGGGCACTTTTGTATTGTCCCTGTGTGTAGTAATACTGGGAGTAGTGAAATTTAATAGGGTGAGGAATGAGAAATATGTACTTTCACTTTCATACCTTCAGCGGGGGCTCGCAGCACTGAAGCGTGAGAATCCTCCGGTTAGCTGCAATGCTAGGGGTTAGTGGCGAGCACTTTCTAGACCAGGACTATGTGAAGGAGAGGGGTTTGAGTCAGGAGCATTAGCGCCGGATAAATAAGCTGCAGTCCGAGGCTTTTTTCCTCTGTTTTTTATTTTTCCTCTGATCAGCTGGGATGTACAGACCGTCCGAATGTGTAACGTTACTATGAGAGCGGCAGCTGTACGAGCCAAACGGAACGAGCCAAACAACGCGCTCACCCAGCAGAGCAGCGAGAGGTACCGTTACCGAAAGTCTAGATAAAATGACAATTTAAAGAGAACATAGCTAGCGTTAGCTACTTAGCTAGCTATCTTATTATAGCTAGCCAATGCTAGCTAACTAGCTAACACTAACTAGATGAAGCTAAGTACCCAGTAAGCCTTCTAACTTCTAAACTGAACGGTTTATCAACCAAACGGCGCCTGGGTGTTTCATTATAAACTTAAATCATGTTCGTTTCATACAGTCTTAATAGACTCTGGACTTTACATGTTAAATAGCTAAATGTATATAAACTAGCTGGTTAACTGGATGGCAGTACCTGCTGTGGTCGCGCTGCAGGGTTCTGCACGGCTCCACGTAGAGAGAGAATAAACACTCCCAAAACCCCTCGCTCTCAGAAAAGCATCTGAAAAGTTCTGCTCAGGTTTCTGCAGGAAAGATCTCTGAGTAAATGCTCCATGTTAGCCTAGTTCAGCTTCGTCTTCATCCATAATCTCCACAAACAATAAGCTCTCTCTAGCTATATGCCTGGGATCTTAAACCAACCAACCTCGTGACGTCACCAGCGCTGCACGGGCAACATGGCGGCGCCCTAGCTCAAACGTAACAAAAATAAATATATTATAATTTAGTGTGTAAACATTTTATATAAAAAATTCCCCCCCAAATAAATTCCATTATATTTAATCCCTTATAAAACTTGTACAAACTGAAATGTCTCATGTCCCCTTTAAAATGTGCTATATAGAAATGGCTACAAAAGGTTTTTACTACAAAAGGTGTGAAGATTCTTTTATCATTTTTATTCTTTGAACAAAAGGGACGTTTTGATGCTCTACAGGGCCATGGTTCCCAACTATGCTCCCCCAAGATCCAGCTAATCAGCCAGTGAGTAAGTATATTAATAGGTGAAGGGTATGAAAACATTAAAACATGCAGGACATAAAGTCTTCCAGGATCATTGTTTGGAACCAATGCTTTATTTAATTTTATTTATTTTATTTGTTATGTACCACACTGTAAAATGAAAAAGTTAAGTTTCGAGGACAACTCTCTTTTAAGTAAAAAAAAAAAAACACTTAAATAAAAAGAGAAAAATACTATCAATAAAAAATGCTCTTAAAAAAAAAGCAGCAGCAATAAAAAAAAAATATTTAGCAAGCTTTTTTTTAAAAAAAAGGAGAAAAAAAGAAGCTTATGCACTTTTAAAAAATAAAAAACTGAAACATTTTTTTAAAAAGGGCAATAAAATAAAATGAAAATTGATGCACATTAAAAAACAGCAACAATAAAATAAAAAATGACGCTCTTTTAAAACAGAGGAGACAAAAAACTAATGCACCTAAAAAAAGAAAAACTGACACACTTTGAAAAAAGAACATCAATAAATAAAAAATAACTGCTGCACTTTAAAAAAAAAAAACTCACACACCTTAAAAAAGGAACAGCAATAAAATAAAAAAACTGATGCACTTTAAAATAATCCGCCTTAATAAAATAAAACTCACACAATTTTTAAAAAAGAGAAGGCAAAAATAAATTAATAAATGATGCGCTTTAATATAAAAGAAAATCTGACACTTAAAAAAAAAGAGCAGCAATAAACTTAAAACATGAAGGCACAATTTTATAAAAAGAGGAGCAATGAAATAAACGGACACACTTTTTAAAATAGATGGCAAAAAATGCAAAAAACTGACACACTTAAAAATAAAGAGCAGCAACACAATTAAAAACTGATGCACTTTAACAAAAACTGATACAGTTTTACCAAAAAAGGTGCAATAAAATATATTTAAAAAAAAGTAAAAAAAATATATATATAGTGGGTCACACTGGTTGCTGCTTTTCGTTCGATCTGAGCAGAAGCACATGTGTTTATCCATTTAAAGACAACACTATTAGCTACATAAGTGGAATCAGGTGTGTTACTGGTGGTTTAGAATGGAAACTTGCTCTAGCTCCACACTAGCTCTTTGTGAATACGAATGGACACCCCTGCTATAAAACCACAATCAGGCAGCTATCACTTGGGTGGTGAACTAAATCTCAGCACAGTCGTAGCAATAGACACTGTGGTGGTAGAGTCTGTTTCACTAGCATGAGTGTATCAGGCCTGACAGCTCAGTGTAAATAAGTAAATAAGACATTATTCAGATTTCAGTTGCATATTCATTTCACTGAAGAGTGAAGCACAGAGCTAAGAGAATTGTGCCTTAATTGTGCCTGAGTGGCCAATGACATGGCTCTTAACAGCTTTAGTGAGGTGGCTTTTAAATTTCCATTATGAGGATCCCTGCCATTGTTCTGTATGGGGAGAGGCAGCGTGTTTAGATGGACCTTCTTTTTGTAGGTCACTGTGGAAGTGTTGTTATTTAGCTCTTATGCACTTGCTGAGGCTGAGTGGCTTGAGTGGCTCCTGTCACCAGCATTCAAACTGGACCTAATAGCTTCCTGCTGCTGCAAAAAAAAAATAAAAAAAAAATAAAAAAAAAATGGAACACCTTTCCAAAAATGTAACATCACTAAAAAAACTAAAAAAACAAGCTGACATGTGACACGATGTTGTCGGAGGCACCAACCAGCACCATGGAAATAACTGTAATCTAAGTTGCCACAGCAATGACCTGATTAAGCTCCGAACAATGCCACAGCTACGACGTTTCTTTTTTTTTTTTTTTTCTCCGCCCCTCTCCAGCTAGCACACTTCCCCTGGCCTGAGCACGGCTGATGATATATAATATCTCTTGGCAGTGGAGTTAATTATAACATAGCTCCATGTATTGCTCCGGAGGCTTGCCATGTGAGAGGCCTTCCTACTGGAGGCCCACTATAATCCTGGCTGTCAGATTCTGACTGTCATTTTAGCGGGCCGGCGCACTAGGCTGCTGTTAGCGCAGATTTGTCTACACCCCCTCCCCTCCTCCCGCTTTTCCTCTCGCATGTTTGTTGGGTGTCATGAGGATCTGTAAATGGAATTGTGTAACTTAGTGTAACTCCCTGCCATTTCATTAATTTCCGCGGGAGGACAGTAAAACTGACATGTGTGCTGCAGTAAAATCTTCCGTTTCTGCGGCACAGCCGATGCAATCATAATGAAATGGCAATGCCTGAGAGCTGTCAGCACACACTGTCAGCGGAGCACTGTGAATACTGGCACAGCGGGGCACAGCTATATAGACGACTGAACTCAACTGTAAATGTGGCAGTTTATAGTTATTATTACTTTTAAACAATTTGTTCTTTGGCACTGCATGCTTAAAGGATTTGTTTTGTGGGAAAATATGTGTTTCTTATGTAATGTATTTTCTTTTAGGCTTTCTGTTTTTTTATGGGCCAAATGTGTCCTGTTTTAAAGACAGAAATACAGTATTTTTAATAATATTTGGATAATAAATGTTTTTTTTCCCTCTTCTTTCTGTTAATATGTTTTTTTATAAAAGTACAACATTTCTAATGTAGTATTTCAATGCTAAATATTGTAAAATGGTCATTAAAATGGTAAATTTTCAATTTTGAAATTTTGAATGAAAATGAATGAAGGAATGTTTAAAAAAATAAACATAATATAAAAACAAATGTGTATAGTGTTATAACTATGTATTTTTGCCAATGTAAAGAAATTAAAGGTCAAAATGTTTTTTTTTCTTTTTTTTTTTTTCTCAGTGCTGGTGCTCGACCCATGAGGAGTACTGCACATATCAGGAATAGTCATCATGACATATAAAATATATACAGTTGTGGTCAAAAGTTTACATACACTTGTAAAAAAACATAATGTTATGGCTGTCTTGAGTTTTCAATAAGTTCTACAACTCTTATTTTTCTGCGATAGAGTGATCGGAACACATACATGTTTGTCACAAAAAACAGTCATAAAATTTGGTTCTTTCATAAATTTATTATGGGTCTGCTGAAAATGTCACCAAATCTGCTGGGTCAAAAATATACATACAGCAACATTAGTATTTGGTTACATGTCCCTTGGCCATTTTCACGGCAACTAGGCGCTTTTGGTAGCCATCCACAAGCTCCTGGCAAGCTTCAGGTCGAATGTTTGACCACTCTTCTTGACAGAATTGGTGCAGTTCAGCTAAATGTGATGGTTTTCTTGCATGAACCCGTTTCTTTAGCACTGTCCACATGTTCTCAATGGGGTTTAAGTCAGGACTTTGGGAAGGCCATTCTAAAACCTTAATTCTAGCCTGGTTTAGCCATTCCTTTACCACTTTTGATGTGTGTTTTGGGTCATTGTCTTGTTGGAACACCCAACTGCGCCCAAGACCCAACCTTCGGGCTGATGGTTTTAAGTTTTCCTGCAGAATTTGGAGGTAATCCTCCTTCTTCATTATCCCATTTACTTTCTGCAAAGAACCAGTTCCACTGGCAGCAAAACATCCCCAGAGCATAATACTACCACCACCATGCTTGACAGTAGGCATGGTGTTCCTGGGATTAAAGGCCTCACCTTTTCTCCTCCAAACATATTGCTGGGTGTTGTGGCCAAACAGCTCAATTTTTGTTTCGTCTGACCAGAGAACTTTCCTCCAGAAGGTTTTATCTTTGTCCATGTGATCAGCAGCAAACTTCAGCCGAGTCTTAAGGTGCCTTTTCTGGAGCAAGGGCTTCTTTCTTGCACGGCAGCCTCTCAGTCCATGGCGATGTAAAACACGCTTGACTGTGGAGACTGACACCTGTGTTCCATCAGCTTCCAAATCCTTGCAGACCTGCTTCTTGGTGATTCTTGGTTGACTCTTGACCATCCTGACCAATCTCCTCTCGGCAGCATGTGATAGCTTGCGTTTTCTTCCTGATCGTGGCAGTGACACAACTGTTCCATGCACTTTATACTTGCGTATAATTGTCTGCACAGTTGCTCTTGGGACCTGTAGCTGCTTTGAAATGGCTCCAAGTGACTTCCCTGACTTGTTCAAGTCAATAATTTGCTTTTTCAGATCCACACTGAGTTCCTTTGACTTTCCCATTGTAGCTTTTGTAGCTGAGTCTAATCACTGGGTCAAATGAGCCCTATTTAAATGGGCTCATGAGAAGTCAACAGCTGTAGTCAATCAGAATCACTTACAAGAAGTGAAGAGGCCATGACATGAAGGTAATTTGATTGACACAACTCGCTACATCACCAAAATTGACAAATTTTGTTGCTGTATGTATATTTTTGACCCAGCAGATTTGGTGACATTTTCAGCAGACCCATAATAAATTTATGAAAGAACCAAATTTTATGACTGTTTTTTGTGACAAACATGTATGTGTTCCGATCACTCTATCACAGAAAAATAAGAGTTGTAGAACTTATTGAAAACTCAAGACAGCCATAACATTATGTTTTTTTACAAGTGTATGTAAACTTTTGACCACAACTGTATATATATATATATATATATATATATATATATATATATATATATATATATATATATATATATATATATATATATATATATAAAGCATGTCAATAGGTATAAGCAATGCAAAAGTAACATATTTTCTTGAAAAAAAAAAGATTAATATTTCCTATGCAGAAGTTTGAGTGCACATCTTAGGTTTTTGCCTCTGGCTGTACTGTATGTTATTGCTATTCACAGTTTGAGTCTGTTGTTTGTTTTTGTATATTTTGAAACATACAAAACGGATACACTCATCATAGCCAACCTAGACACACACATAGTATATCTACACACACTCACACACACACACACACACACACCTATAAACTTAACATGTGCCAATTTATATATTTACCGTAAAGTGTTGAGTGCACTAGTAAATGATGTAGTGAGTAAAATAAGGCCTATACATATAGAGACAAAAGAATCACTAATTGAGACCATAAGTACAGAGTGATCTAAGGTATAACTGTATCAACACATAAATAGGAAGTGCCATACATATGAAGAACAGAGTGAACAGAGTGAGAGAGGACGCCCTGAATATGGATTGTATATAATAGCCATGAACTGTATGTATGTAACAGACTGTATTCAGAATGCTGAATTGTAGTGTTCAACTGTTCATGAGTGTGATGACGTGTGGGAAGAAGCTTTTCTGTATTCTGGTTCTCTTCAAGATTCAAGATTCAAGATTCAAGATTTTTATTGTCACGTCACAGAGTACAGGTGTACATGTGAGTGAAAAACTTGGGTGCAGATTCCCACCAATGCGCAAAGAATAATATTTACAAGAGAGTAATAAAATAATATAAAATATATAAAAATAGGACATACAGATAACTTACAGTATAAACACTATTTACAATACACTTAATTACAATAAACATGATAACTTACACTATAGACAAATATTGCACAGTTTACTCATTGTTCATGCTTCTCAGTTTCAGTGTAAGAGTGTAACATGGTGATAATAATATGCAGTGATATAAAACAATAAAAAGTCTAGTATACTCTTATCAGCTTTTTCATCTCTGTGACTACTTCCATCACTCCAGTGTAGCTGAACTGTCTAGACTGTCTGTGGACTCACTCTGCTGGATTTAATTTAAACAGCTGTTCACTTCAAATCTATCTCTACTATGTGTGTGTGTGTGTGTGTGTGTGTGTGTGTGTGTGTGTGTGTTTGCACATGTGTCAAGCAATCCAGAGCTGATGCACATTTGAGCTTCACTGATTCAGATTCAACAGGAATAATTGCCTGTATGGCAGATTTGTTAGACACAGTGATATGAATAGCTAACATGTTTACCTAATGACTGTCTAATATATTGTGGGTTTAATAAGCAGTGGTATTTATAATATATGTTGAATATTTACAGTACTAGTCAAAGGTTTGGACACACCTCTTTTCATTTATTGTGTTTTTTTTTTTTCTTTTTATGAAAGAAAAGCTATACAAAACGCATAAGGAATTATTTTATAAAAAACAATTATGTGCTTTATACTGTAGGTTCTACTAAATATCCACATTTAGGATATCCTAAATATCCTTTGAGGACAGATATGCACAATCTTGGTATTTGCATCTCAGTGTCTTCATGAGATAGAGTCACCTGGAACAGTTTTCTCAACATCTTAAAGGAGTTCCTGGAGGTGCTGAACAACAGTGTCTGCTTTTTCTTCACGCTGTGAAGCTTCAGCTCATCCCAAATCACCTCTATTCACCTTGTAATTTGGGTATAGATCAGGAAAATGTGGAGGACAAACTTTTTTTTTTTATGTTTACTACGTAATTCAATTTGTGTTTTTATGTCTTTAATATGAATCTATATACTACTTAAATCAAGAAGTAAAGAAAAATCATTAAATTAGAAGATATGTCAAAACCCACACTGTATGTTTGTATGTATGTATGTATTATCACGTCATATCAAAGCTATAATTGAGAGATTTGAGAGAGAAAATAATCATGTGTCGTAGGCCAGGTGTGAGGTAGACACACGTAGATACTTCAATAAAGGGTTATTAACCAAGTGGTTAAGCTTACATAAATAACGAGGGACATGCATTGTTAATATCAGGAAGACAGAGAGAACAAACAACATACCAGAGTAAACAGGCAAAAGTTCATACACAATAAAGCCAGCAGTTTTGGTAATGGTAAACAAACTGTGGAAAGGGCAAGGCAAAAGAGTAGTCAAAAAAACACAAAAATGTGTCTGTAACAATAGAAACGAACAAAAGAAACGCTTAGTAGAAGAGCTACAAAACTAGATTTAATATTCGACCAGAAGCTACTGAAACACAGAGGTATTTATACAAGTACAGACCAGATGTGGACAATCAGACGTCCGGAGAGTGCGAATGCCATAGCATAGCGTGAGCAGCAAGGTCCGGAAGGTCCGGTGTAAGTGCATGCTGGGAGCATGCTGGTAATGTATGAATCAGAGTTCAAGCAGGCAGACTGACAACGTCATAACTGACACATGTTAATCACAACAACACTAACCCTAACCTTAACCCTTAATCAATCCTAAAATCAAACCCTACACCTAACTCTAACCCTAACCTTAACCTACTCTTAAAATCTATCCCTAAACCCAATCCTAAAATATAAAGATAAGCAGACAAACCAAGTCTCCCTGAAGCCGCGGGAGTCTCACGCATTTCGGTAGCGGCTCCCTGATGCCCGTGACGCTGACGACGCATTTACACCCCACGCCCCCCCCCCCCTGAAGGATTAAAAACACATCCGCAACGCTTGCCAACGACCCCCCCCCCACGATATTAGAATGCAATCCACCCCCCACCCCCCCACCCCGTTGACGATTTTGAAACGCATCTATCCACCATCCCCCCCACTGACGATTTACACAACAAACCACCCCGCACACCACCCATACCCCCCCTGCTGACGATTTTGGAACGCAAAACACATTACATACATTCCAGGTATTACAAAGTGCAATTTTAACAATTTAAGCAATATTACTAATATTTGTTTTTAAACAGGCAACTACCAAATCTCTACTATTATTTATGAACAATTCAGCCAAAGGCTGAGTCAATGCTACAACTCACCCCACAGGCAAGGTTAATAGACGGTGGTTCTTAACAGTCAGTAAAAGTCTAGAACATTTACGCAAACAGATAATAATAATAAATAAAGTTCTTTTTCAAACCAAAACATCATTAAATAAAAATGATTATTACAATAGTTTCTATCAGACTTGACAAATTTAAGGTTATTGGTCTTTATGATTGTTAAGTAGGGCTTGTAACTGCTATTGTAGCATTTAAGGTGGAACTAGGAGTTTAGCTAGCTATCTAGCAAGACGTAGTAGTAAAGATTGTTTTGCTTTTTAGGAACAAAAAGGGCCATAATTCTTTTAAAATGCATTAAAATAAAACAATGCAATTGATATTATAGAAGAAAAAAAATGTGTGGGTCTAATTAGTTACTTACTCAGTCATCTTGCTGGTGAACCATTAAAAATATCTTTATTTGATGGGCCAAGTAATCTTAACACTTTAACCAACCCTTCTATCCCTACAAGAATTGGGACAATATCACCCCTAGGCTTGAACATGCTGAATAGAGGGGTGGAGGCAAGCAGGAAAAAGGATTTGGGCCTTAAAGTCAAACCCTAAACCCCTGTGTTCCAACGTTGTGTAGCAGAGATAGAGTGAATTTTGAAACAAAAGGTAAGTGTGGGAAAAGGAGCAGTTTTGTAGGGTACACAATACTGGAGAGTCGTTTATGTGTGATCGTTCCTTCAAACCTAAGCTATTTTCTTATTGGCTACGCTTTATTGCGTCTCATTCAAAAGGAGACCATGCTGAACTGTCCACAGTAAACTGCAAAATCCTGTTAGAAATCTTTTAGATATCAGGATGCTTTGAAAGACATCCCAACAGACAGGGACAGCACAGTCTGTCGTTATTTGTCCTTCATCTTTAGTTTCACTAACTCCTACTAGTCTACTCTACTAAAGTACTACTAGAGATGCTACAGAGTGTGTGCAGTAACGACACTCCTTATTACTTCAAAGCTAAGCCTAAACAGCCATATACCAAATAACGAAACCACTGTAAATGTTTACATAGTTCTCATGCCACAATAAGAAACTTAAACTTTAAAATATCTGTATAATCCACTATCTTGCAAAACGAGTATCATCCAGTCTTTTTTCCACCCAATTTTATCTTCCTCTTTCTCAGCCACAGTAGGACTGCCATTCCTTGTGGAGTTTGAGAAAGCGCTGGCCATCCGTCTGGTCAGATGGCTCTTCTGGGTATTTAGCACTACACACGGAGCCATGAGAGCTGGAGAAGGAGGGTGAGAAGATGAGAGAGAGACAGAGGAAAAGAGAGAGAGAGAGAAAGAAAGATAGAGAGAGAGAGTTGTGGAGTTAATCCAGATATAGTTAAGTAGATGAAGCCCCATTCTTGTTAAGAACTAGAGTTTGACTATTATACATTAGTTACTTATAAGACCATGTAATGAATGCATGAATTCAATTTATCAATCAACTTTTATTTAAACTTAGAATACATTGAAGGTGGCCCTCATTCACATCGTAGCCAAACCAATATATAGGGAATGGATTGTCAAAGAAAAGTAATACATAAATAAAAAGACCCAGAATTTTCATGACATTAGATATTTAAAGGTATAAAAATAAGAATTTAGTAGGAATCATAAAATTAAAGAAAATAAAGGTAATAAAAAACAAAGGTAATGAAAAATGATAAGAATGCAAATACAGATGAGTAAATAAAAATAAGAACATAAAGGAGTAAAAAAAAAGAAAATCAATAAAAGAAAAAAAATAATAAATAAAATAAACTATAAAAGGTTAACTGACTGCTAAAACAAACCAACATTTAAAAATAAAGGGTAACTAAAAAATAAATAGGACCAAAAACAACCCCAAAACATACCAAAAGTTATTTAAAAAATAAAATAAAAAAATAAAATAAAATCAGCTATAACAGTCTCAGACTGTCTGAAGGTGGTTAGAGATTAGGAGTTCAAACTATGTAGATACACTGTATGGATTATGTTGAACTTTATGAACTATGAAAATGTTTACTGTATGTCTAAATGTACCAAGACACCTGCTTATTCACTGCTTCTTCCAAATTCAAGAATATTAAACAAGAGTTTATTTTTCCCTGCTCTGTTGAAGTAACTGTTTCTACTGTCCAGTGAAGACTTTCTACTGGTTTTTGGAGCATTGATGTGAGTATTGGAATAAAATCAGTGACAAGAGCATTACTAAGGTCGGGGTGCTGTATGATCACCACATCACTTCGTCTGAGATCACTCCCTGATCTCATCCCAAAAGTTCTGGACAGAGCACCAATTTTCCAGAGAACATAGGTTGTGTAAACCTAAGCATCACGAGGACCTAAGGACCTAAGAGAAAAATATACGAAAGTAAATTTAGAAGATTTAACAAAAAATGGAAAATTAATTGAGCATCACAATAGAATGTTTCTTAAAGTGTAAGTTCTTAAGTTTAGCTGTTCTATACTTTTCCTTTGGTTTAATGTTATGTAAATGACTAAATAAAGACTGAATTAATAATTCTGATATCTCCCTGTGTGCAGTAGCATTTGTTTTACTGTAATAATCAGTGCAACAGCTGCTCACAAAAACAGTAAAAGCTGTCAGAAAGACATGTGACATGGCAAGAAAGACCCGAGGGATAAACCTACCAGACTACTCTCTTTTTTTAATCAAAATATTTGATTTTGCAGGAATAGTAGCAGAAGCACATTGATGCAATGTGTTAGAATAGTGTGCTGTCTCCACTAATTAATACTACTGTTTTTTTATTATTATTATTATTTAAAATAAATATATTAAGGACTGTTGCTTGAAAGCAAAAATTTTATGCAAAACTCACTTTTTGTCTTTCTGTATTTCCACTTGGGTCTCCGCTGCCCCTATGATCAGCTGAAAGATTTTGGTGTCAGGAATCACATGCTTCTATGAGCCATTTGGCATTATGTCACATCAATGATGTCACAATAAGGAAATGTTTATAGAACCACCCTGGCACCCTGTCTCACCCATCAATCCCCACCAGACCACCACACCCACTAGATCTTCACATGAAGATATGCCATATCGGTCAGTTGGGTTGAGAACTCTGGACACTACACAGCAGGATTAGCCAGCAGACTTCATCTGAAGGGGGGATCTATACCTACTGTCCGTGGTAAGTCAGCAGATGAGGGATCTCAACTAGCCTGTTCCACACGCTGCCTGGGTCAGCCACCATTTAACACAAACTAACTCTAACGTGTGGTAAATGCTTAGCATAAACATAGCTTGGCGAACAACAGTTTTTTTAAGCATGAAAGTGACAGAGCCTTTAAAGGGCTCATTCTTAAAAAATAGGACTGAAACTGGCATGAATAGAGCTGGTAAGATCGTTTACGTCTCTTTTGTGCAAAAAAAAAAAACAACAACTTAATGCACATGTTTTGTATAGCCCATAGACGTATTTTGACTTGTGTAAAAGGAGATGTAATGAAAGTTTAAATTAAAGCTTTAACCAAAAGTAGATGTTTAAAAAACTCTGTTGGCATATTTACTTAGAAAAAATGCAAAAAGAGTTTTACTTCAAATTGATTTTATTGCAAGTATGATCCATTTGAATTGAGTTAAGAAATGGTCTCGGGTCTCTTCAAACCTGCCCACCAATCCCCTGGCAGAATGAACAGTGATAAAAAGACTTGGACTGCACGCTTGAGTCATATGTCAGTGCTTGTGCATGTGTCTGTCTGTATGTGTGGGACAGATTGTCTGGCTGCTAAAGAGGCGTGAGGGCCCATGGCGTCCACTCCAGGTCAGCCGTGACCAGCAGCACATGGGCAGGTAGCCGCTCTGTGGCCACCAGTGTGTGTGTGTGTGTGTGTGTGTAAGTGTGTGTGTGTGGCTCTCTGAACGGGCACCGCAGAGCAGAGAGGAGTGGCTGTGGCAGCAGTGGCGGCTTGCTGTGCTCCAAGCTGTCCGCTAGATCCGTCCTAGCCATAGACAAAAGCGCTCAGCTACAGCGGGACAGCAGAGCCCCAGCAGCGAGAGACCAAAGAGACTGTGAACGTCCTTCAACGGGACACACAAGCGTCCTGGATGGACAATCACGCACCCATGCTAAATTGGAGAGGTCATTAATCATGTGACGTTAAGCTTAGTGTGCAGTTTTATATATATATATATATATATATATATATATATATATATATATATATAAATAAATAATAAATAATTTCTACACTGCAAAACTAGTGCATCTCAAAAAACTAGAACACCATTGAAAAGTTACTTTATTTTAGTAATTCAGGTTGAAAATGTGAAACTCATATATAATTTATATATATATATATATATATATATATATATATATATATATATATATATATATATATATATATGTATTACACACAGAGTGATCTATTTTAAGCGTTTATTTATTTTATTATAGCTTATGATTATGATTTGGAGAGCCATGTCATCTGTGTTTTACAGCACTTCAACTTTTATCTTTTATGGAGATGCAGATTTCATTTTCCAGCAGGACTTGGCACACTGCCCACACTGCCAAAAGAACCAGTTGGTCTTATATAATATTCAGATTTTCTGAGACACTGATTTTTGTATCTCATGACTGTAAGCCATAATCATCAACAATATAATAATAATAATAATGTTTAAAATATATCTATATAATCTATATAAATTTCACATTTTGAACTAAATTACTGAAATAAATTAATTTTTCAATGATATTCTTTTTTTTTTTTTTTTTTTTTTTTTTGAGATACACTAGTACTGGTTAAGACGCATTTACTTAAATACATTTAAGTCATTTGTTGCCCTATAATTTTTTTAAGAAATGTTTAGTGAATACTGAAAATAGTTGTTTTTGTTGCCTTATTTTTTTAAAATAATGTTCACTGAAAACTAAAAGCATAGTTTAGAAATTAGTTAGAAATAGTTAGAAATTTATGGTCAGAAGAATTAGACAAATTTTCACTTCTTAGATTGAGAAAGAAAATGTTATAGAGTGAACAGTGTAATATGCAGTCAGTTAGCGACTCAGTAAATGGTGCTTGCTCTTACAGCCTACAACAAGCAAGGCAGTTATTATGGTATATGAGCTGCAGGTTTCACTAAGGTAGCATGGGGTAGTTACTTTACACCAATGGTGCACTAATTGTTGTGTCAGAAAATGGGGGTTACAACCAGTATACAAACAAATGTTGCCAGAAGTCAATAGGAAATAGTTTATTAAACTAAAATATTTAAGTTTGAACTTATATGTGCCCACAAATGTGCATCTAGTTGAGTACTGTTTAAAAATATGCAATTTTGTGTAAAATAGACTTAACCTGGACCCATATGTCAACAGTTTAAAACATGTTTATTCCACAGACTCATTGGCCTTGGCAAAGATCCTATTCATCCTAATGTGAAATTGTAAAACAACACACTATGATCGGGAGATCGCTGGTTTGAATCCCAGTCATGCAACTTGACATCATCTTGAGTTCTTCTGATAAACACATAGAATAAACAAATAAACTATTGAAGAATACTTTTTTTGTTCAAATTGACTTCAACCAGCACTCTTATGTCCTTTATAAATGAATGTATGAATGAATGAATGAATGAATGAATGCATTGATGTTGGCAAACATACTGGAACTGGCACTTTCCACTGTGGAACTTTGCTTGCAGAAACTTTCACGCCGAATGCTGATTGTATATAGGAGAGAATTTGCCGGATGCTTGCAGGCTGTTCTGTTGGGTGGCCACCAATAGGTCCCTGGCTGAGTGCTGTGCGTGGCTGCCTCTGCCTGGCTCTGCCTCGCTGTCTGACAGATGCCTGATTGGGGGAAGACTGACAGGCCTTGAGATGGGACATATCTGGATGCTACTGCGAAACTGCACATATGGCCACCATGCGGAAGAACATGGGTAGGGGGCTGCAGTCAGAGAGGGGGGTGGGGGGCAGAGAGAGAGAGAGTGGGAGAAGGAAGAAGAGAGAGGCAGAGACTGAAATATGTTAATAAGGGAGAAGTATTCACAGTGGAACTACATTACTGACTGCAAGAAAGCAAGCTAACAGAAATATAAAACTGCAATGCTACTGCATTAACTATGTATAATAAGACATTTTTTTCTTGTTTGTAAGAGAGTGTATTCAATTAATGTTAGTGGCATGGACCCTCATTCAGTCTGTGTATTTTATTCTGCAAATGGATTGTGAAGTGCTTGGCCTCCACTTTTCTGTTTTTCACTATGAGCTGCCTTGAGTAGTCTTTATACCTTTGTGAAGCAGATTGGCTGTTACAATGCCTCTATATTTGTAAATTCAATATTTGAAAAAATCTTGTTTTATTGAGTAATACACTCAAGCCACTCTCTAGAATAATCATTTATTCTATTTTAACATTTAATCAGTTAAATTTGTTATGTGTACAAAAGGCTAACTGCCATTTTGGCCTTCCAATGATTACCAAGTCCTTAAGCAAAACGTGTTTCTCATTTATTTGTGCTTTCTTTTATCAAAACAACTATTATGTCATTTGCTATCATGGATTTTCTTACTTATTAAGTAAGCCTGACACAATAACCAACAATTTATTTGGACAGTTTTATGCCACAGATATAATAATAATAATAATAATAATATAAGAGCAAAAATAAACACAAAAGACTATTAAATCTTTAATCACAATTTTAACTAACCTGCTGATTCTTGTGACAAGACTCTTCTATGGGGCTCATTGATGTTTACTAGGGATAGTTGTGCTTGGACCGCAACAGTGGAGTAACTAAGTATGTATTGTGTCCCAATGGAAATAAATGAGTTGTTCCCCTTAACAGCTCAGGAAAAAAAAAAAACAAGAGACCACCTAAAAATGAAGAGTTTCTTTGATTTTACCAAATTAAAAACCTCTGGAATATAATCAAGAGGAAGATGGATGATCACAAGCCATCAAACCAAGCTGAACTACTTGAATTTTTGCAATAGAAGTGGCATAAAGTTATCCAAAAGTAGTGTGTAAGACTGGTGGAGGAGAACATGCCAAGATGCATGAAAACCGTGATTAAAAACCAGGGTTATTCCACCAAATATTGCTTTCTGAACTCTTAAAACTTGATTATGAATATTAATGTGTTTTCTTT
This sequence comes from Astyanax mexicanus, assembly GCF_023375975.1. Classification (NCBI taxonomy): domain Eukaryota; kingdom Metazoa; phylum Chordata; class Actinopteri; order Characiformes; family Acestrorhamphidae; genus Astyanax; species Astyanax mexicanus. The sequence goes on along the minus strand of NC_064415.1, from coordinate 22,002,129 downwards.
GCATTACTATAGCTATTTCTCATTTTCTGCAAATAAATGATCTAAATGACAATATTTTTATTTGGAATTTGGTAGAAATGTTCACCGTAGTTTGTAGAATAAGGCAAAAATGTTCCTTTTACTCAAGCATATACCTATAAACAGCAAACTCAGTGAAGCTGATTCAGAAACTGAAGAGGTCTCTTTTCCAGAGCTGTAGTTCCAGGAAGTCCAGAATGTTCTCTTTAACCTCCCTTGCTTTTCTGTTTTTCAGTCTTCCAGTATCGCATGCCTTTATATCACGGCTCCAGCACTGCAGCTGTATAGAAAACAGCACTCCTGCTGAATTCATTGACGGACCTAAAGGCATTTTCACACCTTTCACACTTCAAACTTTTTAGTCTGCTTAAATCAGACTCTGCTTTGTTTTCACCCTTGGTGCGATTCGCTTGAGGAGGTGAAAATGCAGTAATAGCACTCGGATGCAAACCAAAACAACCACACGAATTCCTTTGGCTGTTTGTTTGTGGTAAGAACATGTTCTGACCTTGATTCTACCTAACTTTCAGGTGGACTCAGCTTCTGTAGTCAGTGTGTTTTTCACTATGGGATGTGGCAAAGCACTTAAACAGAGAACTGGATAAACTGTAGCAACAAACCTTGTTATGTTGGACAGAGATTAGCACTATTCCAAAACACAGGACCTTCTTATTGTATTTACATTCTTGCTTCTGCTTATTGTTCCTGTACTTGCTTTCTTGAACAATAAGCTCAGCAACTGTTCTCACATGTTCTCACATCAAGTCAACACAGAGTCCATGGTAAGTTTTTCTTACATTGTTCTAAAATTACACTGAAAATTTACATTTACATTGGAACATTTCTGCAGATGGCATGTGCCAAATATATACACTATGAAGAAGACAAAAAAAAAAAAACTTGTGGAGCTCAAAACACAATGTGTGCTCTTGATATCAGGAAGTGAAGCAGCTGATAATGGTGGTGTCCACCTACCCCTGCTGTGAAGTAATAAAGGCACCGGAGAACCTGGAAACCAGAACCCTCACATGTTCGCTGCTCTGTCCAGTTGAGAGTGGGTCATCTTCAGTGGGGAGTTGATTGCATCATCATCACCAACACCAGTACGTTGACAGGCAAACTGCCGAGAGTTCAATCACAGGTCTGAAGTGGATGGGACCAACCTCTCTAGAGGCTTCATCATGTCTGTTAAGTGATGGACACCTGTCTAAAGTCATTCGGATGGATGCTTGGATGGAGGTCTTTTCTGAACTACAACGGATGTGTTCCAGAGCATTGGTACATTTCCGTTTCTTAGGTGGAGGTTAAACAGGTACCATATATTTCACACTATAAGGTGCACCGGATTATAAGACGCATTATTTTTAAAGTCGAACGAGTGCTGGATGTAAATCTACACAGAGTAAAGCACTTCTATTTATTAACACTAAGCTTAGATTTCCAGATTTCCACGAAAGCTGAGTGTGTTCCGGTAACCCAGGATGATATTAGCTAGCGGTTCGTCCCACATAACTTTTTTAACACGGTAAACGGAAAGGCTACACTCTGATATGTTCACCTCTGAATGGCAAAGGCGCTAACTAGGGCTTAGCATGGATAGCGGGTAATGCTAATGTGCTAACCGGGTTTAGCAGCAAGCTACAGTCCGATATACTTACCTCTGAATGACGAAAGAACTAACTAGCAGTTAGCATGTAATGCTAATGCTGCTCCAGCAGTGCTAGCCAGGGTTGGGAGGAGGCTACAGGCCCATAATACTCTCCTCTACTCTGCAAAAGAGCTAGCACTTAGCACGGTTAGCAGCTAATGCTAATACTGCTTCAGTCTGGAGTCTCAGTACTGGAGAATTACATTATAGAACTAAAATATAATGCTGTCCCTCAGCAAAGTGGCTTTACTGCTTTTTACAACCTGACTCGGATTATTATATACTCGATTTTTGGGAAAATGAAAGTATTTTAAGTGCACCCTATAGTGTGAAAAATCCAGCTAATCTTTTCCTCCCTCAAATTAATTTTTGCAGGGTAGAATGTCAGCAATAAATACTTTAGGACTTCCACTGCGTGCTATATGTTTTAATCGAAAGCCTGTGTCAGCAGTGGATGCACCTTAATTCATGAATTTATAGAGGCATCTGGATACTCTGAGACATTTAATGTATTGCACCTATAAAGTAAAATTATCTTGTTTCGCTGAAAGGCAACTCTGACTTTATCCCTTCTGTTGACCTTTAAGAAGACACAGGCCTGACTTTCTACATCCTGGTTACCTTGGACTCCATCCAAATGGCTCATCACCAGTATGGGTTGCGCCTCCAGCCCCTCCCCTCTCCTTCTTCTTGCACCATCATTGCAATCCCTCCACTTCTCGTGGCTGTCGAACATGCAGGAATCTGGGATTGACAAGCTTGAGAAGATGTTCTGGTAGAGAGCCAATGCTGCACACAGATGGAACAGCATGCGAGGGGAGAAAACAGGGCATAAACACATTGGATATATCTGGCTGTGAACACATGAAAACACTCAGACATATGTGAACGCACACACACACATACAGACTGTGTCGCTGATTAGCACTACTTCTGATGAGTCTTAAAAATGTAATCACGTAAAACTTTGTAATCATTCCAAAGGTTGTTTCAGTAGGAAAGAACCATGCTAACATGGTATGGAACTGTTAGTCCACTGGTTGCATTTTCTTTTTTCATTTAGTATGTTGTTAAATCAGGACTAGGGAGTGCATTTTATGTTTTTTTTTTTGTTTGTTTTTTTTTTTAAGCTAGAAAGTTAGCTTGCAAACTAAAAACAAAATGAAATACTGTTGATGTGACAAACAAAAAACAAAGGTCTAGTGTTATATTTTACAGAAAATAGTCTCTGGCATTCCCTGTACTATGACTGTAATATACTTATCCTTACACAACAAAATAGATGCACTCAGAAGGAAGTGTCGGATTACAATGACATTTAAAACAAAGAAAAAGTTTACAGAGAACAATCAATGATAAAATTAAACATTTACTTAGCCCGTGTCTGTCTTGTGTTTTTCCTTTTTTTTTAAATCATGTTACTTTTTATATGATTAAGCACCTTAAAGATTGCTGCTCAATTTCGTTGTACACTGTGCAATGACAATAAAGCTTTCTTATCTTATAATTAAAATAATAATGATAATAATACTGATAATAATAATACTGTATTATTATATATCGCATTTCTAGAACCCAAAGACGCAACCACATAATAATCTAACAGCTAGACAACAGAAATGAAAGAGAGAGAGATTTGAGTCTTACAATTATGTTTAAATATGGAAAAAGAGGTAGATTGTTTGACCACAATTAGTAGAAAGTTCCATTTTCAGAAGCAAGTCTGAAAAATGCTGAAAAATCACCAAAGCCACAGAGTCTAGAAGATGGGTTAGAGATTGAGATGGTTTGTAGGTAAGAAGAACATGGTACAGATAAGAAGGTGCAAGATCTTGTCATTTCTATTCCTGACCTCTGTTCTCCTGTCTTGAGTTCCTAGCCATGTGCTCTGTAAGCCTATGGCCTTGTTTTATTATTATCCTGTCTCTGCCCTAGCCCCACCCTGTCATTGGTGTTTCCACCTGTCTTGTTTGTTAGCCCACCCCCTTGTTACTGGTCCTACGTGTTCCTCACCCTCTGCTTGTACAGTGCCCTCCATAATTATTGGCACCCCTGGTTAAGATGTGTTCTTTAGCTTCTCATAAATTGAGTTTTGTTCAAAATAATATAGGACCACGATGGGAAAAAAAAGTAAAGTCCAACCTTTAACTCAAGTAAATTTTAAGGGGGAAATAAAATCCCTGACTAAGAAATAATTATTCTTCATAAAATCACAAATCACAAAAAAAAAGCATTGGCAACAAATGCTCTAAGTGGGTCTGGCGTAACACAAGAGCTGAGTATGCAGAAAGGCACCTCATGCCCACTGTGAAATACGGCGGGGGATCAGTGATGCTGTGGGCCTGTTTCTCTTCTAAAGGCCCTGGGAACCTTGTTAGGGTGCATGGCATCATGAATGCTCTAAAATACCAGGACATTTTAAAACAAAATCTGGTGGCTTCTGCCCGAAAGCTGAAGATGGGTCGTCACTGGGTCTTTCAGCAAGATAATGACCCTAAACATGTGGCCAAATCTACACAGAAATGGTTCACCGCACACAGAATCAAGCTCCTCCCATGGCCATCTCAGTCCCCAGACCTCAACCCCATTGAAAACCTGTGGGGTGAGCTGAAGAGGAGAGTGCAGAGGAGAGGACCCAGGTCGTTGGATGATTTAGAGAGAATGTGCAAAGAGGAATGGTCAAAGATCCCTCTTTCTGTATTCTCCCATCTTGTGAAACATTACAGGAGAAGATTAGGTGCTGTTTTGTTGGCAAAAGGGGGTTGTACAAAGTATTAACATCAGGGGTGCTAATAATTGTGGCACACATGATTTGATGTTAAATAATTATTTCTTAATGTGGGATTTTTTTCCTACTGAATAAATTCACTTGAGTTAAAGGTTGTATTTTACTCTTTTTTTCCATCGTGGTCCTATATTATTTTGAACAAAACTCAATTTATGAGAAGCTAAAGAACACATCTTAACCAGGGGTGCCAATAATTATGGAGGGCACTGTATATAAGCCCCTTTGTTTCAGTTTTCTTCATTGAGTCTTTTGTTTGCATTGTAGTTCTGTGTAAGCTGTTTACTCTCATGTTAAGTTTTTTTTATTTTTATTTTTTTTACCTAGTGTTTCTTGTTTTCCTAGTTTTGTTTAGTCTTGGTAATTTAGTTATTCCTAGTCTTACTTATTTGTTTTTTGCTTTTCACATGTTTGCTTTCTTATGTATTATACCTGCATTTACATCCTTCCTCACAATCATTCGAGCATGATATTATTGATGTCAATATGTATTTATTGAGCTCCATATATATATATACATATATATATATATATATATATATATATATATATATATATATATATATATATATATATATAGAAGCAATGCATAACTCAACATGCCAGATGTCTCAATAAGAAGTTGTAGAGTTTACCAATTGGGTCTTTCACACTTCAATGTGGACAAACATTGTCCCGATGGAACAGAGAACTGTAGTGTGCTTTCAGAAAATGTAGGGCCACTGATTGCAGGACCTTGATAACAAGACATTCTTAATGTTAAATGGGTGACAATAAACTGTTTATTTTGGCTCTGAACACAGTGCCATCACCATTGCTGGTCATCTTGGTTTGTCACAGGACATGATTAGGAACCTCTACAGCTGCACAATGAGACGCAGTGTATGTTCTATTACACATGCATTACACGCAACTTCTCTAAATATTTTGCCCATATAAGTCTAAGTTTAATCATTTGTTGTTCCTAGTAACCTTTGTCTTCTTTCAGAGTCAGTAAGACAATTCTACATTCCTTCTTTTGGGGCAACTATTTATGCTTGGTTTGATAATGAGTGTATAAGGACCCAAATAGGTGATATACTGTAGTGTTGGAACAAATGTGGAGCTAATCGTTGGATCCCTACATAACTCTAAGTCATAAGTCTTCCCACCTATTGGTCCTATGGCCATAAATATGGTTTTCTTTCCATGCTGAGTAAACCAGCCACCATGCTTGTAACCCTACACGTCTTTACTATTTTAAGGTGTTTTACTGTAAAGACCACAATTACCTCTGGCTAAAATATGCATGAGGAGCAGGGGAGTGAGTCTAGGGCCAAGAAGGGCCGTGAAGTTATTCACTTAAAAAGAAATTAGAGCTCTGAAATGACACCGAGCAGAGTTCTGCTCATAACTGGAACCAAATATTTCATTTGAGCTTAAATAGTTTTATGGTGCAGGGTAATATGCAAATGTGTCGCTAATGAAGCAAGAGCATTCTCTTTATGAGAATTGATTAAGCGAGGGTGGGCTCTCGAATGCAAATTTACGGCTGCGCGTGTCGGTGGGGCTTGCTCTCGAGTCACAAATTACAGTGTGTTTCCGGACCAATTACGCTGAACAAGTGCAATATTATCCAGCTCCAAACAGCACACATGTACAGTCTGCCCCTTCATTTTCTCAAGAGGGACTTGGCCAAGTGCTCAGAGTACGGCCAGAGAGGTAGGGAGGGAGGGTGTGAGAGAGTGAGAGAGACAGAAAGAGAGAAAGAGAGAGAGAGAACTAGGTGAGTAAAGAGAGAAGGAGAAGAGTAATTAGTAACACATTAAGTATGTGGGACGAACACTGAACCATAGCCCATCAGCAGGTAACAAATGAGTGGAGGCCTCAGTAAGATGGATTTGAAGAAAATGCCCTCCAGCTAGGGAGGATTAATCATGGAGAACGAAGATAGACAAAGATGAGATGCTGTTATATAGAAAAATTAAGGGAAATAGTAACTTTGCTGATTTAGCTCGTGCCGGTATTGACTGGAACCACAGGTTCTCATACTGTAGAAACACTGAGGTCAATAGGACATGGAATTCCAAAACATTAAAGGAATATTCAGTCAAATTATGCTAACGTTGGCATAACGTTGGTCATTTTGGATTATCGCAGGACACAATTAGGAACCTCTACAACTCCAAATTGAGATGTCTGGCATGTTCCATTACACTCAACTGCTGGACATGTAGCTCTTTAAATTTTGCCCATATAAGTCTTATGGTTTTTCATTTGTTGTGCTTGGAAATCTTTGTCTTCCTTCTGTGAAAGTATTGCAATCCTACACTTCCTTACACTTCCTTCTTGGGGCACCCGAATAGCCTAGTTAGCATTATTTGAATTAGTAGTAATTGATGCTTTCAGCTTTCGTTCATTTGCTGCTAAAATAAAAATGATCAAGCATTGCAAATCCAATTAATCGGCTTGACTTATGCTGTTCCTCCAGTATAACCAGCATCACCAAGCCAGTTGACCAGCTTGACCATTCTGATCACCCAGCATGAGCTGTAAGACTACACTCTTAGTCATGCTTGACCAGTATACTGCCCATAAATGCTGGTCAAGAGCAAGTTAACCAGATAGTTTAACATCATATTATAGTTTATATTAAAATTGGGAAGGATTTGGGTATGTATTGTACATGTATTGTGTAGGCCAGATGTAAAACAAAATGTTATGAGCCAAACTAGATTTGGGTTAAGTCATGTGTTGTGTGGACCAGAAGTGGGCTACAATATGCCAGATATATGGTCTATATAAGTTGAATCTGTGATTGCTGTCATTCTTGACCAAATGTGGACAATAAAAAAAATTCGGGCCACTTTTAAGCCAAAAATTCCAGCCCCATGAATCCTCTTGGAATTGTCATCTTGGAAAAAAAAGAAAAAATCCATTGATGGAATAACCTGGTCTATATAATAAGTATATTCAGGTAGTCAGCTGACCTCATTCTTTCGGCACATACTGTTGCTGAACCTAGACCTGCAGACCAACTGCAGCAACCTCAGATCATTTGCTTAGTTAAAGCCAGTGTTCTAGTGTTTTTGCACAATTTGTTTGCACGTTTGCACTTCATGTTGTCTGTATTGTACAGATTTTTCCTTGTTGCACAGTCTTGGCCCTGGAAGAATGTGATTTTGCTCCACTGGACACTTGTACTTGACTTGACTTGAGCCAGTGCTACCCTGACTACTTACCCCACTGCAGTTAACAGCAATGTCTTCCAGTTTGGCTTTTGTACGGCTGAAATAATTTTGATAGAGACAATAGCAGATGATGGGTTGTTGATGTGTGTTATTAGACACTGAAGTACACACATCCCATGACTCATTGTTTAGTTCAAGTGCACTACGCCTACGCCTTTGTTCTTTTCAAGGACGAAACACCATCGAGATTTCTCTACGAACTCCTGCCAAACTATCCTGCTGGAGCCAAATCAACCCATTGTGTCCAGGCCTGGAAGCCAAGGAATATAAATCCTAATAGTGCTAAGCCTGTGGTCATAATTTCATTGTTTCTCCTGTTAATGTAAGAGCGTACTTGCTTGAATCATGTCTGTCAATGAGTTACTACACTCTTAAGAAAAGAGGTGTCAAAGGGTGATGTCACAGAAGAACAGAACCACATGTGGATGAATAATGGAAGTAAACAGTATAAGACATATATGATAAATAGTATAGCTGCCAGAATGCCACTGACACGCCTGATCATATTCACATGGCACTCACTCGGTCTCAGTCACCTGACTATTGATTGTTTTCACCTGCTTCTCTGTCTATTTATACCCTCTCCTTTGTTCAGATCATTGCCAAGTTTTGACAAGCCACCAAGCATAACTAGCATTTCTGTCAATCTTGTTTGATTTTCCGTGTATGACCTTTGCTACTCTATTTTTTAATTTGACTTTTGCCTAGCCCTTGTTTGCTAAGTTGTCCGGCCTTGCATCTTTTGGTATGTTCCTGTTTAGCATGTATCCTAGTCTTGGATTAAAAAAAAAAGCCTATTTCCTTTTTTTTTTTAAATCTGCAGGTGTATGACTTCTGTCCAGTCTTGACAATGAACCATCACCCATATAATACCTGCTCTGTGGTGGTCTATCCTGTGGGGTCCTGACCATTGAAGAACAGAGTGAAGGGAGGATAATAATATAAAAATTCTGCAAAGTATGTAAAACAGATACAGGACTACAGTCAGTAATTATAGAACTACAACATGTTTCTGTATAAGGTACAAAAAAAGAAAATAAATAAATTTACCTTACAAATATGAAGAAGAACATTTAGCTGTTGGGAAAGAAAAAAAAAACATTTAAATAGAATCACACAAACATATAATTAAAGATAATAATAAGTAAATTTACATACATATCATTTACATGTCATTTAAGAACATGGAAAAATACCATATACATAATATAGCAATATAGCTATAAAAATAAGAGTTTTAATTGTAATCTCTCATTAATGTCATAATGTGTAAAATTAGAACAGGGGCTTGTAATAAAACGTACAAAAGAGTGCAGAATTAAGGAGTTGGTGATGTTTTTTTTTTGTGTGACTTTACTGTGTACAATATAGAATATATATGTAATATCCTCTATATATTATATTATTTTAGAATTTCATGCACAGCTCAGACTTTTTTTTCAACAAAAAAAAAAAGAAATACATTTCAATGAAGAAAAGAAAATACATACAGGTGACTAAATAGATACGGAGTGCAGATGGCAGTCGCTTCAAATTACGGATCCTCCACCATCACCGGCGAGCCCTACAGTTTCATTCACACCCCCAAGCACTCTCTGCATTGGTAGACAAGCCTGTGCACCTTCCATAAGTCCATTTTCCACCTCCAACTTCTCCCAGCGCTACAGCTGATTTCACAAATGATGGGCTGACGGTAGCGAGACGGAGGGAGAAAATGGGAAAAGATGAGTGCTTCATGGAGTGCCGGGTTCCTCTCTTCTTTTCCCCTACACATTCTCTCTCTCTCTCTTTCTCTCTCTCTGTCTTTTTCACACAGTGTTCATGAAAAAAAAAAAACACTGTCTGATTAAAATACAGGGAAAGGGAGCAGAGCCATTAGAGGTTCAAAGATTCTTACCTCCAGCCACTCTATGAGTGTGTGTGTCTGTATATATGTGTGTGTGTGTGTGTGTGTGTGTGTGTGTGTGTGTGCTACTTTGGCCAGGGCACAGGACTGCAGAACACTGGGGACCGGACTCTGACAATAACACACCGCCCTGCTTATTTACACATCCCTCAAACCAACCACATGAACACTGTTACTTACATCTGAACTCCATTTCCTAATGAACTCACACAAATATCCACCCTCATGCGTCCACGTCTAATTTTAAACAGCTTTGCTGAGCCAGACACTATATAATATAGTGTATACACTGTACAGTGTGGCTCAGCAAAGCTACAGATACGTAGAGGCTCTCGAAACACACCAGGATGTGTTTTAATGAGTTCCCTCCAAAAGACACCTGCGTCTCTGAGCAACTATAACTAACGGATTCCTTAATTGGCCACAGATAGAATGTGCTATTATAAATTGATGACAGATTGCTGGCTACAGTCCAACATTAAAGTCCACCATTGAAATGATAGTTTAGTTAAAAGTCAGGAACCAATGGTATCTGAGAGTTTTTTGTAGCCTTTCATTATTATGTATTTCTATGAATGTCGGAAGTGTATCTGGATATTATCACTGGCAAAAATGCAGAAAATGGCAAAATGGCAACTTTACATACGCAGCAAATTGTCTGTGTAGTTTTTCAGAGTTTATTCCAAGGTGTTGAGGCGCGTGACTGAACTCAGTTAGTGAGAAGTCTTGCCCACCAGGGCTCCTTCCATGGGGTATTTCACAATATTTTATATGGTGGTTGTTTGCCTAGCTGATGTGTTGTTGGCTATAAGAGCAAGTTACCATCTTCTGCACTGTTAAGTGTGACTAAGTGCTGGCAATGCACTAAGAACTGCAATGCAATAAAAATATGCACTGGCATACACTTGTTAAGTATAAAATTGTTATTGTAATCAGTAATGATGTTTTTTTCTGTTGTCATTTTTACTCTTAAATGTTCTAGGGTTTTAAAATATTAGTTTAATTAAGTTTTATTAAGCATTATGACTTGTGATCATAATACATTATAAGCTGTGTTTATAATATATATATATATATATATATATATATATATATATATATATATATATATATATATATATATATATATATATATATATATATATATGTATGTTAAAATAGTATATAGCTATCGTTAATAATCTAGTCCCACAATGAAAGTCTGACACTTTATTTAGAGGGCACAAATACCTGTTATAATACATTATAATTGACTATAACTAATATTATATTCAAGACAAGAATAATTTATGAGTGGTTAAAAAAATATTTATAGGATTTTTTTAGGGTGTGTTTATAGGTTGGAAGCTTTTTTAGTCATAATACAGTCTGTAAGTTGGGACTGAGTTTCTTGGTATTGATGTATAACATGTTATAAACACAGCTATTAATGATTTATAATCACAGTTCATGATGCATAATAAACATGGCTATGATGAATTATATATTTTTAGAAATATGTATAGCCATGTTTAAAATGCCTTATGAATGCATTATAATGTATACAAAGTATAGAGTCTTATAGAGATGACATTCATAGAAAGTGTTACCTCATGTCTTTTCTCTGAAAGGTCGAAAGGCAAAGATTTTTCATATAAATGTGTCGATTAGATTACTGACAAACTATAATGTTCAGCAGAAATCATAGTATAAAATGCATGTAATCTCTCAAACTCTTGATGTAAAGAACAACTACCAGATACAAAATAAATAAAAAAGGCGAAAAACACTTTCCCCCCCTAGTTAACAGATAAGATCCAATTATACATTCCTATTTACAAATATCTCACTGCTCATGTCTCCCAGCTCGTGACTTCCACATGCTCTATTTCTATGAGCTTAATTGCTCTTGAGTGCCCTCACCTTCCTAACCTCAAGATGATGGATTCACCCATCAACAGAGCACTGGAAATCCTGCCAATAAAGCACTGATAATCTCTTTAAGAAAGTGACACATGTCGTAATGCTGACATAGTGCATGCAGTATTATCACATTGTATCCAAGATGGCGCTGAGCGTGACTGCCGTGTTATAAGCATTTGTGACGAATACCAGGGAGCCAGGGAGACAAACGAGAGAGAGAGTAGTCAAGAGAGGAAAAGAGGTCAGTGCCAAAAAACAAACCGAACAAGAGGGCTAGGCAATAGAGTGAATGGTAGGCAGAAAAAGGGTCAAGAAACAGAATTAAAGACAAGAAAGAAAGCTTTGTAGAGAGCTAGAAAACTAGATAATAAGCAGCAACTTATAAGGTGATATAAGGGAGTATTTATACTAGGCAGACCAGGTGGAGCTGATTAGCAATCAGTCAGTAGCTTGGTGACGCAGAGCGCTTGAGAGACCCAAGACTCTCAGAGACTGAGGCTGCTGGGAAACTGAGTTTTTTGCTAAGAGGCTTCAGGAGCAGGCATATTGACAGCGTCAGGCGTGACAGTATAATTGTTAAACTCATGTTCATGTTGCCCCTTTTTAACCTTTGAATTGTCAATCACCCAATAAATATCTTTACATGGCCTTACAGAAAATGTATTTTGCATACATTTGGTGTTTTTCAAGCATTGTTTGAATTTGGCGGTTTGGAATGACATTTTAGGACAATGTCATAGTAAATGGACTAATATAAATAATCCACATCAAGCTAAGACATTGATTTACAGTTGCAAGAAAAAAGTATGTGAACCCTTTGGGATTACTTGGATTTCTGTCAAAATAATAGATCAAACTGTCACATGTAGTTGTGGCATGATCTCAAGAGAGGGATTCACACCAGACATCCAAAGAATATTGCTAAACTGAAAATTCCTCCTGACTGTTTTGCAGGTCTGATCTGCAACTACAAGAAAAGTTTGTTTGAGGTTTTTGCTGCTAAAGGAGGGTCGACCAGTTATTAAATCCAAAGATTCACATATTTTTCCACCGTGTACTGTGAATGTTAACATGTTGTGTTCAATAAAACCATAAAAAAAATATTTTTGTGTGGTTTTAGTTTAGGCAGACTGTGTTTGTCTATTGTTGTGACTTAGATGAAGATCAGAACACATTTAATGATGAATTTATCAGAAATCCAAGTAATCTTGAAGGGTTCACATACTTTTTCTTGCATTTGTAGATGTGTAGTCTGCAGTCTTTGCATGACTCTTAAATTGTGGGTAGATTCCAAGATTCCATGACTCATTACTAATGGCAGCATTTAAGCTTCCCAAAAGACAGTATGAGAACGATTATGTCCTCAGTCATGCTCCTTTTTTTTTTCTTTGCATTTATTGCCACTTTTATTGGGCCTCATTCCAGCTGTTTGATCAATGAAAGACTTGATTCATACTGTATCTCCGTCTGTCCAGTATTATAAGCTTTATTCCATACTTTATGCTCTTTCATGTCCAGTCATCATACAAGCAGAATAACAGTTTGAGTCACACTGAACTCTGATACGTTCCTATGATCCATAATCTACCGTCATATGGGGGCACGTTCGGAATTTGAGCCCAGGGCAAGTTTGAGTTATGAATGGACAAACCCTCCGATTCATCACGCGCTAGTTCCTGAGACAGAGTCCTGCGCGGTCCTCTGAGAGCAGTCTGATCAATTAGGACCGAAAATAAATGCATCCGGTGTCTTGTGGTGCTGTGGGGGAATCTCAGTGGGAGAAAAGGACATTATCCCCGAGTAAATCCAATACATTTTGCCACATCTTCATTTAATGATGCGGAATCGTTCAGATGGAGGCTAATGGAATGGAAAAGGAGGAGAGAGCTGGTGGGTGGGTGGGGGCGGGAGGTGAGAGCGTATTTAAGACGGTACTTTCCGGAAAAGCGAGCACTCCTAGCTCTTAAGGTGGGGTGCACATTATGAGGGGAAATATTAGATGGCTTTACTGATGCAAGTGAGTGCTGACCTGTGCTTTAAATAAAGTAGATGGGTCAATTAAAGTAGTGCTGTAAACACACAGCGAACTGGTTTCAAGTGATTAAAGAACCAACTGGAAGTTTCATGTACCTCATCATTAATTTAACAGACACCATATACAGCTCTGGAAAAAAAAAAAAGAGACCACTTAAAAACGATGAGTTTCTTTGATTTTATCAAATTGAAAACCTCTGGAATATAATCAAGAGGAAGACGGATGATCACAAGCCACTAAACCAAGCTGAACTGCTTGAATGTTTGCACCAGGAGTAAAGGCATAAAGTTATCCAAAAGCAGTGTGTAAGACCGGTGGAGGAGAACATGTCAAGATGTATGAAAACTGTGATAAAAAACCAAGGTTATTCCTTCAAATATTGATTTCTGAACTATTCTTTGCATTATTTAAGGTCTAAAATCTCTGCATATTTTTGGCTATTTCAGACATTTCTCATTTTCTGCAAATAAATGCTCTAAATGAACCTGATCATGTTGTGTATCATAACAAAAACATAAACATCCCTTTTAATACTTTATAACTCCTGGATATCTGAAAGTAAAACACTTTTTAAAGAGAAAAACTTGAAAACAGATACAGATGATGTTTACAGCCATTAGCATCAGATTCAGTATTAAACCCTCACCCACTGTAATCAAGGAGAAGCAAGTCTTTAGATAAGCAAAAAGGTGAAAAAAGAAAAAAAGAGGGAGAGAAGGCCTCCACCAGCCCAGGGCAGCTTCTGAAGCAGAGGTTGGTAAATTTATAGAGTAGCTTGCCGTGTTTGGCTTGCTGGGACTGGGAGCGCGGTCAGTAAATCTATGCTAGCGCGTTTAGAAATAAATAAAGAAGTAGGGGAAAATGCTTTCATGCACACCGTTTAATTAAGGACTTCTGGGAATTATAATCAACACTGAGAGAGAGGCGCTCGGTGATGAACCATAAATCCATAGAGCTGGCAGCAGACGAGGCCCAACGTAATGCACTGGCAATATTGCTCATCCAGCAAACAACTGCAGCATGAACCAGGGAATCTGTGTGTGTGTGTGTGTATGGGGGTGGTATGTATGTGTAAGAGAGATCATATGTGCTTATGCATGAGTGGTTGACTTGTTTGAGCATGCATGTGTTTGGTGGGCAACCATATATCGTCGCTGTCGGGCATAAAGCTTTATAGAGGAAGGTGAAAACAAAACAAAAAAATTCAATGGAAGTCAATGTAAAAATATTTTCTTTTGGTTCATTTATCATTAGATTTTGACTCAAACTCAAACTTAAAAGTTAAAATGTAAAAAGAACCAAAATTGAGATACAAGGTTTCCCAAGATGGTGTGGTGGCGTTACCAGTGTTGCTGGTGGGGCACAGTGGGAATGATCCATGGGGGTTGTGGGTTCAATGCCTTCTCTGATCACTGTCTCAGGGATGGACTAGCTATCAGGAGCATTGGGACAATTCCCGGTGGGCTATTCTGTGTGTGGGCCACTGGAAGAGCTAAAAAAAATAACCTGATTTAAGTGTTTTAATACTGACTTATATGGATGGTCAACCACCATGGTCGCGCTTGGTTATACTGTTTTTTATCTAGCTTGGACAGTTTGATCATACTTGTAGCTAAACCAGCTAAACCATTAAACTCTCTAAAAAGCAGAGGTACGATATAAGTACTTTTTTTAATTGTACCCTCAAACCTACAATATTGGTCTTTACAGTGTCATATCTGTTCCCTCTGATGTACAAAGTCATTCCTAAAAGAAATGACACAGATTTGTACCATTTAACCAGCCAAAATGTAAATTTAGTACTCTGTATCACTGTTCTAAGAAACTATATACATTTTAATTGCACATTTTTTATTTGAAAGCCAGACAATTTTGGGTCATCAAGTTTTTGAGCTATATTTAGTTGAATATAATTTTTATAATCTTTATAATCCTTACTGGCACAAAAACATGGGTATAAAAAAGAACTTTCACTGAAAGGTACTTTTTTGTAACTCAATATAAGGTAAAGCCCCAGCGACAAGCTGTGTACTCTGTGTTTGCTGGTTAAAATAAAAGCTATATGCGTTACTGGATTGGATTGAGCTGGGCATGGACAGATGGATGGATGGATGGATGGATGGATGGATGGATGGATGGATGGATGGATGGATGGATGGATACATAAATGGATGAAGGGATTATTTTTTGAATGATAGCAATGGACTGTCAAAAACATGGTAAATTGGACAAACCCTGGCTGGACAAACCCTGCTTATTTACTCATTCAAATACTGAATTTTAGCTTGAAACCACACTACCAACAGTGCTGGCTGCTCATCATATGTCTGACCACATAGAGTGATACTGCAATTAATCCACTGCCACTGTAGCCGAGGGAAGAAAGCCATTTTCATGTTCAGCTCATGGGCCTTTCATTTCCAATCCATTCTCATTATATTATCAAGTTTGAATGGAACATTTTTCAAACCTCCATTCCTTCTGAAGCTTCTTCACACAGGTTAAATGGTGGATTGGAGTCTCGGTTGTGCTCCAAATACAAACGCTAAACTCATTGCCTTTCTGCAACGTACAGATCAGTGAGGTGTTCGAAACTTGTGAATAACTATGGATCTAACACTGTTACACAAGTTTCTGAAAGGCTTGATGATTAGCAGACACTCTAAAAATGTAATTCTATTCGAGTTTTCCTTTGAATAGCACTTTTCACAGTGGATGTTCTCACAATGGAGTCGCTTTACAGAAAGTCTGTGCCTCTTTTGAGAAACTAGAGGTATTAATGGCAAGAAAAAACTGTAAGATTGAGAAAAAAAAGAAACATTGAGAAGAACCACGATTCAAAAGTGAAACCAATTATTATCTGTTCGACAAAATAGCATAAAAGATAACAAAACAGCAACTGTTGATAGGAGATATTGGAAAATGTGCTTGTGTAGACCACGCCTAAAAGTGTAATGGGAGGGCGTGTTCAAAGAATATTTTGACTTTGAGTCCAATCCCAATTCTCATAAGTACCCTTACTTCTTGTTTTCAAGTGTCAGAAATGAGACAACTCTTCAAAAACCCAATATGTCATCATATTCCAGTATGCTTAATTAGTTCATTTAGCAGGGTAAGAGCACAGTTTTGCTCAAAATATTGCAATGCACACAACCTTATGGGTGACACACCAGAGTTCAAAAGAGGATGAATTGTCGTGCACGTCTTGCTGGCGCATCTGTGACCAAGACAGCAAGTCTTTGTGATGTATCAAGACCCAATCTATTCAGGGTAATGTTAGCATACCACCAAGAAGAACGAACCACATCCAACAGGATTAACTGTGGAAGCAAGAGGAAGCTGTCTGAAAGGGATGTTCGGGTGCTGACCCGGATTGTATCCAAAAAACATTAAACCACAGCTGCAGAATTCAATGTGCACCTCAATTCTCCTGTTTCCACCAGAACTGTCCGTCAGGACAATAAATTATTGTGCTCTAAAACCAGGTGTTTCAGTTTCATTGTCCAATCCCTGTAGGTGTGAAGTAGTTCAACACAAATTTGAACTGGGATGTGGGGGTATGTATGAACCTAATGACTGGGAGTACTGGGAGTTCAAAATTGTGCTATAGAATAATCCACCCAAGGCTAATAACAAAACCAAGAACTTTATCCATCTGTGATGTACTGAAAATGTCAGTTAGCATTTACCATCCAGTGATTTAAACAGCTTTTTTTGTGGATGTGGATGAGGATGTGTGTTTGTGTATGTGTGTTCAGTGCTGCACAAAGTGAAGTTAAGCAGCTCCCTCTGAGCGCCGCTGTGGTGTGAGTGATTCCGGATTTGCTGACGTTGCTGCTAGCGTCCATAAAATTGAGCAGTGGGCCGCGCGGGCTTGAGTAAGCAGTGCGCTGTCTTGCCAGGAAAGCCTCTGCTAGGTGCAATAGGAGGCCAATTAATAAATTGTATTCAGCAAGCATTCACATATGGGCTTACATGTTTCCTAATAAACTAACTACTCAGTGATATTAAGTACAGCTAAAGTAAAACATCAGCAAATAGCAGAGAGCTGGGATGTGTAAACACTGGCTATTATTTAACTGGAGCTCGCTTTAGGCTGCGGCAACAGCCAGTCATTCTGTAATGTCTAGCGTGCATTTACTCTATAGTAAATAAGTGCATTATTCATTTCCTTTAGTTGATCAATGGTCATAAAAAGATATAATGCAGACAGTGTATTAAGTAAATACGACTACTGTAAAAAAAGGGAAAAAAAAGCTTATTTATTGTATATACTACTGATGTTGTGGACTGAAGTTATTATTAAACTATTATTTAGTTTATTTAGACTATAAAATAGCATTAACTTCATTCTCAGCAATCTGTGGCCTCTGTGAACACAAAAAAATATCAAAATGATTAAATATACATCCATTATAATAACATGTCGCAAGGCTAAATGTGATGGGGTAGAACATTTCATGCTCAAATGGCAAATGCCTTCCTATGCTAGCAAACACTACTGTGCAAAAGTGTGTTTTCAAATCAGATATTTCTCTATCTGGCACTAAGCCAAATATTTTCTGTGGTAATTTAATTTAGGCAAAGACAGGTTCAAAATATTAAAACTTGATAAGCTTAATCTGAAAATGTGGGTTTTTCAGTATTTTAATATTTTCTGCATTGTAGATTGATATTGAAGTCATCCACACAGTGAAGAAAAACATATGGAAATTTTTAATAAACCAAAAAAAAAGTGTTAAACAAACCAAAATATGTTTTAATATTTTAGATTATTCAAAGTAGCACCTCTTCATTGAATCAGAAAGTGTGTCCAGACTGGGGATTGGTGCTGTATATTTTTCTTTATTGTGATGTGACGAAAGAAGCTTTAAAGATGTCACTTCCTCAAAATGTCAGCAAGATCAATCCATTATTAAATTAAAGCTCTAAAAAAAATAAGAGATCACTTCAGTTTCTGAATCAGTTTCTCTGATTTTGCTATTTATAGGTAAATATTTGAGTAAAATGAACATTGTTGTGTTATTATATAAAATACAGACAACATTTCTCTCAAATTCCAAATAAAAATATTTAAGTCATTTAGAGCATTTATTTGCAGAAAATGAGAAAAAAAAAAAGATGCAGAGCTTTCAGACCTCAAATAATGTAAAGAAAACAAGTTCATATTCATAAAGTTTTAAGAGTTCAGAAATCAATATTTGGTGGTTTTTAATCACATTTTTATACATCTATATTTTTTTACAAATGTAATTCATACACTATAAGCTGTTAATAAACTAAAATAAGTATTACATCATATAATATAATATAATACATTAATGTGGACATGAAATATACTAAAAAATCATAACTGTCAAAAAGCCCAAGTTTCAAATGTTAAATTAATTGGTAGAAATGTTTGTTCTTTAGTAGTACATGCTAATCAAGTTAATCACGTTAATCATCTTTCACATTTTCTATGGCAGGAACATTTTAGTCATTTTACTAATTGATAATAATATTAAACACATAAAGGCAACTAAAACCTAAATAAAGTGCTGACCACATGTCGTTAAGGTGATATAATAACAGTATAATCATAATAATAACTCGACCGTGTTATTATAATTAAAATAAGGGCCGGATCAACAGCAAGCAATACCAGATATAATATGACAGAACAGAACAGATTTAACATGCATTAAATTGAAGATATTAAATACAATTATTTAAATTGGCATTTAATATGGATATATTTATGCTGGCAGAAATACGATCACACGGGCTTCCTGCAAAACCTGAAAATTAAAGATCGCACCAAGCTATCACACACGCAATATCAAAACCATCTTAGCATATTATGAACATATTACAGTGAATGAAACGACTGCGCCTACAGGCGCCGTAATCCATGAACCCATAAAGTCACTTAATTTCACATGGAGACAAACTAATCATGTTTTGATATTTCCCCTCATCATTTTTTAAGGAAGTTATTTAGTCCTTGCTGTTTGCAAAAGTAATTATTACCGTAAGCACAATAGGCTTCTTGATTAGTTCGCGCAGACAGGCAAAAATGGGAGCGTAATTTGTTTATTCTTCATTCGCTCCTGTATCCATGTGAGACTCATTTTCTCTCAGCACATAATTGAGCTAATTTCCGATGTCAGGATTGTTCAACCTTGAACAAAAATTTTAAAGCATTAAAAACTTTCCTGGAGTACTATTTGTCGTTTAGCTTGTAGAATGATTTAGAGACAATATGACAGATTGCTCTTCTTGATGAAAAAAAAAATAATAATACAAAATAAAGAAAGAGAATAATTTGGACTTTTTATTTTTTTATATATTTTTTTTACAAACACTCTTGTGCCACATACTCAGAAAATATAGCAGCTGTAACATGTTAGAGAAATATTGAAAAAAAAAAAAAACAGTACAAAGAACCGGTCCAGTGTTTCACAAAGAGACAAGGACGTAACCTTCCACACACACACACACACACACACACACACACACATACACACACACACACAATGTATTCTATCTAATTTCCTTTATTTTGGAATTTCAGCATTTCAGCAATTTCATCAGTCTTGGAGAAAGGTACGGCGCAGACACTGTCGATCCATTATATACATAATGCAATATATAATGTAATAATAGGATATACATATTAATGCTTTTTGTCCCCACCAAAGTGAGTAGAAAACTGCTGAAGCACAGAAGTCCTGTGGGGCCACCTCTCCCTGCGCTCTGTACACCTCCATCCCCATTCACATCAGTTATGCTTCAAGGACTCGCTGTATTCCAACTTTCCTTTTATTTGACACTGACTGTGTTTCTTGGGCAAGTGGAGCAGATTGGATCTTGCGTATTCAATCCCTACTGGATACCAAACCCAGGAACACAGCACAGAGCCCTGCACTCTCAGCCAAAGCATTTAGAAACAAACAAACAAAAAAAAAACTCTGTCTATCCTCATGCTGAGTCGTTGGCAAAAAAAATGCCATGTGAAGGAAGCCAGCCCCACTCTGATTTTTTTTTTTTTTTTTTTTTGCAGAGCAGCAGTCCAGATATGCAGATTTTCAAATTAACATTCATAGACAGATAGACAGACATCATACCTTCCTATAGCGAGAACCTGAACCTTCTGTTATAAATTGTTAACAATGTTAATACTGCCCAAAGATATGCCTATTAACATCTTCAAAAACTCTAGTACAGAATTAGTATTTACTAAATATCAACAATAAAACCAACAGTAATAGTAGTAGGTGTAGTGGTCAGTGAATTGCTACATACAGAAAAAAATAAAGCAACACTAAGTAATATAATTAATATACAAAACAGAGATAACCAAACAAATACTCTGAATACTTAAAAGTTCAAGAACATCCATAAATAAACTTGCTTTACTCTCATTCATTTCATTTATGATTTATTATTTTTCAGTATAAGACCAAGACATGATTGTTCTCGCTTTGGCCCCATTAATTCTAGCATAGTACATTCCAAAAGAGAAATATCACGTTAATACATAATCTAAAGGATGTGTGCCGAGATGGAATGTTCAAAAGTACTACTCTTTCTATCTTTGCGAAGTATTGCCAACATTTTTGTTGCATACTAAGTGTTGTCTAATGTGTTTTGCCTGTCTGCTGCTGAATGTTACCTGTTTATCGTATATATGCCTTAGCTAAGTCAATTTTGCATATGATGTTTGGTTCTGACTACTTTTCTGGCCTTTACCTTGCTCTGCTTTATGGTTCGTCTTAGTTTAATCCATGTCTGTTTTGATTGTTTGATTACTTACTGACTCATTGTGTTTTTCATTTTACAGGTGATTAAACCTGATTTAACTTGCACAGTAGTTTGCTTTTACATCTATGAGCATCTGATTTATCTCTTGTCTCTGACATGCACTTTAATTTTATAGCAAAATAGGAATTTTAAGATGCACACTGCTTTTGGATAACTTCATGCCTTTACTCCTGGTGCAAAAATTCAAGCAGTTCAGCTTGGTTTGATGGCTTTTGATCATCTATCTTCCTCTTGAATATATATTTCAGAGGTTTTTAAATTGGTAAAATAAAAGAAACTCATATTTTTTAAGTGATCTTTTACCTTTGTTTCCAGAGCTGTATGTTTGGTTTTATATTGGTGGATACAGGAGTATGTTTTTGACATGGGGAAAGTAATATATTCAGCGGCCGTCCCCTTCAAAGCTTAGTGGTTGCGAGGTGGTCGGGATTAATGCGCTTTTTAAATTGACTCGTTATTTGATGTGATGATCTCATCACTGCATTATCTCACTACTGCCCACAACCAAAACACACAAAGCCAAATAAGTAACCTTCATAACCTCCCATTATAAACACAGCCTTTATCTTTGCACATTCCTTTATCTTTATCTGAAAGTGTGAACTGCGCTATCACCTCGGCTTCTATCTTACCTGCCTCCGCGTTTAATCTGCGCCGGCTCTCCCCTGCTCTTCATATGCACAGGTAGGGAGGAAATTATTTGTCAAAGTGAATGTCATCTAATTTAGCCTTGCTTAGACGCTGCTGAGATAAGATCTCTCCGACTGGATTCAGCCAGGGTTTGCCGTTCAAATATATTGTTCGGCGGGTAGCCTTTTTAAGATCTCAATCTAGCCAGAGTTGCTTTCTTCCCCTCACGCTCTCTCTCTCTCTCCTTCCTTCTCTCCCTCCCTCCCTCCCTCCCTCCATCTCTTTCTCCCCACTGCATTTTATTACATATGCAGGCCGTTTGACTAATGCACTTCAGTCCTGGCTGGCCGCCACATGCCAATTTATAACACGATAGCTCGACCCCCTCCATGCATACCAAGTAATGTCGATTTGTTGTATTGCCTTATGAGCATAGTAGCCCCCCCCTCCCACACACGCTCTCTCTCTCTGTGGATTAAAGCTGCTGTGATGTGGCTTGAGGATAGTCAAGAAAATGATTTCTATGTTAAAAAGAAGAAGAAAGAGAAGAAGAACATGGGACGGATATTATATATGATGTTTAAGTCCAATCAGGATGACAGCACTCTAGAATGTCTATGTGGGTGTGTCAGTCAGTATCAATGGGTATTTATAGGTATCTAGATGCTACTAAAACAACAAGATATCACAAAATGCATACCTATGCAAATAAAAGTGTCAATAAAAATGTCAACACACAACCTGTCTGCCATGCACTCGAAGAAGAATTGAAAAAACACTGTAAAGCTTAAAAAAACAAGGATGGCACATACTCTATGGGTATATGTATGTACAGGCGTTGGACAATGAAACACATTCATTTTTAGTGTGGGAGGTTTCATGGCTAAATTGGACCAGCCTGGTGGCCAATCTTCATTAATTGCACATTGCACCAGTAAGAGCAGAGGGTGAAGGTTCAATTAGCAGGGTAAGAGCACAGTTTTGCTCCAAATATTGCAATGCACACAACATTATGGGCGACATACCAGAGTTCAAAAGAGGACAAATTGTTGGTGCACGTCTTGCTGGCACATCTGTGACCAAGACAGCAAGTCTTTGTGATGTATCAAGAGCCATGGTATCCAGGGGAATGACAGCATACCACCAAGAAGGACGAACCACATCCAACAGGATTAACTGTGGATGCAAGAGGAAGCTGTCTGAAAGGGCTGTTTGGGTGTTAACCAAGTTGCATCCAAAAAAACATAAAACTACGGCTGCCCAAATCACGGCAGAATTCAATGTGCACCTCAACTCTCCTGTTTCCACCAGAACGCTCCTTTAAGACAATAAATTGTTCCTTCTGTGAACTCCACTCTTGTTTAATGTTTACCTTCTTGTAGATTTGTCAACAAAAATGTAAGCATGTGACAGCAATTTCTGTAAGTATTTAGCTCCTCACCTCATTGATCATTCTGTGCTGTGCTCTTGCAGTCATCTTTACAGGACAACCACGCCTAGGGAGAGTAGCAACAGTGCTGAACTTTTTCCATTTGTAGATTCTTTGTCTTACCATGGACACATGAACATCAAGGCTTTTAGAGATACTTTTGTAACCCTTTCCAGCTTCAAGCAAGTCAACAATTCTTGAACGTAGGTCGTCTGAGAACTTTAGGTCTTCTTTTGTGGGAGGCATAATTCACACCAAGCAATGCTCCTTAAGAACAACAAACTCAAACCTGGTATGTGTTTTTATAGGGTAGGGCAGCTTTAACCAACACATCCAATCTCATCACATCCTGGCTCCAATTAGCTCTTAGAAAAGTCATTAGTCTAGAGGTTCACATACTTTTTTCACCCTCACTGTGAATGTTAACATGTTGTGTTGAATAAAACCATGCAAAAATATATAATGCTTTGTGTGGTATTAGTTTAAACAGACTGTGTTTGTCTATTGTTGTGAATTAGATGAAGATCAGAACACATTTAATTACCAATTTAGGCAGAAATCCAAGTCATCCCAAAGGGTTCACATACTTTTTCCTGCAACTGCATAAGTGAAATGTCTCAAAAATGTCATTGCATTATTATGCATTTTTTATTCTTAAAACCTCTAATGCTCTGTTATTTGTTATGCTTGCAATTACATGTACATACATTATGAGGAATTATGCAGGATCATGTTTGGCACGGTGTGCTATTTAGTCCTTGCTGTTTGCAAAAGTAATTATTACCAGACAGACGTCATACATTTATACAGTCAGGCAGTAGGTCATGCAGTTAGACAAACATGCACAGATAAGTAGACAGATAGAAAACAATGTTACTGCAACAAAAATATATCATGAAATTTTGTACATATATAAATACATACATATATAGACAAAAGTGCCAACACACAACCTGTCTGCCATGTACTTGAAAAATAATTGAGAAAACAGTATAATTCCAAAAAAAAAAAATAGTATGATAACACAGTATAATGTTTATGTTGGTGCATCTGTGTGTCTATATGGGTGAAAATCTAGTTCTAATGTATCTGACAAGATCTCCCAATATAAACATACATAATGCATCATTACGCATTATTTCTCCTTAAAACCTCTAATGGCATTGCACAATGCTCCATTATTTGCTCTGCCTGTAATTGCATTTACTTACATTATGAGCAATTATACAGGTCAATGCCTGGCATGACATGTTATAAATTATGTCAGATAATACATTATGAATGCAGGATATTTTAGCCCCTTAACCCTTCAGCAGCACCACCCAATGCCCCCACCCCCCTTGGACATTGCAGTTCGCTACTCTCATAAATATGTAAGATATATTGGTTTCTTTGTAGCTACTAAACATGACCTTCTGGTACTAATGGTACATTCGTTGGAGGAAGTTGCTGAATAATAAACAAGTCCAGGGTTCAAGAGGTTAACTAAGTCTCATCACTTTTACTTTTTCCCTATGGACTTTTAATATACTGCACGGCCTACTGCAATTTATATGTGTTTCAGTACTATTGTGCAATATCATTCTACATATAAAAACCTCCATATAGGTCATTTGTTTCAGTGCAAAAATGCATTATATTTTCCTCATCCACTATTAGTGTTGTTGAGCAAAGTGCATACAGTAAAAACACAACCAGATTGTTGTGTACTTGAAGAAAAATTGACAAAACAGCACTGGGAGATAAATGCTGCAATACAAGGTCTATGCTGCAGCTGAGGTAAGGTGGGAACTTGGTAGGACTGTGCTGTTGAGACACCTTCTCTGTAGCCTATTGGTCTCCCATATAGAATAGTAAAATTACATGTGATCCTACTGCAATTGTGTGTTCATAGAAATGAATTATAATCCCTAAAATCTGAACAGGATGCTTCTTTATTTATTTATTTTTTTACTATTTTTGTCCATTTTTTGACAACTTACAGTAAAAACAAAAGTTTTGACACACCTTTTTTCTTTTTTCTTTATTTTTTACAGTGTAGTTGTATATTATTAGTACTTGAAGAAGAATTGAGAAAACACTGTAAAACAAAAACTTCAAAACTGTAGAATGTTTATTCGGGTGTACTTATGCATATATATGGCTACACTACAGGCCAAAAGTTTGGACACACCTCTTTTTCAATGTGTTTTCTTTATTTTCATGACTATTTACATCGTAGATTCTCACTGAATAAACACACTCGGAGTTATGTACTTAACAAAAAAAAGGTGAAATAACAAAAAAAATGATATTCTAGTTTCTTCAAAATAGCCACCCTTTGCTCTGTTTCTGCTTTGCACACTCTTGGCATTCTCTCAATGAGCTTCAAGGGGTGGTCACATGAAATGATTTTCCAACAGTCTTGAAGGAGTTCCCAGAGGTGTTTAGCACTTGATGCCTTCACTCGGTGGTCCAGCTGGATTGGGTTCAGGTCCGGTGACTGTGGAGGCCAGGTCATTTTTTGTTAAGTACATAAAACTCCACATGTGTTCATTCATAGTTTTGATGCCTTCAGTGAGAATCTACAATGTAAATAGTCATGAAACTACAGAAAACGCATTGAATGAGAAGGTGTGTCCACACTTTTGGCCCGTACTGTATATACCTAGGTAAAAGTGATATTTAAGTCTAAGGAATGTTCATAATGTCAGCTTTCCTAATGCATCATTATACATTTTATTTTCTTAAATCATCTAGTGACATTGTGTAACGCTCTGTAATTTATTATGCTTGCATTTACTTTATACACTTACATTATGCACAATCATACAGGTATACAGGTCAATGCCTGGCATAGGTCAATGGCCTGTTATATTATTTAGTTCTTGCTGTTTACACAAGTAATTATTACCACTAGTAGTGTTGTTGATCAAAATCCATACAGTACACACACAAACACAACCTGTCTGTCATGTACTTGAGGAAAAAATGATAAAACAGCACTGGGAGATAAGTGCTGCATTTCAAAGTCTAGAATTGGTTAGAATTCACTATAAGGACACCTTTTTTGTAGCCTATTGATCTCCTATATGAAACAGTAAAATGAGGCTTTGCAGTGATGCCACAATTGCAACTGTATGCCCTATTGCAACTGTATGTTTATAGAAATGCATTATAATTTTAACTTTAAATAACATTTCTCAAACATCTTTTTTTCTACATTATTGTCAGTCCTGATGTTGTCAGATTTGATTCACACAACAAAGACTCCAATTCCCAGCATGCACACACACCAGACCCTCCTGATAACGTGACGCTATGGCGTTTAGGCTCTCCTGGCTTCTGATTGCACACACCTGGACTTTTTTAGTATAAATACTTCTCTGTTTCCTTAGCTCTTTGGGAAGTATTGAATCTAGTTTGCTAGATCTTCTGTGGTGCGTTTCATTTGTCATTTGCCTTTGTTACCAAGCTGTTTTGTGTGTTTTTTTGACTACTGTCTTGCCTTCTTGCCCTCTGTATCATTTGTTTTTTGCTGCTGACCTAATTTTGTATTTTGACTACTTTTTGCTTTGTACTTTTCATGCTGGATTTCTCATGTATGACCCTGTTTTGTCCACCATACTCTGATATGTTGTTTATATTTGCTGCCCTACTGTTACTGACCCTGCCTGTCCCTTACTACTCCTGTGAGCCTAGCCCCCTTGTCAATAAATTGTGTATTTGGTATCTGCGAATGTCTGTCCTTGGTTTGGCCCATGTTACAATAGCAGATTAGTATTAAGGATAGAAAACAATTATAGGACATATGGAATTGTGTAGTATGCTAAAAAAGTGTTGGTCCTCTACAACTCCCTGACCTGAACCCAACTAAGATGGTGATTTGAGATGAGCTGGAGCTTCACTGCCTGAAGGAAAAGCAGTTGTTCAGAACCTCCAGGAAGTCCTTCAAGATGCAAGTTCCTTGTTTTATTCTTCTATTAATACTTGCTCTAAACACATAATCAGTTGTATTTATATTCACTCTCAGGTCTCTCAGTAAATGGCATGACATCTTCATTGCCACTGATTCCTTAAAGTGTTGAAAAAAAGGACTTTTCCCACATAAAAAATAAAAAAAATATGTGCAATTAGCATTTTCCCCAACCAATATTATTTTCTTCTAGTGCTTCAAAGTAATAAGCCTTGTAATGAACTATCATTATTTTATATACACTTATTCTAATCCATTTTTGAAAATATATCTTAGATGTGAATGTATTTAAAGTCTATAAATTCAAAAATAATAAAAAAAAACAGGTGCTTGGTAAAATTTTGACTAAAACATGGCCAGTTCTATTTCAAATGATTACATTTTTGAGCAGCCATATGGCTTCTGGAGTAAAAGATCTCAGGGCATGTGTCTGTCTGATATAAGTACTGTGTTAAAGACCTTAAAGAGGAACTGACAAAAACAGAGAAAAAACACACCAAAACAGACTAGAGTTCTAAGGGTTAATATAGTCTTTAATATTAAATTGTATGTGTGTAAAAAAAAAATTATTAAAAATAAAAAAGCACTAGTACTATGTTAGCTGGTGGAAGTTATTTAATACTTTTAAAGTCTAAATAATATGTCAAAAGTGCCATCACTGTTCCTTCACTGTGTTTTAATACACTGCCTATATGTAGCAGTTTTTTTCAAAATACAGAGTTTTTCTCATATTATCCAGTCTACCAGCATTTATAGCTATATTATTGAGCAGTTAACTCTAAAGCTAAAGCTAAATAGAGCACATACAGTATATCTAATTATAGGTAAAGGATACACCCCAACAGTCTCGAGCTCCAGGTAAAGGCCAATGTTTTTTTTTTCCTTTAACAATAAAGGTTACAGGTTTACGTCCCTGATCACAATACGCAGGCATGTAGAGCCACTTGAACAGTGATATGATTATCCTCATTTTACATCAAGAGCTTTCACATTTCTTCATCGTTTATAAAAACACACAGGCAAATGAGAGAGAGAGAGCAAGAGAGAGAGAGAGAGAAATGGAAGGAGAGATCCCCTTTAATTGTGGAAATGCCAGCAGTAAGTGTTGCTGCATTTCTTATGGTAATGTGATTTGATGAAAGCCCAGGCCACCTATTTTTTGCATTGTCTATTTTTTGCTGGCGTGAAAATGTCAGCACTTTTCCCATTCCCATTCCATTCACTCCTCCACCAGAGCAGACGCATTTAAATATCAGTCTATTCCTTATATGGAGGGTCTGTACAAGCAGCTGTCAGAACTCTGCAGCATCTGGACCTGGATCTTAACCAAGTGTCAGTTTGATCTTCTGGACTTGACTTTTTTTTTTTCTTATGAAGCACTTTTTTATTTTTTATTTCTTCATATGAACAAACTGACCCTCAGTTTGAATGTAGAATATGTTTTTTTTCTGAGTTTTGTTTGCAGGTAAAATGAGAAAGCAGGAGATATACAGTAATTGTAAAGTTTAGGTAGTAAATGAACAAAATCTTACATTGTGACTAGTATGGAACTAGAATTTTTTCCCAAGGCTTTTGGCATATGTCCAATGGGATGCTGCACCTAATTGTGGGACATTCATGTCTGAGCTTCTTCATTGAATATGCACAGTTGCAGAAAAAAATGTGAACCCTTTGGGATTACTTGGATTTCTGCATAAATTGGTCATTAAATGTGTTCTGATCTGAGGTTCAACTACTTTTTTTACTCTGCACTGTGATTGTTAACATTTTAATTTACATAAAACCATGCAAACATATCATTTTTGTGTGTGGTATTAGTTTAAGCAGACTGTGTTTATCTATTATTGTGACTTAGATGAAGATTATAACACATGTAATGACCAATTCATGCAGAAATCCAAGTAATCCCAAAGGGTTTACATACTTTTTCTTGCAACTGTTTGTGATTTCTGCCAGATTGATTGCCTTTTTAGTATAGGACAATTCTAGCCAGATGCCACCGGTCACAATCATTACTATTAACGACACTGTCCACAGTGTTCCAAATATTTTGAAATGTTTCAATCTATCTGGTGCCCACTATCTGCCCTTGGTCAAATAGGGCTATTCACTGTACTTGCTATTACCCACTGTCAGGTAGGGAGCAGGAAGAAGACATGGAGAGCATTTGCAAATATTTATTGAAATGATAGACAAAAACAAACTAGAAATCAAAAACTGAAATAATAAAGGAATACGGGGAACATAGAGACAGCAAACAACAACAAGGGAACACAAAACCTGAGTGATGGTAAGACGTACAACCATGGACGAGCAACACTGAAACAAGGGGACTATTTATACACACGGAAGGAGACAGGAAACAGGAAACACCTGGGACCAGGTAACAAGGGGGCGGAGCTACAAACAAACAGGTGAGCACACTGAGGACCGGAGCGGACACACTGCATAAACGTAAGAGGGCAGGTAAGACACAGAGACAGACCAGAGACACACAAAACAGGACGAGACCATGACAACAACTCTACCTCTTCTCTCAAACACATTAAGAGTAAAATAATTTCAAGTAATAAACTCAGCACAGCTGTTAACTGAAAACCTGAGTTCCAGGTGACTCTACCTCATAAAGCTGACTGAGAAAATCCAGCCAAGATGTGCAAAGCTGTCATCTTAGCAAGAGGTGACTATTTTGAAGAATCTAAAATAATGATAATAAAAAAACATATTTTAGTTGGTTAAACATTTTATAGTGTTAATGACTTGTAACTTTTTGAAGTATTAATCTACTGTACAGTGCAGAACATTTTAAAATAATAAAAAGAAACACTTATTTTAAGGTTGGTCTAAACCTTTTTTAACTGGTACTGTATACTGGTGTTCCATGAGGACTGGTCAGCACCACATTGAGTTGTTGTGTAAAATCAGGCCTAGTTCTTTTTCTATTTCTATTTTCGAAACTTCTGATAAAACGAACGAAACAAAAACATGAAGTAAAACAAGGTGATCAATACGGTCTGCTAATTAATTAGCTAGCAAATCAAGCCTCTTGCTAATTAGATGGAGAAAATCGTTAGGAATCCAAGCTGCTATCAGACGCTGTAGCATTTGATTTGACTGTAGTGTTTTTTTCTTTTCTTTTCTTTTTCTGTTAATGCTGGTACGACAGCTCATGCAGAAAGCATAGCACAAGCTAAAAAACCTGTCTCCCCACTCAGGCTGGAGAGCCGTGGAGAGCCCTTCAGTCTGGTCAGCACAGAACACTCCCTCCCGGTGTTAGCGCACCGGCGTCCGGCTAGCTCGGTCTGACCCAGCCAGATGTGGCAGCAGTGACCTCGGCGGTCAACAACGTCGGCACACTCTAGAGAAGAGCCGCCGTAATTATCGCCGGCTCTGTTTTTTAGCCGCGGAACGCAGAAGCTAGGACGAGAGTCACTGACGACCACTCTACACTCCAACCGGAGAGAAAGAGAAAGAGACGTGGGTGGTGGGGGTGCGGTTGGCTGGAAACCTAATGCCTAGTGGAGAAGGGTTACGGTGCTAAACATAGGTGCCGGCGATGTGGGAGTGAGAGAGGATGGACGCTGGAGGCTGGTGAGACCGGTGAGGTGGGGGACGCTTGGGTCACAGAGGTGGTTAAGAGGTATTATTAAGTGAAGAGAATCATGGAACACTTTGGTATTTGCTTCATTGTTACCAAGAGCCGCCACCGAGGAAGCGAGTAAAGGAGTAGAGGTGACGGCGGCAGCTCTTGGTCGCAACTCGCAATAACCACCGGAGTCCCTCAAGCTCGGATAATTGGTGGCATCTCGCTGAGAAAGAGAAATCTATCTAAGTAAGAGTGAGACACCAATTAATAAATAAAAAGAGTGCGGCTGCGTTCCTGGGGTGACGGGCGGCGCGGATATATCGCTGATAAAGAGAGCCGGGGTCAGACCCAGTGCTGAGTCTTTGGCTTTCCCTGGCAGGGGCATTTGTTAAAAGTTAATGGAGGCCTTTTTTGGGTTTTGATGGATGGCGGTGATCCGCATCAGTCTTCCCCCATGAGGACACGAGTGCTATGCAAACACAGCACCTGGCATCCTCCTCCTGCCAAGAGGGATGACGAAAAACAGCTCTGCAACTTCTAGCCTCAGCCTCCGAATCCAGTCTCAAGTCGTTTGGAAGGAGTACAAATGAGAACATTTCCAAGCAAAGCACAGACAGAGCATGTGTACACAATTAGCCTTATATATTACCATCAAACATGCATAGATACAAAGGCCACAGGCTGCAGATCTACAGATATAAAATAAAAAAAACTGGTG
Organism: Astyanax mexicanus; assembly: GCF_023375975.1. Lineage (NCBI taxonomy): Eukaryota > Metazoa > Chordata > Actinopteri > Characiformes > Acestrorhamphidae > Astyanax > Astyanax mexicanus. The sequence continues at coordinate 21,970,481 of NC_064415.1, read as the reverse complement.
CTGATATTTTAAATCCAATTAGGACTATTAATTATTCAAATCATAAACTGATAGCATACACATTAGAGTTCGTTTGCCCAAATCATGCCATTAAATGATTCAGTTTATCTTGTAGCTACTGTATAATCATCAGCCCTTCTACCAGCTGCATCTCATTATTGTAAATAAAAACAAAAGTTCTTGACACATTTCTTTACAGGAAAAGAGTGCTGTAGTCAGTAACATATTCTAATATTATATATTATATATATTATATATTGTATAACTGTGAGTGGAGTAGCAAGACCAGGACATATCATTTACTATAGACCAAACCTTTTTTAGAACAGGAGAAAGGAGCTTGAAAAATGCCTTTAAAAGTGCTTCTCTTCTTCTCTTTAAAATGGTGCCTCACCAGTGGAGACCTGATAAAAAAAATAAGGTAACATGGTAAATATGGTATAAATATAAAAACAGTAAAAAATGGTAAACATGGCAAAAATCTAAAAACATGGTAAATATGGTAAAAATATAAAAACTCGGTAAAAATGGTAAAAACATGGTAGAAATGGTAAAAACATGGTAAACATGGTAAAAATATAAAACCATGGTAAGAACATGGTAAAAATTGTAAAAACATGGAAAAAATATAAAAACACAGTAAAAAACATGGTAAAAATATAAAAACATGGTAAAAATATAAAAACACAGTAAAAAACATGGTAAAAATATAAAAACATGGTAAAAATATAAAAACACAGTAAAAAACATGGTAAAATATAAAAACACGGTAAAAAACATGGTAAAAATATAAAAACATGGTAAAAAACATGGTAAAAATATAAAAACACAGTAAAAAAAAACATGGTAAAATATAAAAACATGGTAAAAAATATAAAAACACGGTAAAATCATGGTAAAAATATAAAAACAGTAAAAAATGGTAAATATGGAAAAAAAAACGGTAAAAACATGGCAAAAATATGAAAACACGGTAAAAACCTGGTAAAAATATAAAAATATGGTAAACATGGTAAAAATATAAAAACACAATAAAAACCTGGTAAAAATATAAAAACATGGTAAATATGGTAAAAATATAAAAACAAGATAAAAACATAGTAAAACGGTAAAAACATGGTAAACATGGTAAAAATATAAAAACACGGTGAAACCATGGTAAAATATAAAAACATGGTAAAAATATAAAAACACAGTAAAAACATTGTAAAAATATAAAAACATGGTAAAACGGTAAAAACATGGTAAACATGGTAAAAATATAAAAACACTGTAAAAACATGGTAAAATTATAAAAACATGAAAACATGGTAAAAAATATAAAAACACAACAAAAACATGGTAAAACTGTAAAAATATGGAAATATGGTAAAAATATAAAAACACGACAAAAATATGGTAAAACAGTAAAAACATGGAAATATGGTAAAAATATAAAAACATGGTAAAAATGGTAAAACTATAAAACATGTAAAATCATGGTAAAACAGTAAAAACATGGTAAAAATATAAAAATATGGTAAAACGGTGAAAACATGGTCAAAATATAAAAAGACGGTAAAAAAACATGGTAAAAACATGGTAAACATGATAAAAATATAAAAACACGGTAAAAACATGGTAAAACTATAAAAACATAGTAAAATCGTGGTAAAACGGTAAAAACATGGGAAAACAGTTAAAACATGGTAAATATTGTAAAAATATAAAAAAGGGTAAAAACATGGTAAACGTATAAAAACACGGTAAAATCATGGTAAAACAGTAAAAACAAGGTAAAACTATAAAAACATGGTAAACATGGTAAAAATATAAAAACATTGTAAAAACATGGTAAAACTATAAAAACATGGTAAACATGGTAAAAATATAAAAACACAGTAAAAACATTGTAAAAATATAAAAACATGGTAAAACGGTAAAAACATGGTAAACATGGTAAAAATATAAAAACACTGTAAAAACATGGTAAAATTATAAAAACATGAAAACATGGTAAACATGGTAAAAATATAAAAACACTGTAAAAACATGGTAAAATTATAAAAACATGAAAACATAGTAAAAAATATAAAAACACAACAAAAACATGGTAAAACTGTAAAAATATGGAAATATGGTAAAAATATAAAAACATGGTAAAAAATGGTAAAACGGTGAAAACATGGTCAAAATATAAAAAGACGGTAAAAAACATGGTAACAACATGGTAAACATGATAAAAATATAAAAACACGGTAAAAACATGGTAAAACTATAAAAACATAGTAAATATGGTAAAAAAAATATAAAAAAAACAGTAAAAAAACATGGTAAACGTATAAAAACACGGTAAAATCATGGTAAAACAGTAAAAACAAGGTAAAACTATAAAAACATGGTAAACATGGTAAACATGGTAAAAACATTGTAAAAACATGGTAAAACTATAAAAACATGGCAAAATCGCAGTAAAACTGTAAAAACACTGTAAAACAAAAAAAAAGTAAAAACATGGTAAAACTATAAAAACATGATAAAAAATGGTAAACATGGTAAAATATAAAAACATTCTAAAAACATAGTAAAACATGGTTAAACCCACAGCTCTGTGACCAGTACCTCAACATTCCCCACTGTTTGCCCACAAGCATCTCTCTCCTTCTTCTCATCTCATATCTGAGAGCAGCACAGAGGACAGAGCAGAAGAAGAGCCAGACTGCATCATAAAAGTCTAATCAAATCTCAGCTTGTTACGAGTGAACGTAGGTAATCAAATTAAATGAAGGGTTAACAGTCCGTGTATCTCTTGATTGAGTTGCCACAACCCTTCAGGAGTGTTTTCCGCATCCATAGCTGCAGCATGAATCAGAGGCACTGCAGAACTCCAGATGATTATTCTGTCACACTCAAACCAAGTTCACTCACCCATATCCACACCTGGGCTTTACCATATAAATGACAAGCCATTTACCCTACAAGAGCTTCCAGATCACCACTACACGGATTCTGATTGGCCGGCGCTGAATTAGCCATCAAGCTAACTGCCTGGATAACCTTTGCACACACAGTATAGCGTGTTACAGTTACAGGAGGAATCTTGCGTGATTAATACGGTACACTACACAATATTTTACCATGTCTGATTCACCAATTATGAAGCTTTTTTGGGGGTCATTATCAAAAGAATGTGCTTTTGGATGTCAAAACTTTCTAAAAAAAAAAAAAAAAAGACTTTTTCATTCTTGACAATGAAATAGTGTAAAGATTGCAATGTCATTAGTGATGTCAATAAAGAAAAAACAGGATACTGTAATTAATAACAAGTAATAACAAATAATCACACTATCTCTTCTTCTAAAATAGAAATGCTAGATTAAATTATATTTACAATAGTGGAGTAATTTGTCATTTTAGAGTAATGATCATAACAATATGGAATCAGCATTTATTTATTTTAAAATGATGGTATTTACCTGTATTGTTGGAAGTGTTTGGCAGATTAGAGCCTTTTTTACTGTATTACACTTACATCTTAGGGAATTGTTGACGCTTTTAAATTAGAATCTAGCTAAAATAGACTCTAGCTTCTGAGTTAATGAGTTACTGAGTTTAACAGAGGGATTTAATGGAGGATATAATTGCTAGTGTCGCTCCATATTCCACCTTCAACAACTTTGAAGGAGGAAATGTGGCTGGCAGAAATGCACAAAATGTGCACCAATAAACCACGCGAACACATTGTCTCCTCTGATTGGTCAGAGCTGTCAGGCACAACAGCAAGAAAGTAAATATAGGGAGAAGATTCTGTGTTCCAGCACGTATATCTGTGCAGTGTGAAGCTGCTTTAACACAGAATTCAGAAAATTTGCCTCTGCGCTTTAAAAAAAACAACAATGTATTTTCAATGGGATGTGCAGCGCAGATGTGAGCAGTGAACGCTGCACTTACTGCGCATGTAAACAGCATGAAGCAGCAGAGACAGGGTTTGTTCATAGCAGTATGTTATCTGGCTAATATATCAGATTAAACTGTGCCTAAACAGCTTTTTAGCTTAATTAAAAAGCAGTATATTTGATAGCTGAGACAGCTCAAGACCAGATCACTTTCTCACCACAATGAATCGCTCCATAAAAACAAAAATAATAATAATAAAATCTGCGTGTTGGGTGGGAGCAGATTACAGTGGAAGTTAGGGTAAAACTTGATGCCATGATTAACTGCGTAAAAAAAATATAAATAATGTCTTACTAATTCCAAATTAATTGCTGGCGTTAATGTTGACAGCCCTAAACATTTTTTTTTTTTTTTTGGACAAACCTTCTCATTCAGTGTTTTTTCTCTATTCAATTATTTTCTACATTGTAAATTATTATTAAAAACTTGAAATCGATTAAGAGATACATATGAAATTATGTAATGAATAAATGGCCTCCACAATTCCCTGATTAAAATCCAACGGTGATTTGCACATAACCTGCAACATATGCTACATAACCTGGAATCGGATTCATCCGCTCTGAAAGGAGACCGCATCACACCCGCCCAGTTTAAAATGATTCTTTCGCATTTTATATCTTGATTTTTTTTGTATTGTTACACAGTGTTTGTGTGAAATTTAAACCATTTTTACTGTAAATACAAAATACACTATATATTAATATTGACCTTTTCCTCTCTTTACTGTGGGTGGTGTCACTGAAACAAAACCGTGCCTTCTAGCATGGATGTTCCAGCTGTTTTTTCTCCTCCGATCTCCGCGGTGAGCATGTGCAGCTGTAGCGTGTGGCTCTGAAACATGTCCGCCATTAATGGGGGCTTTGGGACAGGTGGTCAAGCAAGAAATTGCTCTCTTTTGCTGTCGATGTAGCTCTGTGGGCTATGCACACGGAGGATGGAGACAGCACACATGTGTAGGTATTAAAAAAGGAAAGGAAAGAGAGAGGAAAAAAGGAGAAAAAGAGTGTTTATATGTCACAGATGAGGCTGATTGCATGCTGAAGGGGTGGGGTTTAGCAGGGCCTCCAGGGGGGCAGAACAGGAACTCCTCTCCTGAGGGCACTATCTGTCTATCTGCCTCTTTACTCTTCTCCCTCTGCTAATGAAGTGCTGCACTGTGGTTCACCACGCCGCCCACTCAGCCCCCGAGAGCCGGGAGCCGAGAGCCGGTGTGTGTGTAATGTATATAACGAATAACGGGGCTATTGTATAGGTGTAGGTGTGCGCTGGTGTGCGAATGCTAATAGAAGCGTCCACATCTGCATGGCTGTCCACACATGGATGCATTTTTTACACCCAGTGGCAGTGAAAGCCCAGATAGCCAGTGAGGATGTCCTTTTTATTTTCCATTTACACACCTGTGTATGTGTGTGTGTGTGTGTGTGTGTGTATGTGTGTGTAAATGCTTTTTTCACATACTTGCAGGATATAAAAGCTTTGACAACATAGAAAAAAAGCATACCCATACATAATATGTGATATGGTCCTTGCTTTATAAGAGTGGTACCACTTTAAAATAAGGCTCCTTTATAAAGGGTTTATAAATAGTTTAGGAAGTAATGCATTAATGGTTATAAATTATGTTGTAAATACATTAATAAGCAGTTACAACACATACAGCTCTGGAAACAATTAAGAGACCATTTCAGTTTCTGAATCCATTTCTCTGATTTTGCTATTTGTACTGTAGGTATATGTTTAAGTAAAATGAACACAGAATCTACAAAATTTATCCCAAATTCCAAATATAATAAAAAAATTATGTCATTTAGAGCATTTATTTGCAGAAAATGAGAAATGGCTGAAATAATAAAAAAAAATATGCAGAGCTTTCAGACCTCAAATAATGCAAAGAAAAAGTTTTTATAGTTCAAAAATCAATATTTAGTGGAAGAACTCTGGTTTCTAATCACAGTTTTCATGCATCTTGGCATGTTCTCCTCCACCAGTCTTACACACTGCTTTTGGATAACTTTATGTCACTCCTGGTCAAAAAAAAATCTGCCAGTACAGCTTGTTTTGATGGCTTCAGATCATTCATCTTCCTTTTTAATTATATTCCAGATGTTTTCAATTTGGTAAAATCAAAGAAACTCATCTGAGTTAGCAATGAATGCAACTTAAAGTTTACAGTGCTGAGGAGGTTTCATAACAATCGAGGAAGAGACTTAGACTCATGGCAGTCAGGAGGATGTATCAGACAAAGCAGTGATTAGGGTCAATCTCAGTCAAATGAGCGTCTCAGAGCAAACAACATAGTGATTAAGACCAAAGATGGGAACACGGAGGTCTTAAGACAACTGGGATAGTGATTACTGTCTGTTTTAGTCAGAGAAATTTCTTAGAATAAACCAATTAGCGCTAAAAACAAAATAGAACAAAGATGGTAGTGACCTCAGAACAATGCTATAGTGATTAGGACCAATCTCAGGAAATGGGAGGACCAATCTTGGCTAAGGGGGGGGGGGGTCTCAGAATAATGCTATAGTGATCAGGACCAATCTCAGCGAAGGCAAGGTCTCAGAATAATGCTATAGCGATCAGGACCAATATCAGCTCTGGGGAGGTCTTTAAACAGTGCTACAGTGATCAGGATCAATCTCATTCAAAGTGATGTCTCAGAACAATACTACAGTGAATAGGACCAACCTTACGAAACAAGAGGTTTCAGAATAATACTATAGAGAGTAGGACTAATCCTAGAAAAGGGGAGGTTTTAGAAAAAAGCTACTGTATAGTGATCAGGGGGGAGGTCTCAGAACAATGCTATAGTGATCAGGAACACTCTCAGGGAAGTGGAGGTTTCAAGTGAATGCTAAAGTGATTAGAACCAATTTTAGAGATGGGGAGGTCTAAGAACAATGCTATATTGATCAGGAACAATTTCAAGAAAGGAGAGGTCTCAAATCAATGCTATAGTGATCAGAAACAATCTCACATCAGGAAAGGTCTAGGAACAATGCTACTCTATAGTGATCAGGGCCAATCTCAGCTTGGAGGAGGTATCAGAGCAATGCTATAGTGATCAGGACCAATGTCAGGAAAGGGGAGGTCTCAGAACAATGCTAGAATTCAGAACCACTCTCAGAGAAGGGGAAAGTTCTCACAACAATACTATAGTGATAAGGACCAATCTCAGGGAAAGGGATGTCTCAAATTAATGACATGGTGATCAGGGCCAATCTCAGGGAAGGGGAGGTCTCAGATTAAAGATATTGTGATCAGGGCCAATCTCAGGGAAGGGGAGGTCTCAGATTAAAGATATTGTGATCAGGGCCAATCTCAGGGAAGAGGAGGTCTCAGATTAAAGATATGGTGATCATGGCCAATCTCAGGGAAGAGGAGGTCTCAGATTAAAGATATGGTGATCAGGGCCAATCTCAGGGAAGAGGAGGTCTCAGATTAAAGATATGGTGATCAGGGCCAATCTCAGGGAAGGGGAGGTCTCAAATCAATGCTATAGTGATCAGCACCACTTTCAGGGGAGAAAATGCTATTGTATAGTGATCAGGACCAATGTCAGGGAGGGGAGGTCTCAAAACAATTCTTAAGTGATCAGGACCAATCTCAGGGAAGGGGAGGTTACAAAACAATTCTAAAGTGATCAGGACCAACCCTTAGGGAAGCGGAGGTCTCACATCAATGCTATAGTGATCAGGACCATTCTCAAGCAAGGGAGGCGGGTCTCAGAACAATGCTACTGTACAGTGATCAGAACCAATCTCAGCTCGGGGACGGTCTCTAAACAATACTATAGTGATCAGGACCAATCTCAGGGAAGCGGAGGTCTCACCTCATCAATGCTATAGTGATCAGGACCACTTTCAGGGAAGGGGAAGTTCATAGAAAATGCTACTGTATAGAGATCCGGACCAATCTCAGGGAAGCGGAGATCTCACATCAATGCTATACTGATCAGGACCATTCTCAAGGAAGGGGGGCGGGTCTCAGAACAATGCTACTGTATAGTGATCAGATCGGGGATGGTCTCAAAACAATGCTATAGTTATCAGGACCAATCTCAGGGAAGGTGAGGTCTGAAAATAATCAATCAAGTGATTTGGACCAATCACTGGCAGGAGTAAAACAGTCTTATTTACATTTGCTACAAGGTACTTTGTAACAACAATGACAAGATACCAACATGTAAAAATGTGTGTTTGTGTGTTATAGACTCTGATGTGTAATCTCTCTGAAAGGCCAGTTGCTGGCAGCTCTTTGGCCTCACTGCCAGTCCTACTGCCTTCACACACACACACACACACACACACACACACACACTCACACACACACGCACAGAGGCCACTAATCACATGCTAATGGACTTTCCACCCCTCGCGTCAGCTGTCTCAAACTATTAGGCAGGACTATGCGGCGGGGCTTTGGCAGGAAGAGGGCAGAGCGAGGATACTCTGCACACCTTACAGATGCTCCCTGTCCAAGCCACGCTCTCTCAGCTCGCACAGTTAAACATGATGCCCAAACCCACTAAAAAGCTAAGCCAGCTAAGGTAACACTACGGCTTTTTCATTGTTCATGTATTTAATGTGGGGTTATTATTTATTGGATATCAGTGCTGATGTTAAAGAGCTTGTGTTAACAAAATGTGAGCTACACAGAAAATTAGGACAACATTAATAATATTAATAATAATAATAATAATAATAATAATAATAATAATAATAATAATAATAATAATAATAATATTTAATGCTTGGAGCCCGAAATATATGATAAAGTCAAAATATTTGCTAATTTCTATCAAATAATGCAAAAAAAAAAAGGTTTTATAGTTCAAAAAATCAATATTTGGTGGAATAACCCTGGTTTTTAATCACAGTTTTCATGCATCTTGGCATGTTCTCCTCCACCAGTCTTACACACTGCTTTTGGACAACTTTATGTCACTCCTGGTGCCAATTTCTATTAGAATACGGCCAAAACCTTCTAGGAATGTCATGACTTATAGACTGAGAGTGTGAAATGTAACACTAATAGTGTTGATTTAACACTGGATAATTGACTGTGTTTAATAAACATACTTATGACTCAGGATAATGCATTCATAAGACATAATAAGCATGGTTATACTTGTTTGTAAACATATATAACACATTATAGCCATGGTTATATTCTGACATTATGAGTTGTGAATACAATGCATCATATATCTGTTACTATTAATAAATTTTCATAATAAGCATAATAAGCTTTCACCTTACTTGGAGTGACAATGACATATAATGCTATTGTATTATTTAGTATAATTATAATTTATAAGTGGTTAAAAGTATTTATCGTATGCTGTGTAAAGTTTCTTGGTAATGACGAATAACAGTATATGAACACAGCTCATGATGCATTATGGTCACAATTTAAAATACATACTAAACATGGCTGTTATGTATTACATATATTTTTTTTAAATTATTTATAGCCATCTTTATAATGCTTTATGCATGCATTGGACATGACTTTCATAGAAAATATTACCAGAATATTGTATTTCCAACATGCCAAAATCAGAGATGCACTGATGACAGCAACACTGGTGCCAGTTTTTCTGGCACCAAGTATCTATCAATACTGAGTACAGATACAGATACAAACTCTGATTATTATAGCTACTGTATTTATTACATTCCATTCTACATCCCAAATTAGATTGAAAAAGCTTAAAATAATAGCATTTACTAGTTGATTTACTAGCTGAGAAATACACATTTGAAAAAAAAAAAAGTTTCAATTCAGAAAAACACAATTGGCCAGGGACCACCAATGGGCCAAGAATGACCCACTGGTGGGACACAAGCCCATCCGCAGGGGGAAACATTAGTCCACAGTGGGCTGCTAACAGCTGTTTAAAATATTAAAGTACATAAATAAAACATGTTGCAGAAATAATTGAAGATCAATTCAGCAAAATGTGTTTAAATTTATTTTTGTATGACAGTAAAAATATTATATATACTGTTACGATAAAAAAACGGCCCTCAAGAAGATAAACAGCTCTGGAAAAAAATAGGAGACCACTTCAGTTTTTGAATCAGTTTCTCTAATTTTGCTATTTATAGGTATGTGTTTGAGTAAAATGAACATTATTGTTTTATAAGCTATGGAAACATTTCTTCCAAATTACAAATAAAAATATTTAAATCATTTAGAGCATTTATTTGCAGAAAATGAGAAATGTTTTTAAAAAAAGAAAAGAAAAAGATACAGAGCTTTCAAACCTCAAACAATGCAAAGAAAACAAGTTCTTGGCATGCTCTCCTCCACCAGTCTTACACACTGCTTTTGGATAACTTTATGTCACTCCTGGTGCAAAAATTCAGTTCAGCAGTTCAGCTTGGTTTGATGGCTTGTGATCATCCATCTTCCTTTTGATTATATTCCAGACGTTTTTAATTTGGTAAAATCAAAGAAACTCAACATTTTTAAATGGTCTCGTATTTTTTTCCAAAGCTGTAGAAACACAAAGATCGGATCCTATTGGAACCGGCTAACTTGACATCTCTGTATATAATGCAGTGGATTTAATGGATCTAGAAGTAGCATAAAAGGATGATGGGTGATTATTATACATAATTGAGGCAGAGGAACTTTAGGCCGAGGTCAAGCAAGCTGTTCAAAGAAAACTATTTATATATACTGTATATAAGTTAAACGTAAGGTGTACTTTGTGTAAATGGTTCAAAAAAGGATAATTCTGTGTAATTCAAGACATGCACATGGTTACATTTGAAGAGACCCTCTAATTGAATGTTCTTGCGTTTCCTCTATTTAGCTGGAAATGAAAAAAAAAAAAAAAACTCTTCTTTAATCACGTGAGAATAACTCACATGTGGCCGTTCCATTGCCCTGCATTAATGGTCTCCATTTTCACTCTACAATAACTAGGGAGAGGCAAAGTGGCGCACTCCCTCTCTGTTTCCTCCTCTGTTCTGCCCTGTAGATAGCTCTCTCTCTCTTTCTCTATCTTTCTCTCTTTTTCCTTTCTCTCTCTTTCCTTTCTCTTGCCTGCGTTTGACTGATCACAGTGGGCGTTCAGGGAGAGATGCATCCTGCTGGATATGGGAAATGGACATTAGGAAAGAAAAAAAAAAAAAGGAGACGACTCGTGCACGGTTACGGATCGATGCCTCTTTTAATTAGCATGCCCGCTAATGCACACACGCCAGGCAAGATGTGCCGTTAGATACGTTATATATGCAAAGCCGTGGCTTTAGTTATATAACACGCGTGAAACCTTATTGCCTTACTGCGAGACGTAGCTCCACGTAGCTGCACACAAATGCTGCATTATTTGTTTTATTGATTCCTCTCTGAATATCCTTTGGTGGTTTGGTCTCTCGCCTCTCTTCTTTTTTTTCTTTTTTTTAGCATTCCTGTCTTTTTTCATTTGATTTCTATCCACTGACTTTGCAAGCGGTATCCCAGGCATGGGAATAAGATTATGATAAGGCGATTACTGATGAACGGAGAAAAAGAGAGAGAGAGAGAGAGAGAGAAAGCAGAAAGGAGAAGGGGAAAAAAATAGAAGAAGCAGGAGAAGAAAAGAAAAACACTCTTTCAATAAAAAAAGGGGTGAAAACAGAATATTTTTCTTTGCCGCAGCCCTGCTTTTCTGCATGGCCAGGCCTTCGCACCTACAGTGAATTTATTGTTTCATTTACCTGAATGACAAAGCTATTTTTGCTCAGGTTCAGGCCTTGTTACCAGGATACAAGGGAGCAGATGGAGGCCAGGCTTTTTACTGAGCCATCCCAAATTGACTGTGATTCCAGGCATTTGACTTCCCTGGAGAAACAAGGCTGAACTGTTTGTTTGGTGGCTTTTCTCCAGCTCGAGACTGCAGACTTTCCTCATGTGGATACAAACACTTTTCAAAGGCACCCAGAAGTGAATCTGATATCTTGATTCAAAGGCAATACCCAAGTTGTATAGAAACAGACTATTCTATACTATACTATACTATACACTATACTATACTATACACTGTACTATACTATACTATACTATACTATACTATACAACCACTTTCCAAAGGCACCCAGAAGTGAATCTGATATCTTGATTCAAAGGCAATACCCAAGTTGTATAGAAACAGACTATTCTATACTATACTATACACTATAATATACTATACTATACTATACTATACAAACACTTTTTAAAGACACCCAGAAGTGAATCTAATATCTTGATTCAAAGGCAATACCCAAGTTGTATAGAAACAGACTATTCTATACTATACTATACTATACTATACACTATACTATACTATACACTGTACTTTACTATACTATACAACCACTTTCCAAAGGCACCCAGAAGTGAATCTGATATCTTGATTCAAAGGCAATACCCAAGTTGTATTGAAACAGACTATTCTATACTATACTATACTATACTATACTATACTATACTATACTATACTATACTATACTATACTATACACTATACTATACTATACTATACAAACACTTTTTAAAGGCACCCAGAAGTGAATCTAATATCTTGATTCAAAGGCAATACCCAAGTTTGTATAGAAACAGACTGTTCTATACTATACTATACTATACTATACTATACAATGTACTGTATTATACTATACTATACAACCACTTTCCAAAAGCACCCAGAAGTGAATCTGATATCTTGATTCAAAGGCAATACCCAAGTTGTATAGAAACAGATGTACTATACTATACTATACTATACTATACTATACAAACACTTTTCAAAGGCACCCAGAAGTGAATCTAATATCTTCATTCAAAGGCAATACCCAATTTTTTATAGAAACAGACTGTTTTATACTATACTATACTATACTATACTATACACTGTACTATACTATACTATATACTATACTATACAACCACTTTCCAAAGGCACCCAGAAGTGAATCTGATATCTTGATTCAAAGGCAATACCCAAGTTGTATAGAAACAGATGTACTATACTATACTATACTATACTATACTATACTATACAAACACTTTTCAAAGGCACCCAGAAGTGAATCTAATATCTTCATTCAAAGGCAATACCCAATTTTTTATAGAAACAGACTGTTTTATACTATACTATACTATACTATACTATACAATGTACTGTATTATACTATACTATACAACCACTTTCCAAAAGCACCCAGAAGTGAATCTGATATCTTGATTCAAAGGCAATACCCAAGTTGTATAGAAACAGATGTACTATACTATACTATACTATACTATACTATACTATACTATACTATACAAACACTTTTCAAAGGCACCCAGAAGTGAATCTAATATCTTCATTCAAAGGCAATACCCAATTTTTTATAGAAACAGACTGTTTTATACTATACTATACTATACTATACTATACAATGTACTGTATTATACTATACTATACAACCACTTTCCAAAAGCACCCAGAAGTGAATCTGATATCTTGATTCAAAGGCAATACCCAAGTTGTATAGAAACAGATGTACTATACTATACTATACTATACTATACTATACAAACACTTTTCAAAGGCACCCAGAAGTGAATCTAATATCTTCATTCAAAGGCAATACCCAATTTTTTATAGAAACAGACTGTTTTATACTATACTATACTATACTATACTATACTATACAATGTACTGTATTATACTATACTATACTATACAACCACTTTCCAAAGGCACCCAGAAGTGAATCTGATATCTTGATTCAAAGGCAATACCCAAGTTGTATAGAAACAGATGTACTATACTATACTATACTATACTATACTATACTATACTATACTATACAAACACTTTTCAAAGGCAACCAGAAGTGAATCTGATATCTTAATTCAAAGGCAATACCCAAGTTGTATTTAAACAGACTACACTATACTATACTATACTATATAAACACTTTTCAAAGGCACCCAGAAGTGAATCTGATATCTTGATTCAAAGGCAATACCCAAGTTGTATAGAAACAGACTATTCTATACTATACTATACTATACACTATACTATACTATACTATACAAACACTTTTTAAAGGCACCCAGAAGTGAATCTGATATCTTGATTCAAAGGCAATACCCAAGTTGTATGGAAACAGTGACAACATTATGGTATATATATATATATATATATATATATATATATATATATATATATATATATATATATATATATATACAGTTATTGTAAGTGTAATCATATATTTAATAAATTAACTAAAAAAAACAACAACAACAACAAATTCAAAGCATTAGTCTGCTTTTATTCAGTTGCTATAGGATGTATTTCTGAGCAAAGTTGAAGGACAGTCTAACCAATCAGATTTATGATTTTCACTATGGGGCGGGGCCATAGCTCTCTAACCCCTTCTCAGAGTTCTGACGGGGGGCTACACATTGGTTAGTTGTAAAATGGCTGGATTAGTTCAATAGTTAGCTAAATATCATGAAATAGTGACTGCAAATGAGAGATACTGTGTCATATCTAATTAAAAAGCCATTTTTAAAGGCTGTCCTTCAATGTGAAAGTACTTCACAATAAAAGGCTGTCTGACTGGTCAGTTTTTGTGTGTACTTAATGTTTTGGCTGCCCTGGTGTAATGTAGGCATACAAATAAATGATCTTTGTTAAACGACTGTACTGTACTGTTGCCAGGATTGGGTGGTTTTATGTGAAATGTCGAGTTGTGTCTAAAATGAACTGGAGAAAATGACGTGCTTTGACGGGTGAACAAAACTTTTAAGACTTTGGAAATTGAACTCATTAGTGTTGTTGATAGCTAATGCTAACCAATCTTAAGTAGTGATATATTAAAGATAAGTTAATTTATTAAAGATCATGTTAGAATGAACCCTGTACTATTGATATGTTAGTTGACATGCTGATATGCTATTGATATATTAGTTGGCATGTTAGTACTGTTGATATGCTGAACATCAGCTGTTTTGTTTTTGGGTGGTTTTCTCTGCATTTTGGCAGATTTGAAACACGTTTTCCCAGTTGACTTGGTTTTACCTGAATGCCACTGTAACAATCTGGCAACCCAGAGGGCTCACCGTCCGCTCCATTTGTTCAGCTGTTGGTTGCTTAGTAGTGAGACCTGCAATGCATTCTGGAACACATTCAGCTCGTATAGTAAGCAGCGATGTTTACAATAAATCTTAATGCATTATGGGAGTTCATACTGCCCTCAAAATTACATTCAAATTCCACTTTACTATTTGGAAACTCAGAGAAAAATGGCTGCCGCCCTCAATAGTGCCCTAAATAGTAAATAAGATGCCTTTTCGGTCACGGCCAGTGTGAGCTAACAAATTCCCCAACTATACGCCACCTACATCCAAAAATATCCCATTTAAAACCCCTCTAATACAAAACTGCGTATTATTACAATCTCATCAGGCCAGAATAAATGATCGACAGGGGAAAAGTGGAGGATGGAGGGGGTTAAACGGATAAATCTACCCCAGATTAGTAGGCATCAGTTCAGTATTCGGGGTTTCACCACCATCAAATTAATCCACTCAGTAAATGAGCACACCAGATGGCTGCGACAGAATCCAGCCACACTGACAAAATCCAGCTAATGATCCTGCTAATCCTGCAGGAATATAATACGAAATAAACGAGCAGGGAAAAAGAACTGCAATTGGAAACAAAGCAAAAAAAAAAAAAAAAAAGAAAAAGAAAAACCATCTCTGGTTCATTTAACTGCATTTGGCTAAATCTAGAACCAGCAACTTGTGATGGGCTGCACTGTAGTCATCAGAAAAGTCAATGATGGTTCATCAAAAATGGAATGGTGGGTCAATTAAAGGTTAATTCTTTCTGTGTTCTTATGAACACTAATAATTATACAATTAAAAATGGTCTAATTTGGAAAAGAAGTACATACAGTCATGTTTCATGTTTCTAGGTTGTGATAAGACTCCCAGCTCCCCCTATTAGCCAATAGCTGAGGAGCAGAGATTGGAAAGTATAAAACATGACTTCCTTCACCCTATGTTGTGCGCTTTGTCATATGTAAATGTTTTAGATGCTTTCTCCTTTTGACATTAATAAATTCATAATGTGACTTACATTTTTAAGTCCATGATTGGCTAATAGTTACGCAGTTAATTCTGTTTTTAGCTCATCTGCCTGTTTACAGCTCTCTAAAAAAATAAAAGACCACTTAACAATTATGAGTTTATTTGATTTAAAATAAAAAAAAAAAACTTAATAAATAATCAAGAGGAAGGCAGATGATCACAAGCCATCAAACTAAGCTGATCTGATTGAATTTTTGCACCAGGAGTGGCATAAAGTTATCCAAAAGCAGTGTGTAAGACTGGTGGAGGAGAACATGCCAAGACACATAAAAACTGTGATTAAAAGTGTTTAATTGACCAAATATTGATTTCTGAAGCCTTAAAACTTTTTTTTGTATTATTTGAGGTCTGAAAGCTCTGCATCTGTTTTGTCATTTCAGCCATTTCTCGTTTTCTGCAAATAAATGCTCTAAATTAAAATATTTTTATCTGGAATTTGGGAGAAATGTTGTCTGTAGTTTATACAATAAAACAATAATGTTCATTTTACTCAAACATGTACCTGTAAATAGCAAAATCAGAAAAACTGTACAGTGTGGATCACAAGGAATTTTCTCAGTACTCCTGGTGTCCAGTGGATGAACATCTCTAAGCTAAGAAGACGAATAATTGAATGAATCAATCAATTAATTTCTAATATTTGTACTTTCTCACATACCAGACGTTAGCATTAACATTACTACTATGGACAACATGGGTATAAAGAAGGGTCTACACATATTTTTTTTTGTTACAATTAACAATACCAGGAAGTAATATGGAATATGGAATAGGCCCAAGCTTCCCTGCATTTATTTGTTGTGATTTTTTTTTTTTTTTTTTCATTTTCAGAAATGCGCTTGGATTTGTTTCAAATAAATCAGCAACACCATCCCTCAAAAAGAACTAAAACTAAGATAAAGCTCGATAAAACAATAATAACCCAACATTCCTGCCCTGGACTGTAGCATAGTATGAAATGATGAATGATCCTTCATTCTTCCAGTGATTTCACACTAGCATGCAATGGCGATGAGAGACGATACAAGAAACCACATACATTTACTGTGGCTTTTATTGAAGTACTGTTAATTATTGCAATTAACAACAACAGATTTCCTGGTTTAATTTATTGTAACTTGTGATTAAAAAAAAAACAAAAAACTCTAAATCACTATGTAGCTCTTTAATAAACCAGAGTGTGCATTTCTTGCATAAGAATTTCTTACATAACACATTTCTTAAAACTATTCTTAAACATAGGTTTTACTAGACAATGGGAATTCTGCATGAATATCCCTGAAAAGCCCCTAATCCCACTTCTGCAAAACTGTTGCCAGAGGGACATTTATCCTGTGAGATGAGGTTGGCAAATATGTGCTGCATTACCTTTCATACCTGATTAATTCCTAGGGAAATGTATTTGCTTTAATCTACCTCAACACTTGCATATATCCTATACATTGCCTGCAGCCAAACTGCAGCAGTGGAATACTAAGCTGTACAGTAAGAGCTGCAGATAACAAAGTCATTTCACGTGTATCACGGCCACAGAAGCATGTGGGTGTAATGTAGCCTGAATTATGTGTGAGGTAATCACTGTGATTCTGTATTTAAAATACTTTTTTTTTATCTACAGCTAGTAATATACAATATACATCACTATGTTTTATATACTATATTGGTACTATTTCTGCATGATTTTTTTAAAAGATTTTCCTAAAAGTAGATAAGAAAGAACCAAATCAGTCTACTTTATATGATCCAGTATCTTAATTTACCCATTTTTGTAGAATTAAATTGAATCAAACTTTCATATGTGGATCAGATGTTTCATTGGGTGTCCAACTTTTTCCTTATACAGTAAATGTGAATTTACTTTTCAATTTAAAATATATATTCAAATTACTGTCTATTCCATGTGTAGGCCTAATCTCTGTCTGGTCAATCAGTTTTATATGCGCATAAAGTTGACATCATTCAGTGTATTAGGCCTTATAATAAAGTGTTTGTCCACGGTTGGTTTTCAATGGAGCTAAATCCATCAGAGGAAGCAGAAAGATGGATGTAGTTTTGACTGCATTTTTGAAGAACTAAAAAATATGCAATATTATCAGAGTGTGGTTAATGACTCCAGCAGATCTGAATGAAACAGCCTAACTAAAGCGAGAGAGCCAGAAGGTAACAAAGACATGGAGGCATCCTAAAAAGATGGCACCCACTTTTTAAAGTAGTAGAACTGATTAATTAGAAGTATCTACTGAGTATTAGATATGGAAACATGAACAGGTAAAGAAATTCACAAAGTTATATGCAAAAATATGACAAATATGTAACATGACAAAACAAACAAACAACAAAAAAAAGAAACTTGCAGGTTCTACAGTATGCAACATGGTTAAGAAACAGAATGAAAATTGTGAAAGTAATTATGAGATCTGGACAAGGTCATCCATCCAAAAACTAATTTTAAACCAGTTTTAAACTGTTGAACATGCAGTAGCTACTCTGTACAAACATTTGCTGATTGTTGATGTCTCGGAAGGCATGCAGTATTTGGGATTCTCACTTAGGTTTCAATAAGAGATCAACTTTGTCACAGATGCTTCTTTTAAAATTGCTTAGGATAAATAGCATTAGATAAAACACTTCTAAGATACTTGTGAGGTTAAATGATTCAAAACTGAGAATAGGGTTTTAGATAATACAAGGTCTGGGGAGATCTGTTGGCAACTCGCAACTTTGCAGTGATTGGCTCAGTGCACTAACCAACTGCACACTAAAAAATGATTTTGTGTCAGAAGAACTATTATTATAATATTATTATTATTATTAGTTGAGTGGCTAGTACAACTCAGTTAAATTAGTTTAGAGAACTTCAACCTAAATATATAAAAATGCTTGTTATACCGATTAAAAAATGTGATTTCAACCAATTTTTAGTATACTACATGTGTCAATGCTTTTATTACAATGTTGGTTCATACAGCTTTTCCATTAGGCACCTGACAGCATATATTTGCATATTGGATGTAGCCTCTCCCTTACTTACCATCTTTGTGTTGTATGTTGGCCAAATCTGCCTTATTCTAGGCATGCATTAATATTATACAGTATTTGTGTTGATTGCCAGGTCTTAGTATTGTAGGCTGTAAGAGCAAGTCACCTTTATTCAGTTAGGTTGAATAAACATACAATTCTATATATTTACAACTTAACTGAGTCAAAGGGAAATGATGACAGTAAAGTTGAGCTAATAAATAAATATATATATATATATATATATATATATATATATATATATATATATATATATATATATATATATATATATATTTTTTTTTTTTTTTTTTTTTTTTTCAGTTTGCTGACTAAGCACATTCCAACAAGGCAAGCAAACCAATCAATTGTCAAGGGCAGCTATGACTTCTGAATTCTGTGATGGTCAATGCAGGAAAGTACAACAACACTGTTAATGGAGTCCCCCTCAAGGGGATGTCTCCCACTAGTTGCTGAGAGTAGCCAGACAGGTGGTATGGTATGGTAAAATGAAGTAGAAGCCAGAAAAGAAAGAAAAGAAGGAAGAGGAAGAAAAGAAAAAACACAAGACAATATGTGTCTTGTTCAATGTGGTAGGCCATTTTGCTTGGGGTCCCCAATGCCTTCAAACTGCCCTGCTTCTGATCGACCACAACCTCAAGAGGGGAGACATGTGAGAGTACTGAGATCTTTATGCTAAAGTCTCCTTTGCCTTTCCATCTGATCTCATTGTTGTCTAGGAGACACTACAGAAATATACTATGGAGATCTTATTTTTTTATTTTTCTTTCGTTTAGGTTTTTTTCGAAAAGAGCCCAAACGTTTGCTCCAACTGTACGTTGTATGACAGCGCAAAGCAGGTTTATGATGTCCTCATAGATTAGAAATTCCCAGGTTATACATGTATACGAGATTTACAACCCAGACTCTTCTCTATTCTGCTGTAGACAATATGCAAAGCCTCTGAACCCTCTCGTTTTTTTGTGTAGAAGCAAACAAACAAGTTGACTCTGGACTTTGCTGAACAATTCCTTTAAACTTCAGCAGGCATAAACAACCCCTGATCCCAGGCTTGGGCCATCAGGCTATTCTGTGTTTTTGAAGAGTTTGATTCTGAGACTACTGAGGGACTAATTTCTCAGTTTGGCTCCTCAGCTTAGCTAACAGTGAAGAAAGAGCGTGGACACTGTGACAGCGGGGATTTACCCGGCTGTGAAAGCCGAATGCATTCACACAAAACAGCGCTGGAGTTCAACCGCTGTGGGAAAGAAACAGTAGAGGCTTTCTGAACAGCCAAGCTTTTCCAAGCCACCACAAATTGTCAGACTTTTTAAAATGATATGGCTTACTTTCTTTTGAATGTGCCCAATTTGAAACGAAGCTATTTGGTACAAAATTCATGTCAGAGAAAAAGTTCCACGGCATTTGTCTGAGGTTTCATTAAACGTATGACATTATACAATAAAAGGCTGTGCAGACAAAATGAGGAATGAAAAAAGGAGGCACACATTTTCTTCTTTTGGTCTGATAAAATAAGTCATTTTGTGATTTTGCATGAAAGGATGGCCCTTTCTCAAATCCCTGCCAGAAACAGATGCAGCAGTGTCAATAAAGGATGACACTCGAGCCCTATCTCCAGTAACTAGTAACCTGACAATTTTCCATGTGGATAAAAAGATAAAGGAAAGGCCACGGCCTCTCATCTCATCTCTCAGTGCCTCTCCTCTCACAGGACGAGCGTGATCTCACCTCGTCAGCTCTCATTCCTGCTGCCAGCGGGGTCATTCAGAAAAGCAGCCGGTCAATTGAAAGCTGCACACAATTTTCCGTACTCAAAGGACGGCTTGCCCAGCGCCTATTAAACCAAAAGTAGAAGGACATATTAACTCTTTAGTCTCAAACAAGGGAATTAGGCTATAATGGCGCAATACCATTACTGTATACTAGAGCTTAGATCAAGCCCAAAATGTCCAGCCCGAGCTTGTGGACGGCCTGCCCTATACGCTGTCCTTTTGAGCCCGAGCCCAAGCTCAAATTAAACCCCACATTTTTTGAGTTGTGTATATCAGGCGGAATATTACAGGCGTAACATTCCATTGTTTCATGTCTGCATGCGGCTTCTGTACATGTTCTTTTGTTCTTTTGCATGTGTTTGTTTTTTCTGTGGGCACTACCAAGATTGACTTCAAGGAGCTCTCTCTATTAAAGGGTCTGGCCCAGAGAGGAGTTAAGGCCCCCTCCCCTTTGATGACCTGGAAAAACATGGCACCCTTGAGTGGTTTTAGGGGTTAAATTTACAATGAAACCAGGTAACGCGTAACTAAGCAAACGTCTCAGAATCAAGGTTACATTATAATATTTCAATAACTATTAGTAATTACAACTCAATAATGTTGCATTGTGTTCTGTGTAGAACTGAATTATAAGCGTTAGGATGTCGTCTTCTGTGACATATTAGAACTAAAGCACAGGCATTTTATTACTAGACCTCCTTTTAAAGGGAAGAAATGAGGATTAGGTGCTGAAAAGCAACCCTTTCTGGACAGAATCATGCAAAACTGTAATAACCACTTTAAGAAATTGAACTTGCTAAAGAGAGAGATTACGTATGGAGCTGCGAGAACAAGAAAGTGAGTAGGAAAGAGTGTGTGTGTGTGAGAGAGAGATAGAGAGAGAGAGAGAGAGAGAGAGAGAGAGAGATCTAAAGAAAGAAGCAGGGCTGGTAGGAAGTAGAGGTGCACTGGATTTGAAGTCAGACTCCACAGAGAGATGCTGAGACTCCGTCAAATGGGGAGATCGATAGGCTGTGTTTGAAAAGAGCAACAGTGAACTGGGGACTACAAATCACTACAGTATTGGTCCCCTGTACCGTGCACTGATGGCATTATTTTGCGGGTGGGCTAGCAGTTAGTGCGGGCCTTAGGGACCATGTAGTCAACTCGTCCCTCATGGACCAGAATGCAGAGGTCATTAAGCGACTGCTACAACATCAGTTCAAACAACTGCAAGTTGAATATTTACTCTGTAGTACTCCGAATGTAGTTCTGTTCTTTTCTTGTGGCTGTAAACCTATAAATTAAGATATGACAGACAAAAAAAGTACTAATAACATGTAAAGGCCCTATTTAATAAAAAATATATATATTTATATAAAAAATATGCTGATGTGTTCATATAGTCCAGATAACAAAAGTGACATGTAAAAACAGCCAATACACTTATTGACAAAAGGGGAAAAAAACGTGCCCCATATTGCTGCAAAAGTTCATTCAACTATGTCTATGTCTAAATCACATGTGGTCTGAAAAGACACTAGGGGCCCTATTTTAGCGATCTATAGTTTAATTGCGCAGCTTGATTTAGGGTGTGTCGGCGTGTCCTTGGTATCATGAGTGTCAATTATCATTTTCATTAACAGCCAGATGCGCTGTGACTTTGGCACGCTGGTATCTTAACAGTATTGCGCTTTTGTGTGTCTCAGCAGAGGAAAATGATCTGTTTGTTCAAACTGTGAAGGTACGCCAGCAGTTTATTTTAGTGAACATCAATGTTAGTTTATTAATCGAGCAAGCTGAGTGGACACAACCTACACAGAACTCCTGCATAGTTAAAATAGAATTGGGCGGTTGACTGTTGTCAGGGTTTAAGTCGGTCAGTGGTGCACCTGTATTTCCTGCTACCAAGATAGAAAAACAAAAGAAATTTAAATATATTGGATATATTCATAAACTCCAAAGCAATTTTAAGGCTGTGGGCACAAGACATGACAATAGACTGTTCACAGGGTGTAAGATAGCAAGGAGCATCATGACGCATCTCTCGCAGGGTGTTTCATAGGACGCTAGGTCTTGCCTATAAAAAGGCTCTCAAAGGCTACTTTTGGGTAGTGTAACCCTTGGTGAGAAATCATTGACTGATCGACTGATGTCTCTACAATAAAGAGGCACATAATTAGACTAAGAGAAGCAGAATGGTCATTTTAATAATTTGCCTGACAACCAGACCATCCATCAGTCACACTCTCTGCTTTGTTTGCAAATGTGTTATAAATGAGAAACCTGAACTGCTAAAGGCGAACACTGTAACATCTTTAGTGATGAATCCAGGCTTTGCCTGGGGTCTGATGATGGTTGTGATCAATTATTCTGGCTTTATGGTGAATGCTTCAATTCTGACCCAAGTCCTGGTGTGATGTGACTGACACTATAAAACTAGGGGTGTGACGAGACACTAATATCACGAGACGAGATGAGACACGATACCGGGTTCACGAGAATGAGGTGAGACATATTAAGCCAATGGCTTGTGTTTTTTTTCTCCTAAATCTCTTGTAATTTAACTATGCATAACCACAACCAGTCATATTAAGACTATGCTTGAAGTGCAAACAGAGACAGATTTATTTTTTAAATACAGTACAGAGCTAAGGGATTAGTACGACTGCCTATGAAACAGTCACTTGTAGGATTTACTTACAGTATTTACATATGGTTTGTGTCTTGTTGGTCACTCTGTTACCGTTTATTGTTTCCACTGGAGCGAAAATGCAGCCAGACATACAACTTAAAAAGTGGGTATGCAGCCTATGCAACGCATAGGGGCGCTGCACTAAAGGGGGCACCAAACGAAAGCCCCAAATACATTTTCTCACAGGAGAAACAGCCAATCAGCTTGCTGGTTTTGCGGAGCGGGGTGGACTAGTAATGACAGAACGTATCTCCTCCACCCCACCCCACCCGGGGGTGCTGATACTACTTTTGCATATGCCACAAACAGAACATAGTTGCACTCCTGCTGTGTTGCCAGATCCCGCTATTTTTTTTTTCCCCCCGTCACGTTTAAATCTCGCGAGATCTCGTGCCACGAGATCTCGTCACACCCCTATTAACAACTCAGCAACATGGGCAGAACATCCTGCAGCCATGTGTGTTGCCTCTCAAAGCTGCTATTTTCAGCAGGATAATGCTCGCCCACTTACAGCAAGAGATTTCCAAGGATGGCCAATCCAGTATTTATGGGACCTAAATAGATGGGCGTCAAAACAAGGTACTTAATATATAATATACAGTTCAAGGAAAAGTAAAAAGTGGTGCTTTAAACTAATTCATAAACACTAAAGACCTCAACAATAACAATAATAATGACACATTTAAAATTAAGAATTCTCTTAGTGTCTGTAATATATAATATGCACATATTAAGGAGCTAAATTGTTGGAATTAATAGGGAAAAATAACAATGTGATCTATTCACAAATTCCAGAAACATTTAGTTCACTTTTTATTCTTAAATATTTCAAGCATTTGGCAGCCGGCGAATTGTCCAACATTTGTTAAATCTAACATTAGATCAAGAGAAACAGGACGCATTACTATTCATCAGCATTTCATAACTGCAGATATGGTAATGTTTCACTTAAAATGCACTCATTGCCTGGTCAATTCAAATCATAAAAGAGCATTAATTCTGCTTCAGATCCGCTGCCTTTCATTTCACTCTGCAATTTTCCCCTCCGTTGTATGGATTTCTGCCCATCTGAAAGATCATCAATGTAAATCTCTGGCAATCTCTCACCATGACCATCTATGATCACCTAAATGAGATCATTTAAACCATTGTAGTTTCTCTTTTGAGTGTATCCTTATCTGTCCAACACATTAGATTGTAAATAGTCCCATGCTTTTCAGGTATAGATGTATGGATGGACTGAAAGCTATTTCAGTTATTATTTTTTTTTTCAATTTGCTATGCACCAACCATCAATGAAAATCACTGCAGTGAAGCATTATATGAAATAATGAAATAAATAAACTTTATATCAACAGTATATTTGCTGAGAGCTCTGTATGGATTTCTCATTGCTTTGATGCAGAATTCTATCGATGACCCAGTGATTCAGTTCATAAAGCCTTGATGATGAGAGTGAATACCATAGCCTGTTTTAACAGTAGTATATTCATATGTGTTTGTGTATATATACACAAGCAACTTACAGACATACTGACAATATACCACAAATACTGTAGGGTTTTTTTGGGAATACGGTAGTTTTTGACCTTTAAAACTTTAAAAAGGTTTTTTTTTTTTTTTATCATATTTACAAGACTTCAGACTCAACAGAAATCATATTGTCCAGCTTAACCACTTTTTTATTTTCACTTTTTTTCTTTCCTGTCGTGCATATGTCTGTGCAATTTTAGCCAAAATTTACATTTGGTAAATATGTGGTTGATATATGGTTTTACAAAATTGAACTGTTCACGGTAATCATGTTCTCTTTCAAAAATGAACACAAAAAAAAAAATAATATATAAATCCTAGCAAGTGAAATTTTCTAATTTTGATGCAACAAATCTTAGTTTTTTCTCTTATAAGACTTTTTGTCTTACTAAGCATTGTAAGTGTAACAATTATCTTAATCAGTCTTGCTTAGAATTTTCACAATTTTTTCATTTTAGGTAATTCTAATCAAAATATAAACAAAAGCAATCATGTTATTCTGATTCATGTGTCCAAATCTTGCTTGATTTAAGTCGTACTTTACCTTTTTTTTGTTAAGGAAATCTTCCGTTAAAAATTTCCTAAGCATATATGTCTTACTTTACGCATATTTTGTCTAGTTTTAGCCAGTGTATTTTTGCATGTTGATTTTCTAAAAGTATTTGAATAACCTTGATATTTTACCATGACATGATAAACAGCTTTTTTTCCTATAAATAGGGTAAAATGTATAAAACGAATTGCTGATCATGCAGCAAGTTATAGTCCCTTGAAAATAAAACAGTATGAAGGTTGTGATGTCACTGATATCAACGATTACTTACTTTAAGCTGCTACGTTAAGAATTATCTCAAGGAGGGCAGATTTTTTGGATTAACTTTCTAAAAGATTCATTCAAATAAAGCACGCAGGCAGCACTGCAGACAACCCACCCTCAAACCAAAAAGAACTGTATAGTATGTACATAAAGAACTTAAGTAAAGTAAAGCGCAGTATAGTAACTTCACTCTATATTTGTAGTAATGTCTTCATTCAAAGTAATTCCTCCAATGTATGTTAATAGCGCCTCATTATTTTGCTACTTTAATCTTAAAAAAAAAAAATAATAATAATAATAAAAAACTGGTAAGTTTAACATTGCGTCTTTGTTTATTTGTCCATTGTTCAAACTGAAAACAACAACAAAAAAAAAAAACATTTTATAAAAAGGACAAAAGTTAATATTTTTTTGATGGAAGAATTTGGTGATAAGTATCTTAATGTATTATATGATTCAATAAGCAGTTAACAGGGTACATGTCCAGATACAGAAACTACAGAAACAATGGTGAAAAAAAAAACACATTGGAGGAACATATTGTACTTTCTATTTTTTTTATATATATTTTTATATTTCAAATGCATCCCAATGGAAAAAAGGGGATTGTTGATTGATAATGAACTGATAAATTGAATCTTTTACAATTTGTTATAATAATAATGTGTGGCATTGTATAAATTAAACAAATAATACTACAGTTGGCGTATGTTTGATATCTGTTTGCTTTTAATAAAAATATCAGTAATATTGTCACAGTGCTGTAAATAAACAGGGTGTTTTGCCCTTCTTTTTTGTTTTGGGTTATTAGGGAGTTGTGGGTTGTTTGTGGGAGATATTTTTTTGTGTGTTCATGTGTTATAGGTATTTGTTTTGTTTATTGTATAGTATAGTAAATATAGTTTAGTTGTTGCCGTTCCTCTGATGGAGCATTGCTATTCACCATACTGGTGTTGGGTTGGAGGGTGGATAAGGGTCTCCACTATTTAGTGTCCTTTCTATGCTCTCTGTTGTTCTAAATGAAAGTTTGCTAAACAGAATCTCTAGCCTGGCCTTGTTATTCCGCCGTGGTGATGCTACAGAATTACCTCTGTTCTTTGGCCTCCTGATGACGTCTGTCACTTGACAGTAATTAAGGCCATCCTCGCAATCTACCCAGCACACAGTACAATGACCCTGCCCTCCGGCAGCCTGCGCTGTGGGAGAGATAAAACCATCAATGCCTTATGTTACCTAAGATTTCTATCTATTTTATTTTGTCACAGATGACTTTAGGGGGAAAGGCAATTACTTGCTGGAATATGAAATATGCATATATTTACATTGCATATGGGAAATGCAAAATTAAATCCAGTGCAGTGAAATTTACATGTCAAAGCTTGAGGTTAGAACTGATTAAAAATGTGGGGTATTCCCTGTAGGATACAGTGCAGTCATTTGTTTGTAGGGATAAGTCATAAACTTCAAACATGAAATGCAGTTAATGAAGGAAAATAGAAAGCACGAGGAAAAACGGCAAGATTAGAGCATATTTCTTCACTTTAATTACACCATTCTTTTAATAACAAATAGTTTATATGCAGTTTCATCCTCTAGGGATACTCATACTTGTTTTTTTTTTTGCTTCTTCATTTTAAGAGCAACTCTCCCTAACCCTTCTTATCAAAGTTTTTTTTTCTTTTTTCTTCCTCAATAGAGGAGTAAATTCTTCTTATTTGCTATATACCACATTTAGCCCTTTTCTTTATTAAAGACAATCACTTTACTCCAACTTCATAAAGTACTTTCAGACCTCTAGGGGATCTGCTACTGCTTACCTTCAGAAACACAACTATGGGCTGTGAATCTGCAATACGCAAAGGTCCCTTAAATTTTTAGATGCCCCAGCCAAGAATGTGTCCACCCAGAGAAAATGCGGCCACTGCAGCGAGCCCTCTTACTCTCTCTCTCTCTCTACCTCTCTCTCTCTCTCTCTCTCTCTCTCTCTCTTTGTCTCACCCTCTCTCTCTCTCTTTTTCTCTGCAAAGCACAGATGTGATTTTCTGGCTCCGGTTCTTCCACTGCATCTGCTTTCACCTTTACCTTGCACTGATTTAACAGTGACTTTAGCATACAGTCAAAAGGGGTCAGCAGAGACTTTTTATACTGACAGGTCCGTAAGTAATTGGACAGTGACACATGTATTTATGTATTTTTTGTAAATTTTCCCTCTGCACACCAAATCAATGGATTGAAAAGGATTTTAAGATCACCATGATCTCACATGTTTGCGATTCATAAATACTGCACACCATGTTTGGTATTTTTGTCACCTGTCCACTGGTAGTGCTATTGAGCAAAATCCACACAAATATACACACATCTGTTCTGTCTGATCTGTACTTGAAGAACTGCAACTCAACTTAAACCCAAACCTAATCAACATCTAAACCTAAACCTAATCTTAACTTAACCTACTATGACTTAAATCTAATCTAATCTATCTTAATCTAAACCTAAATTTAACATACACCTTAAACTATACCTAAATTTTACCTACACCTTAACATAAACCTAACCTATACCTTAACCAAAACCTAACCTACACATTAAACTAAACCTAATCTTAACCTACCCCTCAACCTAAACCTAACCTACACCTCAATCTAAACCTAATCTACACCTCCATCTAAACCCAAATTTATCCTACACCACTACCAAAACCTAGACCTAACCTACCCCTAATTTAAATCTAATCTTAACCTACACCTCAAACTGAATATAAACTTGACCAACACTGCAACCTAAATCTAAACTTAACCTACTAAAATGCAGCATAAACATAAATCTAAAACACACTTAAACCTATCATTAACCTACATCTTAAACTGAACCTAAACTTAACCAACCAACCTTAACCACCTCAACCTTAATTAACCTAAACCTCAAACTAAACCTAAACTTGACCAACACCTCAACCTCAGTCTAAACTTGTCCAACACCTTAAACTAAATCTAAGTCTGATGTACACCTCAGTGTTAGACCAAACCTCAGACGTTAAAAAATCTCAGTATTCAATGTAAAAATCTCCATCATAAGAATTTTGATTAAAATGTCATTTTTTTAGTTGCACAAAAATGTCTCGGTTAAAAAAGAAAGAAACTAAGATGATAGGAAAACTAAGTGGTTCTAAAAAGCTTCAGGTGCACCTAAACTCTGGGAATTTTGAGATTTAGCAGTTGCAATGGAAATGCCAAACAGTTTTTGCGGTTCAAAGCTTCTTTCACTTGCTTCAGAGCACATTTTCAGCAGCCTCTTGCATTGAACCCAAGCTGTGTAGGAGGAAAACTTCAAATGGCTGCAAGTGTGCTGAAAATGGTGCGTCTTATTTCCCTCCTAATCGGAAGGAGATGAAACACGGAGTGAGTGACGGAGAGGCCTAATTTAGCGAGGGACATAGGAAGCAAGGTTTTTCTCCTGCTCTCTGCCTCTCTACGATCGATCAACCTTGTATGGGGCCTCCTCAAAAAGCGATGGAGAGAGGGGAGAGGGAGGAGCTGGAAATTATCATGTGCAGACTGCCAGGGAAGGTGGCTCGTGTTGAAAAGTGAGAGATAGAGGGAGAGAGAAGTAGGGGGGAAGAGAGAAGAGAGAAACCACAAAGGAATCCATCAACCCTCTGAAGTTCTGACATTGGCTTTGAACTTTCTTGCATGTGTAATCTATTAGGAGTGCACATCAAAGACTTTTTAACACTTGGTCTATATTATGGGACTGACAACTGGAGGCCCAAATCTGCACAGGCTGTCCTCACTAGTCTGCTCCAATACACCGCTATCCTTCTGTACGTACAGTACATGGAGCGTGCACCAAGTTAATGCGTTCAACTGTGAAAGGATAAATAAAGAAATGTGATATCGCTGATGCTTATGATGCAAAAAACGTGCAAAAATGTAACAAGATCCTTGAATACATCTTGAACATCATATGCTTGATGCTTTGTGGTCCAAGTTTGACTACCCATTACTCCAAAATGCTACAGTAATACAACTTGATTCTTATATCATTAATAGTATAGAAAGGCTTCTTCGAGAATCTAATGGTGTAAGTTGATAACAGTTTGATTTGTTGGTTTTACAGGACTTTAAATTCTGGTTTGATCATAACCAAATAGACATTTTTCCTAGGTTTGATTTCCCATTGCTCCAAAATGCTGCAGTGATACCACTTGATACTTATACCATTAGTAGTATGGAAAGACTTTTTCAAGAATCTAATTGTGTTAGTTGATTATAGTTTGATTTGTAGGTTTTATAAGATTTCAAATTCTGGTTTATTCATAACCAAATAGACTTTACCATTACTCTAAAATGCTACAGTAATACCACTTAAATCTTATAAGAAAAATAGTAGAGAAAGGCTTCTTCATTAATGTGATGATTTCATTTGATAACAGTTTGATTAGCTTTTTTTAGGACTTCAAATTCTTGTTTATTCATAACCAAATATAAATTTTGCCTAGGTTTGACTATCCATTACTCCAAAATGCTACAGTAATACCAATTGAAACCCATACCAATAATACTATACATAGTCTTCTTCAATAATTTAATGGTGTTAGTTGATAACAGTTTGATTTGCTGGTTTTATAGGACACCAAATTCTGGTTTACGCAAAAAATATATATATTTTTTTTCTAGGTTTGACTTTCCATTTCTCCAAAATACCACTTGATACTTATACCACTGGATACTTATAAGATTAATAGTATAGAAATGATTCTACAAGAATGTAATGATGTCATTGATAAGTTTAATTTGCTTGTTTTATAGGACTTCAAATTCTGGTTAATTCAAAACCATATAGATTTTTTTTTTCCTTGGTTTGACCTCCCATTACTCTAAAATGCTGCAGTGATACCACTTTAAACTTGTAGCATTAATAGTACACAAAGGCTTTTTCAAGAATCTAATTGTTTGTTGATAATAGTTTAATTTGCGATTCTGGTTTATTCATAACCAAATAGACATTTTTTTTCTGGGTTTGACTTTACTTTACTTTAGAATTCTTCAGTAATACCACTTATAATATTAAAAGTAGAGAAAGGCTTCTTCAAAAATGTAATATTGTCATTTGATAACAGTTTGATTAGCTTGTTTTATATGACTTCAAATTCTGGTTTATTCATAAACAAATATAATTTTTGCCTAGGTTTGACTACCCATTACTGTAAAATGCTAGAGTAATACAACTTGAAACTCATGCTTTTAATAGTATAGAAAGGCTTCTTCAAGAATCTATTGGTGTTAGTTGATAACAGTTTGATTTGCTTGTTTAATAGGACTTTAAATTCTGGTTTATACATAACCAAATAGACATTTTTTCTAGGTTTGATTTTCTATTACTCCAAAATGCTACAGTAATACCACTTAATACATAGACCAATAATAGTATAGAAATGCATCTTCAAGAATGTAATGATGTCTTATGATAAAAGTTTGATTTGCTGGTTTTATAGGACTTTAAATCCTGGTTTATTTATAACCAAATACATTTTTTTTTCTATGTTAGACTTTCAATTACTCTTAATTGATACAGTAATACCACCTGATACTCATACCATCAACAGTATAGTAATGCTTCAATAATGTTATAGTGTAATTTGATAAAAGTTTGATTTTCTGGTTTTACATGACTCCTTGAATACATGGGAATTCAATATTTATAAATTGAGTGGTGTGATATGATAACCTTTAGATTTGTTTTGTTTGTTTGTTTTTGTTTTATACGACTCCAAATTCTGGTATATATACCACCAAATAGGCAATTTTCCTATATTTGTCAGACCGTTAATTTAAATTGTTATAAAATTATTATTTGAAACATACATACTATTACAAATATTACAAGTAGTTTCATTTAAGCTACTAATCACCTTGATTTCCTAAATTAATAAAACTTAAAATAGTGGTCTATACATAACGTATTGTTTAAAAATAACCATTTTATTAAATTTTTAGTAAGAGAAAAGTCTGCATTTGTGGGTAGCATCACGTGATCACTAATGATGGACTAGAGTCTCATAGTGTGAATAGTTATTGGACACAGTGTTTAAAAACTCCAACAGCACTGCTGCGCTTGATCCACTCATGCCAGCACAGCACACACTAACACTCTAACCCCACCCATTTAATAGTGGCTCTGTGGTGATCCTGAAGGGTCCTGACCATTGAAATACATGGTGAAAGGAGGAAAATAAAGATAATTATAGAACTATAAATGCTCAGTGAAGCTGATATAATAAATAGTGAGTGCAAAAACAAGCAGATGATGTTAATGTTATGGGTGGTTGGTCCACGCTTGTGTACATGATATTCCGCATTGATTTTTTGCCATTGGTATGTATGCATGCATACTGCGCACAAGCCCTCTGCAAACACACACTTCCACATACACACACACACACACACACACAAGCACTTTGAGATTGTCTGTCACGTACCATGATAGTGTCCCCTGACAGAGAGATATTGTCGCTGTCTATCTCTGTGCAGAAGGTTGACACCCAAAGCTGCTGACCCTGAGCCCGACAATGGCCCAAACAGCTGTTGTACTCTTCACACACACACACACACACACACACACACAGAGCATCACACACCTTGCTAGAAATAGGCCAAGGTCTATGATCAGCCTGTGACAGAACATGCCAGCTCATCCATATCGTGTCTGAATATGGATGAGAGTCACCATCAGTGGCACCTGTAAACAAAAATCATAAATAGAAAGTTACTTACATATATACTGTATATATTCATGAATATTTGATCATTTTTAAGATTTTAAATACTTTTGTCATTTATAATTTTGAGATGGGTATTCATATAGACAATGTGCATGGAATGAAACAAAAAAGCAATTACAAGTAAAATTAGATTAGACATCATATCATCTAAACATGTTTATGTATATAGTAATAACTCCAAAACTAAGTCATGCTTGCATGTAATCACTCACAATTTGTTTGTAGATGGAGAAATGGGTAGTTACCAGTATACCAGGGTGCTCTTATGTCTGTTACCTTCTGGCTGTTCTGTCCTTTCAGTTTTATAGACTGTTATAGTCTGTAATCTATATCTATATCTTAAAGAGTGTTTAGGCACACTCAGATAATCTGTTCTCACACTTTGTGCTACATACATTCAAATAGAAATAATCTACACTCTTGATTGATTCATAGTTTTTGAGAGCCTACAATTACTACTATTCCAACAGGGGTTAAAAGGCTTGAGTTTAGAGCAGGGGTGTCAAACTCATTTTGGCCGAGGGCCACATTGGCATATTGGCTGTCCTCTGAGGGCCAGATGTAACTTATAAATATAAGAAAATGTAACCAGATGTAATATAAAATGAATGTGATTACTCCTTAATGTTAAATAACTCTCAATATATTATTTATTCAATCAAATATTACAGTTGCATGGAAAAAATGTTTGCTTGTTGCTCTATAAACATAAATCCTTTTAATTTGTCATGTTATGAAATCCAAAAACTCCATCAATCAAGAACCAAACTAGTCAAGTGAATAGAAATGACATCAAATACAAGTTATATTAACTTTGATCAAAACGTTTGATACTGAAATAAGGCTTAATAAATCTAAAATCTAAAATTGTGGGCTGTTAAGAACATGTGACAGATTTAGCATTTTCATAGATTTAGCAGTTCCTCATCCAACCACTAGTCGGAGCTGCAGCAGCAACAGCACAAGTCCGCAGTCTTTACTCAGTCAGAGCTACAGCCCAGCCACAGGCTACAGGGCTCAGCTGAGCCAGTCTGGAGCGTTTTTAAAATTTTTAAGTTCTTCTGTGTATGAAATAAAATAACCCCACTAACCGGATAATACAGCTCTCTACAGTTCATCTTTCAGCCCAAGCAGCTAACAGCAGCAGTTTAGAGCAGCCGTCACGGAGTCACTGCTCGGATTACATTATAAACAGGTCAGTTAGCGCGCTGCTAACCTCAGGATGTTTATAACTACGGAGTTTAGTGGACAAACCACAGCAGCAAGGTTAGACTGTTGAAGGCTACTGAAGACTATTAAAGCAGGCAACGCAGCGTAAGCAAAAAAAAAAAAAAAAAAAAACACACACACACACACACACACCAAAATACAAGTTAAGATAAAATATGAAAACGAACATAATAAAGCATAAATAATTCAATTGAATTGCAGGCCAGATGTATGCTTATTTTGATAACCCGTGAGGGGCCGTATGAAACCGCGTCGCGGGCCGGTACTTTGAGACCCCTGGTTTAGAGCGATTCTAAACTCAAAAACTACAATCCCTAGAGCTCTACAAGAGAACAGAGGACTACAAACGTGATGACATTGCGGCACGTGTCCCCTGAATGGTGATACGGTTCACCTGTGTTCCGGTGAATTTATAGATGCCATTTTGCCTTTGTTCTCTGCCGAGTATTGCCGTTTTTTGACCCTGCTATCGTTTTTATATTGTTGTTACCGGTTTCTGAACTCTGCTGTGGACTCTTCACTACTCCCTTTGACCTGCCTTGGATATTGTGTTTGTTGCCTTTTTCCAACCCTGGACGGTTTTTGGTATGTGCTTTACATTCGTTTTAGTTGCATCGCTAAACCTTTCTTCGATTGAAAATGTGAGGAATGCTATTTGATGTGATATCAATACTCCACTTTACTATAAAAATATGCAGAAATATTTTAGCTTAATTATTGCAGGACACCATTAGGAACCTCTACAACATCATACAAAACATCTTTTACATATATATTACACATTACTTTTCTATTTATTTATTTATTTGCTCAACAATTATTGCCCATATCATTCTAATAATTTAATTGAATTTTTAATGTATTGTCCCTGGTAACATGTCTTTTGACACTTACTTACCATTCTTTCACAATTTTTGATAGCAAGTCTATTGAATAGATCAATAGTCCTTTCTTGAATATATTGTATACTGTACACGGTTTCTGACAAATAAATAGAATGCTCTCACTTGCCCACAATACATTATTTACATCTCTGAAATGCCATTCTATGCCCCAGAACAGGCTTGGAGTGCCAAAGGCATCCGTTTCCTATGACAAAGTGATACATTATGGATCATTTGCGCTCTTTTGCATGAGTGAAAGGCTCTGAGGTTGCTCCCAAAAAATCAAGGCATATGCTGCTAACCGCATGTTCAGCAGCCCTGCGTTTAATGTGACAGCTGGCAATGTCCAAATATCAGAGCAAAGAAAATGTCAAGGGGAGAGTTTCAGCCAATAACGGAAAGTGTCCACAGGGGACACGAGACACAGACCCAACGGCATCACAACAGGGGCCACAGTCTGGATATTTGTGTGTCTGTGTGTGTGTGCTTGAATATTTGTGAGCTTGG
This sequence comes from Astyanax mexicanus, assembly GCF_023375975.1. NCBI lineage: Eukaryota > Metazoa > Chordata > Actinopteri > Characiformes > Acestrorhamphidae > Astyanax > Astyanax mexicanus. The sequence continues at coordinate 21,935,168 of NC_064415.1, read as the reverse complement.
GTGAGACGGGGAATGTAAGTGTGTTTTTTAAGGGCACTAGGGGATAGACTCAAATATATTGTATGTATGTGTGTGTGTGTGTGTGTGCTAAAGAGATTTATTAGATATAGAGTTCTGCCTGATTAACTCTGCAAAACATGCTAAGGGGCATTAGCATTAGTGTGCTTGTGCAATCATGCATGTTTTTTTTTTTTTAGCCTCGCTTTACATGTTAAAACTTTAATGCTAATTTAGTTGCTTAAAAACTTGCATGAAGCTCAGGATAAAAACGTATCTGTGGTTTTAATGTAATAAAAACATGTTTTTAATGGTTGAATGGTTTGGACTTTAAGACCAATTACAGGAAGTTAGGGTCATACTATTTTTACACATTAACCTTGCTGTTGTGTTCTTTTTACCATTATGGGTTTAACTAGTTTTGTGTTTTCAGTCAAACATGACATGCCCATCACAGCTGATTATAGATCCACAATAATGTACAGTATTTTTTAGCATCTCCAGGGGAGGAGAAATGAGGTCGGGCTATAGTCCCATTGAGCAAACATTATTAGAGCCAGTGAGCATGCTGGGAGCTCCCATGTGAACTGTTAAAACTGCCACCCCACCCCCACCCCCTCCTCTCAACACTGCTACAGTATATTATCACCTAATGCTGTGATTAATCTTGTTAAAATAAGAGGCAATGCTACAAAATGGTAGACTTGCTGCCCTCATGTTATACAACAACTCTGATATGTATTCTCCATTTTTTTGTAAATATGGTAAAATATAGGTGTTTGTGATTTGCAAATCATTGCATTCATTTTTGTTTGCATTAATATAAAATTGATTAAGTTTTACAGTGGTCTGACATAAAATAAAAAAATAATAATAATGTCTTCAACACAAATGCATAGTAACAGCACATTGGCGACTAATCATGAATAATAATATTTAACCACACAGTATTATAATGAATACAAGTCTGGTTTGTGTGGGCCATGATGTTATGCTGTTCCCTTAAATGAGCTGCTACGAATTGATACGAATGTGCCAAAGTTAGAGCTCATCTGCCTCTTAAAGGGAATGACAACTGGCACACTAAGTGGTTTATTGTGGTTCATGTTCACATTACACCCAAAACACACTCATGATTACTAAGAGGATTAGTACATTAGTACTTTTGCGCATTTTGAGCCTCGCCAGGTGTATTTTTTGTGCTTTCACAGTACTAAAGACACACCAAAATTCCCTAAATCAAACTGCGCTAAAATAGAGCCCATTTAGACCCCATTTACGCAAAGAAATGCAGGATTGATAAGATAAAATTGAGATAAAATAGAGTCCTTGCTAAAATCACCAGATTCATATGCTTTTAAAAGAGACACAATGCCCCACAATGCATGTTTTGAAAGTACTCTTCCAGATGCTCTGTGCAACTATACATCCTCGTTAGAGAGATCTCGAAATTCCCTAAAACTTACGCACTGTTACTTTAAGTAACACAAAGCAGCTACTGTCATATAATTTGTTTAGAGAGCGCATTATCTGTAATCATATGTATATTAAATATACATAAAAGAAACAAGCTACGTGGAAGTGGCAGTTATCCTTGCGCTTTTAAGACTGAATGGATCCCACTAACACAGCCCATGATATCCAGTTTACTGTACATTCAATCAAAATGCAAAAAAAAAAAATAAGCATAACAGTTTAGTTTGCTGAAGCGATTTTTGAGCACATTTCTGACGCAGTAATGAGAATTACATTACGCTGCTATTATTCACTCTATCTGACCCACAGCATACATTTTCCCAGCATCAGTAAAACACGAGAGCCATCTTCAGAGACGAGTCAATGACTAACGCTGTAATGGACGTGCTTCGTTCACATTACACTGAGTGCCTGACGCTCGCTGCAAAAGGCATGAGTTGCTCAATCAGCAACTATATTAGATCCACGTCTGTTATGATAAATAATGTAGCAACTTGGCATAGCGCGCCATGCTAACCAAGCACGGAATTGATTCGTACGCCCTTTTTTTTTCCCCCCCGTGTTGTTTCCTCCTGTCAGCTCCATAAATTTTCTTGTGTCGGATGAAATTCATAAAGCACTTTAAGCATCCGGAAATGAGTGATTATGGTAAGCTAAGAGGTGAAGTGAATGAAGTAAATATGTAGGAGGTGTTGGGCCGTGTTAAAAGGCTGCTAAATTAACAGAGATTCATTAAAAGTAAGAAGGTGAGCCGAATTATCTGTGTATGATCACTGTTGTGTATGTGTGTTCACTGCATAGATGCATTTGAGAAAGAGAGAGAGGTCACATTCTATATGTGCTTCCAATAAAAGTATTATTACGATTGTCTTGTCTTGTTAAGTCTTGTCTTATTATATGTAATAACATAGTTATCCCTCCATGGCACGGCTAAAAAAAAGATAATAACCACCACTGATTTAACATTATTATATTAATATTTATATTAACTGCATCATGTTGCCCTGTGGCAACAAAAGAAAAACAAAACACTGTTTTAGTTAAAAAAAAAATGTGATGTGTTATGACAAACGAAAAAATACTACAAACATTAAAAGGATGTTGTAATAACCAAAAAAAAAAAATGGTTTGTTGCCTGAGGGCAACACCATGCCATAGGGGGTTAAATATGCATAACAGTATAAATTATTGTTTTATTATGAGCAATACCAAACAGATTGGCGTTAATCACTTTAGATTAAAAACAAACACCTCATTTTTTCATAAAATTAGGTTAGTTTTTATTTTTTTTATGATGGGTATTTCTTTATCAGTGCCTTTATTAAAAAAAGGACAACTTAAAAATGATACGTTTTTTTGATTTTACCAAATTAAATAAACCTCTGGAATATAATAAAGAGGAAGACGGATGATCACAAGCCATCAAACCAAGCTGAACTGCTTGAATTTTTTTGTACCAGGAGTGGAATAAAGTTATCCAAAAGCAGTGTGTAAGACTGGTGGAGGAGAAGACGCCAAGATGCATGGAAACTGTGATTAAAAACCAGGATTATTCCACCAAATATTGATTTTTGAACTCTTAAACCTTTATGAATATTAACTTGTATTCTTTGCATTATTTGAGGTCTGAAAGCTCTGCATCTTTCAGTCATTTCTCATTTTCTGCAAATAAATGACTTAATTATCATTTTATTCAAACATATAGCTATAAATAGCAAAATTTGAGAAACTGGTTCAGAAACTGAAGTGGTCTCTTCATTTTTTTCAGAGCTGTATATATGCGTCTCATTTTATCTTTTGCTTGGAATAGTTTTTTTGGTACTTTTTTTTTCTTCTATGTGATTACTCTCAGCTACATTGTAAATGAGTGTTTCTCTTCAATGTAAACCTGAGCTTAAATAAAGAATGATGATGATGATTAGAAACTTTCAATCTTTCAATACCAAATGTGTTTTTGTCAGATTTGTAGAAGAGGAGCTATTTTATTGTGTTTATTGAATTTGCTGAAAGTTATGAGTCTTTGGAAAATATATTTATAATTGCTCTATTGTTTTATTTTGTTAACATCGAGACAATCAAAAAACATGCATAATTAAATCATATTGGAACATAATAATTCACCAATATGATGTGAGGGCATGCTTGCATAATACTGTCACAAAAAAGAAGAAGAAAAAGAAGAAGAAAGTAAAGCCCTTAGAGTTTAAGAGACTAATGTAATCTGCAGTCTTAGAAGGGATTACCATTCGGAATAGGCCGGGTGTTATAACTTTAAGAGGGTTTGATAAGTTTGCAGCTGGAGACGTGCTGACAGAACCTTTTCCAACAATATGACGAGTGTCACCTTCGAGATGAGAGAGAGGAGAGAGTGTGAAAGAGGAGAAAGATGGAGATAAAGAAGACGACGACGGAGAGAGAGGGAAAGAAAGAGAGAAAAGAAAGCGGAGAGAAAAGAAACAAAAAAGAGGGGTAGAGGGAGATGAAGCGCAGATATGAATGTTTTTCAGAAGAAAAAAAAAAAGTTTCCTGTCTGTGTTTCATCTTTCGATAGTGCTGACATCAGCATGGATTAGTGTTTGTTCTCCGTGCACTGTTCTCACTTTCTCCCATAGCACACTGCCTGCCTAACTTTGAGAGAGAGAGAGAGAGGGAGAGAGAGAGAGAGAGAAAGAGAGAGAGAGACACCAGCTGCGCAGGCTATCAAGGTCGTAGGATATGTGAGTAATGATATTGCACTGAAATTTTACCTCATTGCTAAAGCTCACAGTCAGCAGGAGCAGATGAGGGCACAAGAAGACAATGGCCTATAAAACTGTGTGTGTGTGTGTGTGGAGCATTTTTGCACAGTATGTATATTTAATCTATATGCGACCAAAGACCAAAAGTATTCAGACACTCATTTTAACAGCGAAATGCATCCATTACTGATTTACTAGGCAGCATGAATAATCTCGATATAATAAAAAAGTACTGTCAATAGAATTGGTCTCCCATGAGTTACCACCCAGTTACCAATGCAGTACCAGTAAAAAAGTTTAATTTCATTTTATTTTCTACATTGCAGATTATTAATAAAGACACCAAAACAATTAAGGAACACATACAGAATTAAAAACAATGTTTTATGTCCACAATCCCCTGACCTAAACCTAATCAACAAAGATGCTGAGCCTTAACTGAATTTCTGCCACCCTGATTTGAACATGAATGGTTCAAATTCTGGGTCATACTGGTTGGCATCAGCAGCCGGAGTCTGAGAGAGCTTAATTGGCCTTGCTCACTCATATTGGTCAGCACAGGTATCTGTGGGCTGATGAAGAAAAAACAGTAACTATTGTTCAGCACCTCCAGAAACTCCTTCAAGACGCTGAGAAAACTATTCCAGGTGACTCAACCTCACGAAGACACTGAGATTAAAATACCAGGATTGTGCAGATCTGTCCTCAAAGTGTCAAAATGTGGCTACTTAGAAGAATCTAAAATGTAAAACTGGGTCTAAAATCTGGTATGTTTAACACTTTTTTTCTTTGTTTGCATAATAAATAGTTCTGTACATGTTTCTGTATAGCTTTAATATAGTCTTTAATATTAAATTTACAATGTAAAACATAGTACAAAGAAAAAAAAACATATTGAATGAGAAGAGGTGTGTCCAAACGTTTGACTGGTATATATGTGGAACAGTACAGAAAATAAAGAGCACACAACCTTAACAGATGATAAACGTACAAGAACCAACACCGACATTGGGACAAAGGGACTATTTATACACATGGACGAAACAAGAAACAGGAAACACCTAGGGACAGGTAACAAGAAGGCGGAGCTACAGAGGTAAACACAGAACAGGGCAAGGATGTGATACAGTGTCAAATTTTCATTAACATTAACTCATTTTTTGCAAATAGTGAAATTTTTTGACTACTGTACTTAATAGATATGACCGATATAAAATTAGCTGAGCAGTTAACCATTTGGTGCAATTGGGTTTGAAGAGGAAATCTTTGCTATTTTTATTTGTCTTCTGGGAAAAGTATCACACAGGAAGTGATGTAAGATCTAGTTTTTTTTTACCCTGTCTATGCTAATGTTTTTGACCATTTTAATGGGCATTATATGTGATTTTACTGTATCATACTGTATAATGGTACATAAACCAGGCTGAATAGCACTTAAGCAAGGGAAATTTACCAGCCTTCTACTGTTATATATATATCAGTAAATTTGAAAGAAATTTGAAAGACATTCTCTTCATTTGCTTGGTTAAGATGAAATAACCTTTTAAAAAAGACCTAGGGCCTGTAACTGCTGCATCATTTAAGGTCGATTAATATCACCTGTTTCTTATTACCCCTCACTGAATATATAAACCTGCTTGTTTTATACAAAACTTTGCAAAGTATTGGCAACAATATTATTGCATTCAGTATCAAGCATTCCATATAAGTCTCATGTATAGACATTGTTTATTGTACTTTTGGATTGTTTTAGGGTTTTGATTTCTAGCTTATGTGTTCTGTACCTGCAGTCTATCTCAATCTAACACCCTTTGCGATCCAGAACTAATCATCAAATAAGTTCCTGACCTCAGTGATGCCTCGTGGCAAAAGTTTGTGTGACAGTGTGCCGTTTCTTGTGTTTGCAATTTGTTTTTTTGTTTTTTTGCTTTAAAGCTATTGGCATAAGTCATTCATCAATTTCTAGACATCTACAACATAAAATCAATAACTGCTGAGGGCTCTAAACGGTCAATCAGCTTTCACTCTGACGACATCCTCTCATTTCTCTGTGATACATCTCCTGATTCCACTGTACCACTCTATTACTCTGTTTAAAATTCCCTAAAAACGTTTTTTAGATGCTGCTGATGGACTTTTTTATGCATAAACTGAAAAAAAAAAACAATACCTGTCTTTGTGTGCATTAATTTTAGAATCTATCCGGCAGATAACAGGTGCTTTTACACAGAAGCTGCAGGGATCAGTTGACTTAACACTATCAAACAGTGCGGCCTCCTTTGGGATTGAATTATTGGATCTGCCAGACGCTAGAAAACAAGCACGGCTGAATGATGAGTTTTCGCCACCTGGAGACAAAATGTTAACACTTTATAATACTGTTTCAAACGGTTCTATTCTAGGAATTCTGAGGTTCTATAGGTGACTGTACAAGGAGTCTTATGAAAACTACTTTAGAATGAAAGGTTTATATTAATTTTATATCAGTATCTAAATGAAATACATTGTGCCTTAGCAGAATAGTTGTTCAGATTTTAAACAGACAGTGTATACTAAATCATTTTTCAAGATGTATTCTGAATAAACACATTATTAAAAATATCAAGCGTCATAAACATGTTTAATACTCACATTGCCCACCCTCCCATCTTTGTATAACTGCCCCTTTAAGAAAGAAAACTTTGATAACAGTGATATCACAATCTTCATAGTGTTATTCATGTTTTTAAAGGACTAAAGACACGTTCTGCATGCTCAGCACTTAATAATATCCATTTAATATTTCTCATATTGTCTCAATACGTATCTGAAGTAAAGCTTGAACTGTCCGCCCTGTCATGTTAAAACCACCATCAAGGGAATTAAAATCATTTTAGAAATTCAAAATCTCTGTCATGCTGCTTGCCATCAGCAGCCAGAGTCAGAGAGAGCACAATTGGCACAATTGCTCGCTTTGTGGGAGGGAAGATCTCTCAACACATTACTCTCAAGGTGATGTCGATCAGCACAGACATCTGTGAGCTGATGTATCGGAACCGAGTCGCTGCTCTACATCATGCTACATAAGCAGCAGTTCAAAAAGAGTCAGAGTCTAACTTCACATGTGTTGGAGGTGGAGGCAAGTGCTAGTTTTCACCCCCCTGGTCTTTAGGGCATTATTACATTATTACAGGCGGGTGCAGAAAAGTAACCAAAGTCACCATCAAGCATTTAAAATGTTTGCATTAACCAAGTTTTTTATCAAATGTCATTGTCTACCCAGTCAAACAGCTTGTTATGTGCATGATATAAAAATAAAAATAGTTAAGCTAGGAAAGATGATATATTGTTAGTCTGAAGTCTTATCAATGTAATAAACAATAAAAAAAGTCATTAAAAAATATGAAACATAAAAATCCAATAACATGGTTGGGGTTACATAGACTTTTCAGTAAAATTGGCATTTCTGATATACAAGCTTTTAGCATAGTGGACATTTATGTTGAATTTTAGTATATAACTTTCCCATTAGATAATGGAGAGTCCTAACAATAATGCCATAAATCAATTTCATATATGAAATATAGACCATATATGAAATGTAGCCAGGACAGCATGCGTGCTGAAATATATCTATGCTTTTTGTTTGAAGGTTCATTTAATATGTTGTATTTCTGTTATATGTTGAATCCTGATCTGCTCCCAGTCTACTCTAACCTCTCTCAGTAGGCCCACAATTCTGCAAAAGACCTTGAATTACATTCTGCAAAAAGATTTTCCCAGAAAAAGTGCTTTAATCCTCTAAACTCACCATCGTTGTGAATCACTTTCCTACAACCATCCTACCAGAGTCTCCAAAAATATACCCAGCACCCCTGCATTGCATTTATCATTTCTCCTAAAGGGAAAATGCATTACTACTGGGTGGGGGTTCAACCACTGTGGAAGTCTGAGTGCTGTGCAACAGAGATTCACACTGAGAGACCTTTATGTTAAAATTAGTCTTTGCTGATTTGTATGACCTCAAAGGAAATGTGCAGTTAGACGTTTTTTCTTTTTCTTTTTTTGGAAATGTTCTGTGTTCAATGGTTCTGCATAAATGCAATGCTAGAATATGAACTTGGGATGGACTTGTCTCAACAGCCTTGCTGCTGCATATGAAGATAAATGAAATGTGTAAAAGGTATAGTACTATACTATACTATACTATACTATACTATACTATACAACAACCTTATGTAGCATTTATCTAGAAATAAGAAATCATTGTGAACCTCCATGACCTGTTACAGATAGAAAAGCACTTCTAAGATTGCTACACCAGTCATGATATGCTGGTAACTGCACTACTTAGCTGAAGTGAAAATTACATTAAAACACTGCATATCCCAAGTCAAATTCATGGAAAATGTTTAATTTAAAATTAGAAATTCAAAATCTTGGTCATGCTGCGTGCCATCAGCAGCCAGAGTCAAAGAGAGCACAACTGGCCATGCACTGCAAAAAAAAAACAAAATCTTAGCAAGTAAAATTTTCTAAATTTAAGGCAATAAATCTTATTTTCTTCACTGATAAGACTTTTTGTCTTACTAAGCATTGTACGTGTTAGATTATTTTGCTTATTTTAGGGATAGTTATCTTAATCATTCTTACTTAGAATTTGTACCTTATTTTAAGTAATTTGAACTCAAAATAAGCACAATCAAGCAGCAATCAAGTTATTCTGATTCTTGTGCCCAAAAACAGTGACTTTTTTGCTTGATTTAGGTGTAACTTCACTCATTTTTGAGACTTTGCCATTGCTTTTTGTAAGAAATCTAACTAAAAAAATTTAGCTTACCCCATTGGCAGATTTTTTTGCTTAATATACATATATTTGACTTAATTGGCATATATTTTGTCTAGTTTTTGCCAATGGATTTTTTGAAGTGTGCTCTCTCTAGGTGGGTAGATGGCGTATGTTGGTTGCTGCATTTTCCTCAAGTATTTGGCAATGCTACATCAGCAGCAGTTCGAAAAGAGGTGGTGGCTAACTTTGCATGTCTCGGAAAACGCATGTGCTAATCTTCACCTCCCTGGTATGATAGGGGGGATATGATTCTACCATGGTAGTCCACATGCTTCTTTCACTTTCGTTGATGGTTCTGTATCTCTCAGCTTGTCCAGAAATGCATGTGTAAAGTGTGTCCTTTGGGGGAGGCTTAAAGCATGCAACAAAAAAAAAAGATAAAGATACCAAACATGATTTTTTTTAGAGAGATTTCACAGAAACATGTCTCAAAAATAACATTTTGGTCCTTAAACAAATGTAATGAAAAGCTGTGGTTCACTATCACTGTCTGACATGAGAAAATCACAATGATAGCTTCACAGTGAAAGGTGTCAGGATTGTGCAGGAGCAGGGAGATGATGCAGAGGGGGACAAAAATGTGAGTATTTTATTAAACAGCAAAGAAAACAATAAAGAAATCAAACAAAGAATAAAATAAAATAAACAAAGAAACACTGAGACTAAGAGAACATGGAACTAAGAAAACCTACAACCTAAAAGAATGAAAAGACATACAAGAACTGACAAAGGAGAACAAAAACACACAGACTATAAATACACACAGACTAAAACAAAACAGGAGACGAGAAACACCTGAGGACAGGTAACAAGGGGGCGGAGCTACAAACAAACAAAGATAGGGACACGTGGAGAGGGAAAAGGTGAACAAACACAGAGAAACACGAGCACAGAAGTGACAGAAGGAAATACTTCATAACATTGATTGTAATATTATTATTACCTCTTCTTTAGATTTTTTGGGGTTTTAGCTATTTTAAGCTCTTTTTTTCATTTTCTTTAAAAAATAACAAAAACGACACAAAATAAACACCATGAAACACCATAATTCATTGATTAATTAAAATATGCTTTATCATTTTAATACAACAATAAAAAAATAAGTGTAGAAAAAAAAGAACTCGACATAATGTGTGGGTTACACACAGCTTAAAGGTTTTTGTATTCATTTTTTATTGTATTTTGTTTTTGTTTTTTTTTATAAATCATTCATTTTCATGGGTGGATTTGTACTGTGGCTTCTGCTACCTTTATAGATTTGGTGTGCTTTTTTATGTGCTAATATACATACATATAATTCTACGTTATTGAACGTGGAATTGTAGCACATTGATTGTTACTCAGTGAGAGATCAGAGGCTTCCTGGAAGCGATCGCTAATCATAAAACTGATGTAAGCTCCAATTTAAAAGATTTACTGTAATTTCCACATGTGATCCTCATGTTTTAAAATCCAGATCAATCAAATGTGTTTAGTGGCTGCTTTCCCAGACCCGGATTAAACCTCAGTCTGCACTAAAAAAACATTTTCAGTGCAGTTTAGCACAAGGCTAGCCTTAATCCACGTCCAGGAAACTGGCCTTAGGAGCGCTTACAAGATATCCCCATTTCTTTTGGACAGAGGCAGGAGGCAGCGAGACAAAAGGTTAAGAGAATAAGTGAGAAGCGGAGGAAAATAAAGGCGAAAGAGGAAATCCTTTTCGAGCAGGAGATCCAGGCAGCAGCGATAATGCTGTGATAACTTTAGTAGGTTTCACAATGTGCTGCTTGCTGCCTGGGTAATGGTTCTCTGGGGGTTTGCTGAGGCAGACGGTTCCCCAGTAAGGTTCAGCACTGTGTGGTAGCCCTCGCCCAGCACCCTCAGCAGCCCTATTCTCCTCTAATGATGCTTCCACGCTTCAAAGTGCTCCAGTGTACGAACACACACACATACACACACACACAAATCCTTTTTGGATGAAAGTGAAAAACTGTGTCTATCTACAGTGGGTGTGTGAGGTTGGCATATTTTTCAGTATTTTAACTGTAAATAGTATTAATACTGGAAGTTAAATGAGTTCAATGTATTTAACAATTTTGTATTCTGTTGTTTAAGACACATTTTCTCAGAAAAGGGCTTTTTTAAAAAGGTTTTTGAGATACCAACATCATTGAAATGTTTCAAATTCCAAATTGTGGTATAGAAACAGGTTTGATATTTTTTTTTTCCATACAAATAAATAAGGTACAAAACTTCTGTTACCCTTTGTGTGTCATAAATGATCCACCGCATGATGTATAACAGCAACTTCTTGATAACCACCGGAGACATCATACCATGCCATACCATACCAACCATCTGGGATACCACAGCAACTGCCTCTAAGTCACCAAGCAACACCAATCTAACAACCACAGTCAACAACAACACAGCAACAGTCTTAAATAGCATTGCCTCTCAGCACTTCAATAACACCAACTAAACAAGCATTTAGCAAGAGAATACCATCTGCCGGGGATTCCATAGCAACCACCCAGCAAACACTTAGCAACAGCATAGTAATAACCTAGAAGATAACAGCAACCATTAAAAAAAACATAAAATCCACCTGGGATACCAGGGCAACTATCCAGCAGGCACTTATCTACAGCATAGTAATAATTTGGGATACCATAGCAACCAGCCAGCAACACCAAATAATCCACCTAGGATACCGCCCAGCAACCTCTTATCAACAGCAAAGTCATAATCTAGAATACCATAACAACCAGCCACCAGCACCGTAAAATCCACCTAGGATACTACAGCATCTATCCAGAAACCAGTTACTAACAGCATAGTGATAAACAAGAGTACCGTATTAACCAGCCAGCAACACTATAGAATAAACCTGGGTTACCAGGGCAACCATCCAGCAACCACTTATCAACAAGGTAATAATTACCTGGTATATCACAGCAACCACCCAGTAGTCACTTATTAACAGCATAGTAATACCCTGGGATACCACAGCAAACACCCAGCAACCACTCATCAACAGCAAATTAATAATGTAGAATACCATAGCAACCAGCCAGCAACACCATAGAATCCATCCACCTGGGAAACTACAGCAACCACTTATCAACACTGTAGTAACAACCTGTTATACTGCAGCAACCACCCAGCAACCACTTATCAAAAACAAAATAATAAACCTAGAATACCACAGCAACCAGCCAGGACAACTGTTTAATCCAACTGGGATACTACAGCAACCACTTATCAACAGCAAAGTAATAATCTAGAATACTATGGCAACCAGTCAGCAACCACTTATCTACAAGGTAATAATAACCTGGTATACCATAGCAACAACCCATGCAACCACTTATAAACAACATAGTAATAACCTAGAATATCATAGAATCCAGCCACCAACACCATATAATGCAACTGTGATTCCAAAGCAACCACTTATTAACAGCATAACCTGAGATACCACAGCAACCACTTATTAACAACATAGTAGTAATATAGTCAAGTCAAGTCGTTTTATTGTCAATACTCCATATGTACTGGACATACCACAACAACCACCCAGCAACCAATTATCCAAAATTCAGTAATAATCTGACATACCAAAGCAACTTAAAACATGTGTAAATAAAATGAATCAGGACATTAGTTTAAATAATGTAATAATTATTGTCTTAATTTTAACTAGTGTCAGTTATTATGTTGATACATTCTGTTGTATGTACAACTATTTAATGTACTTTTATTGCAAAGTATTACCCTATGATTAAATTCTTTGCATTGACTTGCACTGAATTCTCACAAGCATTGTTCTTCCCACTTCACTTAAGTTACACTGTGCAGTTAGCAGCATGCTTAGCCCAGAGCAGCTTAGCCCAGAGCACATTTTCAGAAACGTTCTGAAAATGTGTGATATAATAATGGTTTTCATAACAATGTTATTTGAATATTTCTCACATTATGTTCCAAAAATAAAAATTAAAACATTGACACAAGGGTAATTGCAGTGATGTTGTTTCATTTATTGTTTAAAAACAAAAAATAATAAAAAAAACTTTCTAAGAAAATCAAGAAATGAATGAATTTTAACTTTAACATTCAGAAAACATTCTACTATCCAAATTGTTAGCTTGTTTTTTGATGCTATAGATCTGTTTTTATTATCATTATGTAGCTTTAGGTTATCCAACATTCCTGAGAAATCCTGCTTTGTGAAATATCTGGCCTTTTTTATGGAGTTAAATGATGCCCACTGAAAATGTCACATCAGGCTTCTCCCTCAGCACCTCAGAACGGAAAGGACAACAGAGGAGACGGAGGATTCGGCTGTTTTTCCACCAAATATAGCCGTGTCCTGCAACGCCTGTGTGCTGACACTTCTTTGGGTAAAGGTCTTCATGCTGGAAGATGCTCACCTTCTATACACCACAAGGACTCCACTTGTTTAATGTCAGCTCTTCTTCTGTGCATTCACGAGCACCCTGCTCTCTCCTCTCTCTCTCCGAAAGGTTAAGAAGAGCAAGTGTCAGAGAAGGAGAGAGATAGAGAGAATGAGAGAGATTGAGAGAGACAGAGAGAGAGAGGGAGTAGTGTATTTGTATTTGTATGTGCATTTGTACCCGTTCTCTGTATTCAGCTGTGGTCTGGTTCTTTGAGTAAAAGGTTAAGACGGTGAGGGCCTGTTGCTTGGCCAGATGCTTCCCCCACCGCAGGGTCCCTCAGGGCCAGTTCTTCTCTAGTTGCTGATGAGGCTACTTTGCCAGTAGGTCACTGTAAATGTGAATCACCTAATATTTAAGAATGGAAGGAAAGTACAGACAGTATTCAGTATGGCCATGATTTAGTGACCGTTCGTTGAACCTTTTTCATTTAGTATGGAAATATGCTTCTCGAAGTGCATTTCACACCTGAAAGATTGAACCAAGGTTTACGGTTTACATTTATGATGGTATACATTTGATCCATTTAGTTTTGGTTTCATATTAGACTTCAGTTCACTAAAGAACTTTACTACAGTCTTCCAAAATCACCTATGTATTAGTTTTATGACAGATATAACAGAACTCACATCTTCCAAAAAGTTATACATTGGTCACTCCAGTCCAGGTCACTCAAGTTCTGGGGATCATTAAGATTTTTTTTTTTTATTTGGAAATGTGAGATGGATCATTGAGATGGTGTTCTTTTTGGCCAGCAGTGTTTTTTTTTTTGGCCTGGGACCTCTCCCATGAAGGCCATTTTTGACCACGCCCTTTCTCATTATTAAATAACTAACACTGACCTTAAAAGAGAACTCCAGTGTAAAATGGACTTATGTTGTAGTAAAACATGATAAAAAGACTGGCTGACAGGTGGCATAATTTGCCTCGATAAATCGCTTTTTCCACCGTTATCCAGCTCAAAGTAGCTTTGTTCCTCCTTGCTATAATCCGGAAAACCCTGATATTAAAAACGAGGCATTAATAACTTAAAAAGTGCACAAGAAGTTTAAGAAAATCACTTTTTACATCCTATAACACGAGCTTCAGCTCCAAGTGCTGCCATTATTCCTGGCGCTGGCTGCTATGCTATGCTAAGTCTACATAGTCTACGTAGTCTACGTCTTTCTGGATCTCGGAACGCTGTGGCAGGGAGGAGTTGTGCTACCCATCAAAGGTAAGTATTTTTTATCTTGTTTTATTACAACCAAAAGTCAATTTTATACCAGAGTTCTCCTTTAACTGAGGATAGTGAGACCTGCAGTTTTTTAATGTTGTTCTGGGTTCTTTTGTGACCTCCTGGATGAGTTGTCCATGCCCTTTTGGAATAATTTCGGAATTTTGGTCAGTCAGCCACTCCTGGTAAAGCTCACCAGTGTTCCATGTTTTCACCATTTGAGAATAATAGCTCTCTTGTAAACTTTTCCAGACTGATAGATGTCACTGATCTTGTTTTCTCATCTATTTTTGAATTTATTCAGATTGCAGCATAATGTGTTGCTTTTTGGGCTCTTGTAGCTCCTTCATGTTGTCAGACTGGTTCTATTTAAGTGGTGATTTCTTGATAAAACAGTTAGGTTCACATCTAAATATGTATGTTTTTAGTGTAAACTTGACTTTGTGAGGAAGCCGTTTGGTTAAAGAGCAGATTTGATGACCCAAGATGTTGAATCCTCTTCATGAAAGTGTTGTAAGACATCAAAACAAGTTAGATGAATCAGTTTTAGGTGCATGGAACAAAGCAAACCTGTTTACTCACCTTATACATAATACAACTAGCAAATGGCATGACCCAATTTATGTACATTTATCATTTACAGGAAACAAAATACACTTCAAAAACAACAGCAGTAAAAACAACACAGTGTATGAATAAATACTACTCTGTGATATTCATTTTTAAATCTGATCTCTACATAAACACAGTGTTGAGGGTAACTGACAGCGCAGAAACCCTTATACAGATGATAGGCACTAAGAAGAAGAGGAGCAGCTACAGTTGCTTGAGGCACAGCAGCCTATATTAAGGGTTTATTTCGGTTCCCTAGAGTACATCTGGTATAAAGTGTACCCTCAAGGGTTCATTACTTGACCTGAAGAAAGCCCAGAAGGTTCAAATAAATATGCAGCTCTATCTTAGGGGTACAGCTGCATACAAATTTGCACATTCCGAGCTTTTTTTTTTTTTTTTAGGGTGAGATAATGAGCCCTTGAGGGTACACTTTATGTCAACTGTACATTTTGGGACAGAAATAGACCAATAATGTTCCTCTGTTTCTGACAGCGTGTAACCACTAAAGTAAGTAAAATAGAGCTTTTTGTGTTTGATAGAAATAAGATAAAACCAGTATTGTGCACTCCAGAATAGTCCATTTTTAGTCGTTTGATGATGATTAAAGCGAAGTAAAAGCTTGCAGTAGCACTGAATAATAATTTCTAAACCTGGGTTTTGAATTCCTTCAGTGAACAGTTAAATTCAGTTAGTTAACGTCATGGCCTGAGAGCTACAAAACCTGCTCACACCAGCTAAAGTGAAGATGAGGCTTTTATTTTGTAGTACACTCATTCACCAAAAATAATTTGTTGGAATTGAATGAAACTTTAAATGTGTGAATATAATGATGATTTATTTCATTGATCAGTAGAATAGAGTGAAAGGATTTGTTTCATACAGCTGGTCCAACAAATGCTTAATTAGAGACAAATCAAGTGACCAGGAAGTGTTGCAATCTGACAGAGACCATCCTGAAAAACTATTGCTGTTGTTTGTAGATGAGCATTATCTTGTCATGCCCTGTCATGAGATGCAGCACACAGTTTGTTGAGCTGTTAACGTCCCTTGTATCATTACTAGTGATAACTGACTGTCATTTGTGATGGCTGCCCAGATAATCACACATCAAGGGCAGGATTAAAACAAGCCTCATGCCATAATCTGTTGTCTTTGGAACCCAAAACTGAACCTAGATACGTTGCTAAAGACGATACAATTCCGGTCGATAGCAGGTTTCTCGTTCTTTCACAACAGCACTGCAAACAAAGGTTGCAGTGTCATTGGCTGGCTGATAGACAGCCTTGAAAGTAAGCAATTCATCTAGACATCCATCTTGCTTCTCTCAGACTAGTGGTGCTCCCTCTCTTAGGTCTCAGGCCTCTTTCAATGAGGCAAAATATATTTACATTTACATTTAAGGTGGGTTAAAGTGCTTCGTTGTTTACTTCAAAATATCCATAGCTAGTTTGTGGAGACTAAGACCAAGAGATACACAAAGCTATTTAAAAAGATGAGCCTTCAGTCGGCATTTGAAGACTGCGAGTGACTCTGCTGTTCTGTCACCCAGTGGAAGTTGGGAAGTGTTCCACCACCTTGGTCCTCCAGCACAGAGAAGAATCGGGATGTTTGTTTCCTGTGTGTTTCGAGGGATGGTGGTTTGTGCTGAGTCGTACTGGAAGCTCTAAGAACTCTTGGTCCAGATCTGGCTTTGACCATTGCCATCAAGTAGGAAGGAGCTGGTCTGTTTTTGGCTTTGTAGGCCAGAGTTAGGGTTTTAAATTTGAAGACGAGTCGTGCTGCTGCTGATTCTAAACTAGTTGCAGGGTTTTTGTGGCTCTCAGTGGAAGACCAGCCAGTAGAGAGTTGCAGTAGTCAAGTTTTGAGATCACAAGAGACTACACAAGCACCTGAGTGGCTTCCTGAGAGAGAAATGGCCACAATTTTTGAATGCAACTAAGACAGTCAGTGACGTCTCACCAAGAGGTACACTACCCAAAAGTAGCCTTTGAGACACTTGTTTTATAGGGCAGCAGTGGAAGCACTGTTATGTCTTTTTGCAGCAAGACTTATCAGTCTAATCAGACCACACCTGCAATCATTTATATCTGTGTGTAGTTTGTTTTATGACAATGCTAAATAAACATTTTATTAAAAATGTACACAAAACATTTGCAACATTCAGGAAACATTCAGAAAAAATGAATTAATGAAGCTCAGAAATGGAAAGAGTATGGGCATTTTATGGTCAAGTATTTAAAAGGTCGCACTTTATAATACGTGTCTGTAATAACTGTGTAGTTACACATTAATAACCATGTAATAATATTGTAACAACTTGTAAAGTATGCATTGTTACAGAATGATTACATTTGCACAGGTAATGTAATGACACATGTGTAACAGTGCCAGAATATATTATCGCTGTCCAATGAAAAATAAGTATCTCCAAAAACAACAACTTTACAGGAGAAAAAAAAAAAAAAAACTTCCAAAATTTCAATGGAAGTCAATGTAAAAAGAGTTTATTTCAGGTCATTTTGAAGTATGTCTATTGGTCCATTCAACAATAAATTTTGGCACAGTTTAAGGGAAGGTTTGTCTGTTCAAATTATGTTGTAAACTAAAAAAAAAAAAAGAAGATACTTGTTTTTCACTGGAGAGTGACGATATAGTAAAATATGTTGTCCATATTTCCATAATAAATCTTAATAATGATGTTTATTATGCAAAAATAATCCCAGCCCAATGCTGAACCTAATTATAATACACAAGAGAAAATTACATTACATAATCTTACAGAACTGTAATATATCTGTGTTGAAGCTTACTTCACCAGTAACTGCATTGCTATTACATGATTTGTTAATGTGTTATTACACAGTTATTATAGACACTTATTTTAAAGTGGGATCAAAATGTATGTATTGCAAAACATTCAACAATTACTCAATGACTTGTCAACTTGTCAAACACTGACTTTAAGTAGATTTTTGTCAGTGCAGTGTGAGGAATGTGAGCATGCATGCAGAACGTCTGATCTTCTCGAATGTCATCGTTTTGCACTGAAGCCTGAGGTGTTATTTCAGACGTATTTAAAACTGGAGTAAATTACTGAACCTTACTTTTACCCACTTTCTCATCCTCGTTTCTCTTCCGCGGTTCAAATACAAGGCTTCAGCAGCAGAATGCTCCCTGACCTGTGAGATTTGTAAACCTGTAATTGGCTGTCACCTAATTGCCCTCCAAATGCTGGCTGGAGAGCGGTGGATCAGCAGCCACTGATATCGGAGGGAAGGAATGGACGGGTGGTCTGGAGGAGAAATTTCTCCTGCATATGTCTCTTTTTATCTCCCAGCCCACCTGAGAGCAATTTGCTGGGCTGTGCGGACCACAGCGATGTAGCAGGAGGCCTGGAAGTGAAATCCCCCCCAGTGATGCCCCCAGGAGAGGGGATGCAGGAGTAGTGAGCACAGCAGGTTAGGGGTTAGTTGTCTCGCCAAGGTGTATAGCTTTTATTCTGCCCTTTCCCACACACTGTTTTTACAATTTGGATTTCAGTGGAAGTACTTACCAGGATTATTTTTGATTGATAGTTGCCTTTTATTTAATTATAGAACAGGTTCGGGTGATTGGGACCTGTGTAATGCGATTCATTGAAGCAAACAGGAATGAGCTTTCCACTCCACTTGCTCTCAAGTCTATAAATGGATGTGAATGAATGATTGACAACTGAAGGTCAAGGCCAGAAACACCTGTAATCATCTTTCTAACATGGGACTTTTATTCTGCCGCTTTTTGTCTGGTGACAAGTGGCTGTACAATCAGGAAAACATGACAGTCAGATTTATATGTAGCATTTTATTATTTTTATTTCTGAAATTCTAAAATAATCTTGGAAAGAAGATACAGTATTTATCTTAACGTTTAAAGTAACATTCTGTAGCATATTTCTTTACCTTATTTTACAGCTTTACAGCTTTAAAACCATTTAATTCTCCTCTGAAGTCTAATAGGAAAACTTTTGAGGACACTGCTAAGAATACCGCTAACTGCACTGCACTATGTAACTTTGGTGAAACAGGCAGGACAATGCTTGTGAGAACTGTGAATTGCTTTTTTTACTTTCGACTATGAAGGAACAGATAATGACTCATGTAGTAACTTAAAAGTGTTAAACACCTTCTGTGAAGCATTTAAGTGGGCTTTTATCTAGGGTCTTTTATTAATTTGAGGCAACAATAGTAACTTTTGGTCTTCCTTCCCTGGGGCTGTCCTGATTCAATTCAATTTTAATTCAATTTTATTTTACAACAAAGGTTGTCACAAAGCCGCTTTACAGGAAAAACAGGTCCACGCCTCTTATGAGCAGCACCACAGAGATGCCAATTTTATGGTGACACAGTGGCAAGGAAAAACTCCCTTTAAGAGGAAGAAACCTTGGAAGGAACCAAGACTCAGTCCGAGGAACCCATCCTACTCGGGTTGACCCGCTCAGTACAAACAAATAACAAACAACAAACAAATAACATAACAAAAACAGTACAGAGAATTAATGTGAACTATGGCTAATATAACAGGTACTAATTTATGACAAGATTAGTTCTTGTCATAATATGGATTCAAACATTACTCAAATAGAGCTATTTCCTGTATTCCAACTCTACCTCTTCACAACTTTACAACTGATGCTCTCAAACACATTAAGAGAACTAAAAGTTTAAATAATTAACTCTTGAAAAGTTCAGCACAGCTGTGAACTGAAAGCCATTCCAGGTGACTCTACCTCCTAAAGCTGACTTAGGCACCGGTTTTGTCTCCATTTTGGCCTTTCTGTATATACGAAAACGTAAAATAAAAATATCTGGATTCATGAGGACAGGGCCTGAGAAAATCCAGCCAAGGTGTGCAAAGTTATCATCTATGCAAGAGACGTCTACTTCGAAGAATCTAAAATATAAAACATTTTCTGTTTGCTAAATGATTTCATATGTTTTTCTTTAGTATCAATCTTACAATGGAGTGAAATTGGAATACAAAACACTATATTTAAAGTGTATCCCAACATCTAAAATGATTGTTGAGTGTATTCCATAGCTGTGTCACAACAAACAAACAAGCTACAAGTTGTAAATGCTTTGGTCATGCCATCTGTAATGGGCAAAAGCGCTTGGTTTGAAATTGTAGAAAGGCTGTTCACTGAAGCAAATTCTAATAAATTTCCAACTTGGCTGCCAAATAAATGTACAGTATAACTGAACACGAATGACTGACATGAACATGAAGTGTTTGCTGCTTTGTTGTAAAAAAAAAAACAGTTGTATAAGTGTAACATTGACTTTTTGTTTTGCTGCTTTGTTGGTTTGGTGGCAAACCATGCTTTTCCAAGAGTGACTGTGAAGGTTCGACAACAGGAAACTGTTCTTTATACAGTATGTTGTGAAAACTTCCATCTGCATCTTCAATGAGAGCATTACCCATTCACTTCAGCAATGTTGCGTACAACAACCCCCATTCGGAATGCATCATAAACACAAAAGTATGTATACAAGCCTGTAATGTAAGGCATTGCCCCCGCACTCATCACTATTCCATGCCTGGACGGGGAATGGGCTCAGTCTCCATTCCACGCTCAGCATGCCACTGGGCAGCACACTGCGAGAAAGATGATGTGAGAACCCCTAACCCAGCTAACCCCTAGCCTTGCACTATGTCACTTTAGCTTCACACATGAGCATGGAGAAGAGACACTGAATAGCTGGCCTTGGGCAGCGAGGCTCGTGGGTGCCAAGGCAAGCCAGGCTCCGCTGGTACATGCAGCCCTTGCGCCTGGAGCCAGGAGAGCGGGCAGTTTGCATTTCACAGTTGGCTCTCACTTCTTGTCAGAAATAATGCTTTTGTCTCAGCTTGTGAGAAGTGGAAACTAGAAACTGCAACAACTCGCCCAGCATAGCCGGATTACAATTTCAGCGAATTTCTCCAATCTCTTCGCTTTGTCTTTAGATCAAGAAGAAATGCATCATCAGGTACCAATATCATCCCAACCTTATACTGTGCAAGTATACAGAAAAACAAGATCATTCAGTAATACTTTACAATAAGGGTAATTTAATTAACATTACTTACGACAGAATGTCTCAACTAATAATGGATTGACTTTAGTACAATGTACAACATTCTTAAGCATTAAAATTTAGATTTAGTAATGTTTAACAATGTCTTAACAATGATTGTTACTGCTGTAAGTACTGTTAATTATAACGCTTATTGTAAAGTGTTGTACAGAAGAACCCAGCTAACAGTTTTTGGTAAGTAACTTATCTGTCAACTTTTCTAAAATCTCTTGGAATACTCTTATTTAACGTTTTTAAGCATTCTATTTTTAAGCATGGCTATTAATTTTAATGTTCTTTTAAATGTTTCCATAATGTTAGTGTTACTATTGCAACAATTCTGTTAACCCATTTGTGACATAAATTGTATTTTAAGCACTGCTTAAAAAAGTGATCTGGCTGCATAATTTTGTCCTGAGGCAACAATAAAAATAAAAAAAAAAACACTTTAAATACATTTAAATAAGCACATTAAACCAAAAAGAAAATTTAAAACCTTTATGTGTTTCATTACATTTGCACATAATGCGCATTGTGGCGTGAGGAGGCGGGGGAATCGTGGGTCCGCCCCACGCCGGAGCGCACAGCCCAATGTGTCCCAGCTGGCTCGCATCCGGACTGATTAAGCAGCCGGCTGGGACAGGTATAAAACTCAGCCTCAGCTCACTGAAGGAACACTTACACTGGGGAGCTGAGGGCTGAGGCTGCGCGGACTCGTATTTAGCCTTTAAAGTAAAAAAAAAAAGTAGTTCTACAGACTCTAGAGCCCCATTGGGCTGGGCTATGTTTGTTTAAGTTATTTTGGGTGTGGTGGAGGGCAGTTAAAAGCCGAATAAAGGTATGCTTTGAGTTTCATTTACTCCCCGTGTCTGTGTTCACTGTGAGCTTCCTCCTTCCGGGTCACAGTGGTCACGCCCCTTTCCCCAGGGGCCTACCACAACATATACAAATTGTACTATTTAACCTTAATGTTTTTTTTTATATTATTATTATTTATAACAGCATAATCATATCATGTACTGATAGAAAAAAAAAAAGACTACTCCACCTCCAGGTAGAATAATAGACCAAATTCATCCTGCCCATTTTATTTAATGGAGGCTTGTCTTGTGACATTATGTTTAAAAGATAACATTAAATATTTAAGAGATATTAATGAAGCATAATCACCAAAAAAGGGCAACACAATGTCATAGAGGGTTAGCGATGTGATGCAAACCATTATGATATTACACATTTTCAGAACATTCCTGGAACTTTTTTTTTCTGTAATTAAAAAATGTAATATTTGACATGCATAATACTCGTTCTTACCCCGTGACTTTTGTAATATCTCATAAAAGCCAAAGAATGCAGGTCTGAACTGTGAGACATGCATGTGTGCTTCTGAATGTAGATGTGGTTTCTGCCAGAGATAATTGTTTATCTGTTCTCGTGGACAGTTTTAGCCAGACATTGCCAGTCACGATCATCAAGCTGTCCACTGTGGGTGCTAATGCCTTCACTGTGGATGCAGGAATGTTAAATGCCTCCACGAACTTCAGAAATGGAATGTCACATCCATCTACAAGTCATCGATCAAACTTTGTTGCTTAATAATTTATGTCAAAATACAAAAATCACTTTTTTTATAGGCATAGGTGTTTTCAAGCCATCTCCTAATTCATCACTTCTTGATCCATAAAAAGTACAACAACAAACTAAGAACATACACTATATAGGCTAAAGTATGAAAGGATAAAGGACGCCTGCTTTCTCATTGTTTCTTCTGAAATAAATAGTTTATTTTACTTTTATTGGAGTAACTGTCTGTAATGTCCAGGAAAGGCTTTTTACTAGATTTTGGAGCATTGCTCTCAGGATTTGGATTGCATTTTGCACCAATAGCTTTACTGACTTCGGGATGTTGGATGATAACCACCCCATCTATTTCCCCAACTCCCCAACTCATCACAAAAATGCTGGACAAAACATTGTGCCATCATTCCAGAGAACACAGTTCCACTGATCCACAACTCAATACCAGGTTGCTTTATGCCCATTTATTGCTCACACCTGTCTTGGTGCCAAAGAGTCACATTCAGTTGGCAATACTTGGTAAGTTACAGAGACTAGACAAGTTGCATGACTGTGCATTTGAAAATCTGAACATTAAGCAATGGGTGCAACTTAAATTTGCAGAAATGAGCAGGTACGTTTCCAAATGTTTAGATATATAGTGCATAATACAGTTTTGTTATATGGTTTATTCATATAACATGTAAATACTGTAAACATTTACACAAGTTTAAAAGAGAGCAGTACTGATTAGACTAACTTAATGATTGTAGATAAACTAACGATGATGTTCATACATTTCATACATTATTTGCGCGTTCGTCCAAAAATCCTGCTTTGATCAATATCTGTTATCTTCCATGATTTTCCCCCAACGATTTTGCCCCAACAGAAGCCAAAATCATGTTTGGAGCTCAGTTTGGCTCAGTAAACACCACAAGTTGCAAATAGCCCAAAGTCCAAGGCTTTGGCACCGAGAAAGCCTGGCATAAGCCTCACCGAACCCAGAAGAGCCTGTGGAAAAGCGATTAGCGCGAGAACGCGCTGGCTCACATGGCTTAAGCCTGGCTGTGCAAATAGGCCCCCTTTTTTATTCAATGATAGCACTTCTGAGGCAAAGATGAGGCACTTAATGGCCTGAATGACAGAAGTGAAGGACACTCTGAAGACGAGCGAGACACAAGCAGCAGCTAATGTTCCTGCTGGAGACGTACTCCACGCGAGGCCCGGCCTGCTTGTTTGCTAAGAGTGTGTCGGCGTCCGTGTTTACGAGCGCCGCGGGGCTACAGGGAAAAGACTGAGAGGTCTTGTAGGTGGGTCCATCTGGCTTGATGATTTGTCATTGTTGTCTGGGGCGATTCGGATCGGTTGTTCCAAAGCGGTGGGACGACAGATGCCAGGATTTCAGAAGAGCTGGAGATCGCTAAATAAACAAATAAGGGCGAACAAAAAGGAGTTAGACAAAGTACAGTATGTCGCCAATCTCTACACCTGGTGCTTCGCTCTTCCCAGCACCTGCTGGACTTCCCCTGATGAGCAGGAACGAGTGAAAAAGGAGAAAGGGAACGAACATTAGGAGGAGAGCGGAAGGCAAAAAGTGGTGTGTCAGCTCCTCGGGGGTACCTACCTGTCGCCCGTGGGGACCTGAACCTAGGCCCGGGCCAGACAGCCTGCATGCACTCAGCATTTTCTGTGGCCTGCTGTTACAGGAGCCTTGTGCAATATGCCATCCCTTCAGCTCTCACCCAGCGCCTCCCCGGACCACCCACGTTCGCTATTCTCAGTGCCCTTCAGACACATAATACATGCATATTTCTATTGTTAGCGCCTGAGGAACTGATTCACTCAGCTCTGTTGGCATGTAGAGCAGCGAGGCAGCCACAGCAAAGCTGAGATAAGGAGAAAAAAAAGTACAGCAGGTGATATGAGAAACGCAGGTGACTGCAGGTGATATGGAGGAGCTATTATCAAGAGTTTTAAAGGAATTTGAAGGTAACGTATGAAACTGCTTATGACACTACTGATGTAAGCTTGCGAAAGCTGCCTTCTACTGTGACATTTTCCATTTCAAATAAGGTTAACCTTTAAAAAAAAGTACTTATTTTTGTTATTCAAATGTAATTACATTGTTACAAGTGAGTAACAAACAGTGAATTGATTGTAAATTGAATTTAAATGAGTTTTGAAGTCAAGTACTGACAAAAATGACACTTCATGAAGCAATGTTCTCTTATCTCTTAAAATCAATTCATAAAAAAATAAAACTAATGTGTTTATCAACATCCCTTCTAATGAAAGCAGCAGGTTTTAGATGAGAAATGCAGGTGACTGCAGGTGATATGGAGGAGCTATTATCAAGAGCTTTAATGGAATATGAAGATGCTTTCCACTGTGACATTTTCCATTTTTTAAATAATGTTAACCTTTAAAAATGTGTTTATTTTGTTACTCAAATGTAATTACATTGTTACAAATGAGTAACAAACAGTGAATTGGTTTTAAATGGAACCTAAATTTGTTTTAAAGTCAAGTACTGACAAAAATGACAATCATAACTTTCAATTTCTTAAAATCTGAAGTATTAAAACCCAATCTAAAATTAAAACCCACATGTTTATGGACATACCTACAAATGAGCGAAAAAGCCTGTCTAGTCCCTGTAGAAAGGTGTTATGAATTACATTAATAAGAGGCTCTCTGAAATGTAAAACATAAACATAAATCTATTAGCACCAAGTCTAATTCCAGATGTGGGATCTATACCTAGAGGTATATAAGGACTCCAGCATTGAGCTGTGTTCTCTGGAGTGATAGTGCTCCATCCAATACTTTTTGAAATGTGCTGAAGAATGGGGGATAAGAACATCCCGACCTCACCAACATGCAATCAGATCCTCACACCAATGCTCCAAAATCCATAGGTAGAAAGCTTAACCTTTACAGCACATAGACAATTACTCAAACAAACAACACAAGTAGTATAAACTATTCTAATTCTCTTAATATCCATGATTTTGGCTGAACGGTGGTTAACGGGATAAGCATAAAGTATACCTCTCTGTTTACCTCCGGTAAACTCCAGGTATTTTCCAGTTGAGAGTACACTATTTGCGATTGGCTGTCACTTCTAATCAGGGGTGTTTGCTGAGTGTAAATGATTGTGTTGGGTTTTGATTGTAAAGCCTCATTGGGTATTACAAAGGCTCTATATGCATGTAACATTATTTCATATTTTTTTCATATAGTGTGTAAGCAAACAAACCAAAAAAAAAATAAAAAATACTGTAAAAAGCTGCAGTTCCAACAAAGTTGCTTCAATGCTACAGTGATTGATGAGAAATAAACAAATTTATATAGAATTGCATAGTGATTTCAGTGTATCTTTTTATGGATTTTTACTTTAATGTGTAAAAGAACCAAAAGAACGGCAAACTTACATGAATGTATACACATAAAAGATCTAAGCTATCACTTTATTTAATATTTTATTCAATCTCTATTTCATGTATAGTTCCTCTTGTCAAACCTTTATTTTTTTTAAACCAAAATGATTCTTTTTCTTCTCACATCCAGTCACTTCCGTCAGTGTGCAATTGCAATGTGCTCGCTAAGTTCTGATCTAGTGTTTGACTCACGCTTCTCTGAGCCATACTGAACTGCACGTGTCTGACACACAGTGGGTTGCAGAGTTCATGCAGTGCCAACTCCTGTCTTTTTACTTGAATGGACACACACAGATGGGCTGCAGAGGTGATCAAGGGTGGGTTTCCTGGAAAAATAGATGCTGCAAACTTCTTCCTTTCCGCTGTGTGAAAACCCAGTGTACACCGAAGCTGTCATCAATATGTCTGCTTCACTGAATGTACTTCTTTTCAAAAGAGCAAAAGATCGCTGTGTTCTAACTGCGAGGATAAATAAAATAATCAAGCATGTTTAGAGGTTATCCATCTGTGTTCTGAAGGAAGAAATCACCCACAGAACACCTGCTTCTGGGTTTTATTTCTTTTTTTCCTATGGCATGACCAGTATTAAAATATCTTGGACAAAAATCCAATTTTCTTGAAATGAAAAAGTCTGATGTTTATAATGGTGTAGAATTTCAACTTTTACTTCAATTCAAAGACATTTTTTCAAAGACATTTTTGATACATTGTTTCCTATCAAATTGTTGACAATGCATCTACAGTTAAATTATTTATTTTTTCCTTTTGTATGCTTGTCTCTGGAGTCTTCTGGTAGAAATTAAATTTGAGTTCAAATAAGAAGCTTAAGAACAATAGACCCATATCTGCTTATTTTAACGGACTATTTTTTAATAATCATTAATTTGGTAATAGTAATTCAATCACTGTGAGGTCCTGTTCTTTTTGGTTGGATTATGTTTTTTAGATAACCAGATTGGGTCATTTTTTATAATAAGTGTCTCTAGGACCTTGGTGGTTACACATTAAGAATCCATATAATAACTGTGGAACTACCAGAGAAGTATGTATTGTTACAGATTAATTACAGTTCTTCAGGTTATGTAATTACACTTGTGTATTAGTGACAGTTAGACAGAGCAGAATATCTGTAATGATTTTAATAAAACAAAAACTAAACAGTTACAGCCTTAATTACATATCAAACAAGAGCTACTGAGGAAATATTTATGTATACACAACTTGTTTCACACACATAGATATGTAAAAAACACACACTATGAGAAAAACTTACCAAATTACACAAAATCCACATTGACACACATGTGCAATAACTGTCTGTTTCACTTTTCATATTTCACTTAAATTCATCCCTTCTATGTACAAGCTTTGGATTGAAGATTGAAGACAATTCATGCTGCCACTGCATTCTGAATCAGTTACAGGATAACCAATAGTTACACAATTATTACAAGGGTTATTAATATGTAATTTTACAGTTATTAGATATATTTAGGATATGGAGTGGAACCCTACCTTCTCTCAAAGAATCATCGCCTGCTTCTGTGGTTTTCATATTTCACTTTCTCTAAATTCACCCCTACTGTATATAAACCTTCGATAATGAGCAATAAAATAAATTATGTAGCATAATACTTGTACACAGTGTAGCTGAGATGCTTTCTAGCTATACATATCCTTCTTTACTTTACATGGGTGAGAGATACATCCTGTGTTAAACCAGAAAAGTGCAGAAAACTGACCTCCACCCGAATTCCACTAAAATCTGAATTCTTTACATGGTAATTTGATAGTAACTGGTTGTTTTTTGGCTTTGTAGGCCAGTGGGGGGAAAACAGCAAAGGATTGATTTGACTAAAGTTTGGAAGACTGAAGACGAGACCTGCTGTTGTTGCATTCTGAATCAGTTACATAATAACTAACAGTTAAACAGTTATTACAAAGGTTATTACTTTGTAATTACTCAGTCATTAGGGACACATAATTTTAAAGTTGGATGTTAGCTTCAGTGTGGTTTTCATATTTCACTTACAGGATAACCAATAGTTACACAGTTATTACAAGGGTTGTTAATATGTTATTACACAGTTATTAGCAACACATATCATTAAATAGGACCCTAGCTTCTCTCAAAGTATCATCGCCTGCTTCAGTGTGCTTTTCATATTTCATTTTCACTAGATTCATCCCTACTGTTGTATATAATACTTGTACACCGTGTGTGTAGCCGAGATGCTTTCTAGCTATACTCATCCTTCTTTACTTTACATGGGCGAGAGATACATCCTGTGTTAAATCAGGGAAAAAAAGTGCTTAGTGGCCTGAGGATGTTTCTGATATGTATTCTCAATCGCTTCGCCGAAAACTGACCTCCACCCGAATCCCACTAAAAGCAGAATTTGTTACATGGTAATTTCCTACTCTCTCCGACTTTCTCTCTCTCTTTTTTTATCCTCTCTCTTTCTCTGTCCTGCTTCCATCTCCAGCATATGCACTGCGTGTTGAGATGCGAAAGGGCACCCAATATTTCTTGTAAGTGCAAAAGGAGACAGCCGGCTGCCCCGGGATGTAATTTAACTCGCGGTGCAACCTTCAAAGCCACCCCTGTTTCGAGCTGCTGAAAAGCCTGAACAGTCTTCCTTTAGCACAGATCGTGATTTCATTAGCTCGCTGCATGCTAGGCTACAGTATAAATATTGAGATTCAAAGGCCGCTCACTTATTCCAGTTTGCTGCAGAGAGAGAGCATGTCCTGCCGGATATGGCTGCTGCCGTGGTCAGGGCGACTGTAATTTTGTATTTGTATGCAGGGGTATGTGTGTACCTGTGTGTATGTGTGTGTGTATGTGTGTGTGTATATGTACTTTTCTGTGGGTGTGTGTATGTGTTGCAATCGGGAGCTGGCGAAAAAAGCTAGGAAAATGCCATTCACCTTATGCAAGTTAATGTCCGTTTTTGCCTTAGCCCAGCTTTTCTCTGTAAAAGATTTTTTTAAATAAAATAAATAAATTAATAAATAACTTTGAAAAAAAAAAAAAAAAAAATGCTGATATGCCCTTTTTTTCCGAAGGCCTGGTGGTGGACGCGTGTCCGTTTTCAGGCCTCCCGCTTTTATGCATGCTGCAAAGCGCCTAGCCGAGCTAATAGCGTTTATCTAGCGCAGTTAGCATATCAAATACCTGCTGTCAGTGAAGATTTACATAGCCTCTTGTCTTGGGTTGTGTGTTCAGGAGGTGTGTGCATGTGTGTGTGTGTGTGTGTGGGAAAGGGAAGAAAAAATGTGAACAAAAAAATTATATATATATATATATATATATATATATATCTCTTTCTGCTGTCCATGCAACCTTTTAGCTGCCTATTAAACATGTTTATCTTCTCATAAGAGTCAGAGACCACAGGGATGAAAGCACTAGAATGCAGAGATTCCAGCTCGTTTGTATGTAAGGATCTACAGTATATGAGCACACTTGCTAACATCTTGGCACGGATAAGTGCGCTTTACCTTAACCCTCTCCTTAACCTTGAGGAAACTGTGAATATCTACACAACAGTGGATTGGAATGACCGAGTGTGGTAAGTGTGTAGTATGTGTGGGAGTACACACTGGCTAACCTTTTTATTATCTTAACAGCACATTCCAGCTAGAATGATTATAAGGGCAATGAGGTAAAACTCATAAAACTTATAATACTGTTGCATAGTTAACTAAGCAAAACCTAATTAAATAATAATGCTGCATTAACATCTAAATCCTAAAGGTAGTACTGAGTAATCGCTCAGTAGATAGTAGATACTACTGATAGATATTAGTATAGTATAGTTAATATAGTAGATATTATGATTATAATGTTTCACTATTAACTATTAACATTCACTGTAAAAAATAAAACCGCAAAAAAACGGTCAAATTACTGGCAGCAGCGGCTGCCAAAGAAAAACCCTAAAATTAAAGTAAAATACTTTCATTCATATGAAGTGCAAAACCAGTATATTCACATGCATTTTCATTAAAGGTTTCACATACATACACCAGTATTTTACAATTAAATTTCTTCAATAAAGTGATTTTGATCAACGTTCTGCAGGGAAAAAAACTGTTATTTTACAGTTTTTCAGAGCATATTTACAATTAAATTTCTTCAATAAAGTGATTTTGATCAACGTTCTGCAGGGAAAAAACTGTTATTTTACCGTTTTTCAGAGCATATTTACAACTAAATTTCTTCAATAAAGTGATTTCAATCAATGTTCTGCTTTATTGTCTAACTTTATTGTCTTTCAAGTTGTGAGCTTTATGATTCACAAATTAATGTGTATTTGACTCATTCAGTGACATTCAGTGACAAACTGTATGATCTTTTCAGAATTTCTTTATTAACAGGCTCTCTGCTCATTTAAAGCAATAAAAAGTGCTCAGAGAGTGAAACCACTTATATTAGCACAGTCTAAAACCCAGCCAGGTGGATAAAACTGCTATGAAACTACATCATGGTGAGCCCTCTAAACTGAACATCTAATTAACATAGCCACGCCCCACAGACAGTTGTTTTTTTTAGTTATATTTTCTTTTACACAAAAGAAAGAAAAAATAGGTTTTATTTCTATGGTTATTTTCTGTATTTTTTTTTAACAATGAATAAAAAATGAATAAATAAATAAACCTTACAATTATGAAGAAAACCACTGAGTTGTTGGGAAAGAAATAAACCTTTAAATAATAACACACACATATAATTACATATAATAATAAGTAATTTTACATACATATCTATATAACTTAAGAACATGGAAAAATACCATAAAAATAATATAGCAATATAGCCCTAAAAATAAGAGTTTTAACCGTAATCTCTCATTAATGTCATAATATGTAAAATTAGAACAGGGGCTTGTAATTAACAGAAAATGTCTGTAATTTGACAGAATTAGACTGTAGTAAAAGAAAAGGGATACATAGTGTAAACATTTAGAGTTATTTTCTGTAAAAATAGGATTTTTTTTTTTACAGTGTTCATTATTGAGACTCGCATGTCTCTTTTAGAACTACTTATTAATTATGCCTCCTTTATGGTAACTACTCATTTACATTTTACTAATTACTGCTCAAATCAACATTTACATGCCAAGCACAGATCTAAAAAAAAAAAAACTCCTTTTTTTTCTAAACAATTAGAAACAAAATTACTCTTAACCGTTTGATGCGCAACATATGCACACCCCATTTAATGAGCAACATTTGTTCTATCTTTTGAAATCAATTAATTTTATGATCAGATTTATTTTAAGATGAGTCTTCAGTCAGCGTTTGAAGTGCAGGACAAAGAAGAGTTGGCATGTCTGTCTTATGTGGGATGGTGGGATCATCCTGAGGGATGGTGGTTCAAGATAAGATAGGTAAGAGCTCTTGGTGCCAATTTGGAAATGATCATCAAGTATGAAGGATATGGGGCTTTTTTTTGGCCAGCGACAGGGTTTTGAACCTGTTGCAGGTGGTGACAGAGATACTGGAGCTGAAAACATGTATAATGGCTGTAAAAATTAAAAAAAAAGGTGGTTTATTAATTAAAGGTAGGAAGTTATGGGTGCCTAATGGTCCAGCAGGCTAAGCCCTGCCACTATGATCGGAAGATCGCTGGTTTTAATTCCGGTGCTGCTTGCCATCAGCTGCCGGAGCCCTAAGAGAGCACAATAGCTTGCCTTGCTCTCTCTGGGTGGGTAGATGGCGCTAATTCTCCTTATCAAGTGTGAAGTCAATCAGCACAAGACATCTGTGAGCTGATGTATCTGAACCAAGTTGCTGCGCTTTCCTATTAGCACGCTGGCTACTCTGCAATGTTTGAAAAGAGGCGGTGGCTGACTTCACTTGTGTCGGAAGAGGCATGTCCTGGTGTTGTGGCATCAGCTGTGATGGGGGATATACAGCTAAGCAGCAGCTAAATGGGTGGGACAATCAGTCTAGTTGATTTGGGGAGAAAAAAATGGTCGAAAATTAGAATTAAATCTTTAAAAATCATTTTGTAATATCAACGTTGATTCATCTTAGAATAGAAGCATAAGTCAATGTCTATTCAACTGTGATTAAACATTGAAAAATCGGTTAGCTTTGTTAAGACGTGAAGCTAAAGGAGGACATTTGCAATTCTTTTTTGTTTCTTTTTTTTTTTTCGTCCGTCTTTCTCCACAGTACCCATTCGCACCATAATCCTGTCACTTGGCTTTCTCTGTTTGATGCTGATATTTTAATTTACGCCTGGCATGCTGCTTTATGGGCCTTGAAGGCTCCTGTCCGGGGCGCCACAATGCACTCCTGCCACAATAAAGAGCGCGCCGCACAGCCACTGTAGCGATTCGCAGGTTGTACGAGGCGGCAGAACTCCGGCTAATGCGAGTCCACTGGGCTCACAGCTGTTCACCGTGAGATAGCGAGCCTTTTTCCCCCTGGAAACCATTCACCAATATTACCAACCCACTTTTACCCCGAACCGTCGCCAGTCTGCACAATTACGCCCTAAACAAACACATTCCCGTACTCATAAAAGCTCCCAGAAAAAAAAAAAATCCTAGCAGACAGTGTCACGGCTGTAATCGCACAGGCAAGCATTTAACGATTCCTAAGTGTTTCGGTCATTTGAACTCCATTCAGGGTGAAATTCCGCTCGCTAACGAACACAGGGTCTTATTTTGTTCCGAGAGAAAGTCTGCGTGCCTCTGGTTCAGCAGCTCGGCGCTGGCTGGCGCTCGGTGATACATTCTGAGTGTAATCAGACCCTCGCACTAATGGCCTGAACGTGCCACGGCAGCAAAAGCAGTGATGAGGCCCCTGATTAAGAGATCCGTGCTTCACAACGCTGTAAAGGATCGGAGCCATGGCAGCGCCTCCATTTACCCCCCCATATGGCGGCCAGCGAGACTTCATAACTCACACTAATAAACATGGGGGAGAGAGGAGAAGCTATAGGCAAACACGAGCAGATGCTGCAAGAAACAATCTGAAATGAAATAATAATAATAAAAAAAAAAACAACAAAAAAAAAACAACAGCAACAAGGTGAATACAGGGAAGGTGCCAGATAGCTAGACCTGAACATGGCTGGCTGTCAGAATGTAAAGGTCAGTTGTATTTTTGTCACTTGAATAACATTTTGTTATAATTTTAGACTCATTTATTCAATACCCAGCTTTCTAACTGCAATAACTCTGAAGCTAGGGTAGTTCAGTCAATATACTGTATTTATATTTTTTTAGAACTCTTTTACTAATATGCTTCTAGCTTGTCTCAGTATAGACTAAATCATCATTCCATTCAATGGTAGCCAATCATCAGGAAAGCCAAAGCTTGTACGTTAATACTTAAGTCATCCTAACTATGAAGAACACATATGGAATTTTAGAATTTAGTAAACAGAATTTAGATGATTTGGGGATATTCAAGCATTTCTTAAAAAAGACTTCACAAGGCATGAGATCATGGCATGGAGACCTGTTGTTTGAACAACACGCCACACACAGTGGGAAAATGTTTGTCGCTAGAAAATGTGCTTTAGCGTCGTACTATATTTAGGTCTGTTTTGGCTGTTATGCTGCTTCTTGAGAAACTTCACATCGCAAACTTTCTGTGTCTTTTTGCAGCCCCTGCTATGCTGGCATGTGCATGTGGGTGTTGGAGGTATATTTTTTGCATTCTCAGACAAAGCGGCTTTTAGATGTGATGCTGGAGACCTGAGAATCACAATGTTTAATTTTGAAAAAGCCAAAGCTTGTAATGTAGGTTGATACAAAAGTCATCCTAACTATAGAGAAAACATATGGAACTATTTTGTTAACAACAAAAAGTGTTAAACAAACCAGAATATGTTTTATATTTTAGATTTTTTAAAGTAGGCACCTCTTGCTTAGATGACAGCTTTGCACATCTTGGCATTTTTTTGGAAAATTTGATCAAGTAGAGTCACCTGGAATGGCTTTTAGTTAACATTTGTGCTCATTTTAACTCAAGATTTAATAACTTGAATTTCTTGCCCTCTTAAAAATGTTTAAGAGCGTCAGTTTTAAAGTTGTGAGGAGGTAGAGTTACAGGTATACAGAGAATAGCTCTATTCGAGTAATGTTCTAATCCATATTATGGCAACAAGTATTCAACTTTGTAACGAAAAAATACTAAATACTTTAAAGAATGAAGGTCAGTAAATCTGAATAATTCCTAGAACTTAAAAATTATCCCCAAGTACAGTTGCAAAGACTATCAAAACATTATGATGAAACTGGCTCTCATCAGGACCACCCCAGGACCACCCCAAGCACAGGATAAGTTATCAGAGTTACCAGCCTCAGAAAACACAAGTTTAACACACCCCAGATAAGAGCACCTAAATGCTTCACAGAGTATTTTGGTTTATTTATTTATTTTTGTATTTACAGTAACCAAGTGATAGTATTTACAATCTCACCAGTTTGCTAGATATTTGGCAACTTGGCCCATGATAGGGATTAGACACAGGCAGGTTTGGGAGACAACTGGGATTTAAAAACATAGATTAGACTTTGTTTAAGTGGTCCCATGCCCTTAACCCCTATTCTACTATGTGTGTTCTGGATCTGTATTTTTTGCTCTGGCATTTTTCTTTTAACCACATTTTGTGAGTGAAATTCACAGTGGTATTGTATTTGGGGATGAATTGTCAGGTCTTAAAAAAAGACTTGGATGGAGACCTGTTGTTTGAACAACACGCAACACCCAGTGGGGAAAACATTTGTCGCTAGAAAATGTGCTTTAGCGTCGTACTATATTAAGGTCTGTTTTGGCTGTTATGCTGCTTCTTGAGAAACTTCACATCGCAAACTTTCTGTGTCTTTTTGCAGCCCCTGCTATGCTGGCATGTGCATGTGGGTGTTGGAGGTATGTTTTTTGCATTCTCAGACAAAGAGGCTTTTAGATGTGATGCTGAAGACCTGAGAATCACAATGTTTAGATTTTAAAAGATTCTGGTAGATATATTTGGTCTATGAATTCCTTTGTTTATACAATGTTACTTAATGTGTGAATTATTATTATAATATATCTTTAGGATCTTCAGAAAATGGGAATTAGCGTAATTATGCTTAGGATTACTTTATGAATGACTCCACCACTTCTGTCTTCATTAACATCAAGAAGATAGAAAGAGAGGGTTCAACTTCATCAACTCCAGGTGGCAGATGTCACGGATTTTAGTAAAAAAAAAAAAGAAAAAAAGTTGTGCTTCAAAAGTGACAC
The DNA here is from genome assembly GCF_023375975.1 of Astyanax mexicanus. NCBI lineage: Eukaryota > Metazoa > Chordata > Actinopteri > Characiformes > Acestrorhamphidae > Astyanax > Astyanax mexicanus. Next base: position 21,899,515 of record NC_064415.1, on the reverse strand, counting down.
TGCAGCTTGATGTCTAGCTAAATTTAGTGTAATGAGAAAAAGGTTTTTTTTTTTTTTTCGTTTTTATTAAGATCCACAGATAATTTTTATGATCCAACAGGAAAAAATACAAATAATAAACAAATTACATATTGAGTAGTTCAATTTAACATTTCGGATAAGGATATGACCAGGTTAAGTAGGTATGATTTATGGAGGTATTTAAAATTATGACATCAACTTGTGGCATTTAGAGCTTACCCCACGATACTCTACGCTTTGGGGCTTAAGAGAACCATTACAGCAATCTAGTGGCAATAGAACTGCTGACATGTATACTGCTCCTAATTTGCTGAATGTTTACAAACTCACACTCAAACACACACACACACAAACACACACACACGGATAAACACAGCAGATGGCATCGGACATTGTGTCGAGTTGCTCAGGGACCTGCAAAGTCATTTGCCTTAGCAAAGGTCAACCCTCTCCCTTATGACCAATTATCAAGGATTTTGCCTCTAGAGGGGAAAAAAGCAGCAGCAACAACAACAGCAAAGCCGTCCTCTCTGAACACTGAGTCTTGTTTATTGAAATGTAAATGTGCCGGCCAATGGGGTCGCACATCAGCGATTCATTTTAGCATTACTGACTTACAGTACTCTCAGGAACTGTATATTTACAACTCTTTCTGTTTCTGCAATCTGCATTGCTTTTGTGTCGACCGAATGTTGCTAATGCCAGCAGCTACAGTATAGCTTTGTTAGCATTGCTAGCATGGTACAATTCATCTTTAGGTTCCACAAGTCTGCTCCCATCTATTTTGATAGTTGTGTTTTGTGTTTTTGTTAAAATAATGTTGGCTAATATATGGATTTTTATCATATCTTTATACAGTAAAACTTAGGATAAGTATACAAGTGATAAGTATAAATTAATACAATAAATTAAGTACTTACAGCACAATGCTCTTAACTAATTATTAAACTAGAATAGGTCCATGGGCAATAAAAAAAATAATAATAAAAAATCACTTTCACATAAAGAAATTGTCACGCAGCCTGGTTCTCCTTCCACACTACCGGACTCCATTTCCCAGAATTCCCCTGATTATGATGTCAATAATAACCTTTCACCTTCGCCCAATCGCGTTATGCTCCGATGCTCTGATTCACCTGTGTTCTAAATTACTTCCGGTTCATTCTTATCTAGATCCTGTATTTAAGGCATCCGTTTGTAAACAAACACCGCGAGGTATTGTCGACTCATGTTGCGTACTAAGCGTTTTCCTGTGTACTGTTTTTGTCTTCTCGATACGACCCTGTTTTCGGATTATCGGTTTATGTCTTTTGTTTTGCCCTTATTGGATTTGATGTATGGTTGGACTGTTTCTCGGTTTCGAACTTGGACTGTATTTTTGACTACGTCTTCAGTTATCGGTGAGATCATTGTTTGCCTGGTTATTCTGTTAGCAGTATCTGTTAGCCTTCCTGCTAATAAACCTGTCTGTATTTTTAACTCGGCTCGCGTCACTCCTCTCTACCTGCCGTTACAGAAATCTCATCAGCTCAGTTCTGTCCAGTTACTGTTCCTTTCAGAATGAGCCATTTAAGGGCTCTGTTACTTTTATGTTGCTGGCCACTTCCCATGTTTACTACACGTTAGTGTTAGCTTGTGCTAAATGGCAAAACATAAACAAGCTAGTTCATTCTTAACTGTGATAGAAGCACAAAACCTATTATTTAGAAATCTTGAAACCTATTGTTTAGAAAATTTGTTAGCATTGTTAGCATGGTGTTATCAATGCAAACATCAAATGGTCTATAGCAGTCATAGCATTACAGATGCTGTATCATGAGCAGTTCCCATTTTCCTTGTTCACGGAATGACAGTTAGTTTAAAACTTGGGGGAAATGTGTTTAGTGATACCTATATTTAGAATGAGGCTTTGCTGTGAAACTATCTTTAGTATAGTGGAATGAGTCAGTTAGTAAACCAAGACCTAGACCTTTATATCTAATGATAACATGAGAATGAGGTTTAGGTAACTATGATGAACTTATCCTGTGCAACAGAGGGAACTCTTGGTTTTCCTTTCCTGAGGCAGTCCTGATGAGAGCCAGGTTAATCATAGCATTTGATGGTCTGCACTTGAGGATACTTTCAAAGTTCTTGAAATTGTTCGGATTGACTGCCTGCCACCACTACCTTTATAGACATAAATTATACCAAATATCTAGATATTCTGGTTGAGGGAAAAGCTTATTTAAGCTTACAAATCACATGAACATGAACATGACTGACCCTAACTCTAACATCACTCTGTGATTTAGGGAATTCTGTATTTTGAGATAAAAAAGGATCTATAGTGACCTTATAGTTGTGGTCTGGTAAAGTTCATGACATTGCCCTTATTTGCCACAATGACTAATGAAGGCATCTTTGTTTTTTTTTTTTGTTTGTTTTTTTTTTGTATTAAAACTTCTGACACAGCAGTGGATCCACTGATGTTGATTACATCCACAACAATAATAAATTACTAAACAAAATGATACAATAAAATAAGACAAGTATAATATGCTCAGTCAAAGAAGAGACTTTCCCTTAGCCCTCCTGCTTTCCTCAAATATATGAACACCATTTATTCTCTTGGTCAAAATGATCTTAGCAATTTAAACCTCCAGAAAATTATTATAATTACAGATCATTAAACAAGTTGGCAAAGTTTACTTACCAGTTACTTCATGTTTATTTGGAAAATTATCAGCTGTTCTGGCATTAATATAAGTGTTTTATTAGTATTATATAAGTATTATAAGTAATGTTTTGTTAAATCAGGGCCTAAAGTAAAGGGACATTTAGAGAAATATTATAAAACTGAATGTCATGGCGATCTTAACATTATTACCATGCAAATATGTCAAATATTTTTTTTACGTTTTATGCCAATGAAACAGCCTTAATAAAACACACATTAAATGAACCATTGAACCAGTGAACCATTTGAAACATTTTTATATTTTATTAATTGTCTCCATTAAATTAAGTAAAAAAACTAATGTCAACCATTTTTTCAGAGACTTGAAACACTGAATGGGGTCAAATTGACCCCAAAGATAATAGGAGGGCTAACCAACAGTGTTTTTTTTGGGACATCATCTAACTTAAAGTACATCCAAAGCCTTTCAAGGAACGTGCATCTAGGAAGGTGCTAGATTTAAGCTACTCAAACATCCATAAATCTGTTCTTTCTATTGTGTGAAGGGTAAACCAGTACCAAAACATCCTTGACCACACTTCTCTTCTACAGACATGGTTCTCTATGGAACCAAAAGTGCCTCTTCAAATGGCATCACACAAAAAAACTCTTGTATTATGTCAAGAACGTTCATTTTATAAATTTTGCTTTGTCTACAATTCTCTCAATTCACAGCAAGAATCAGTTTATTAAAAGGTGCTATGAGCTGTGAGCATAAAACACCATTGATCTAGATAAACTGACTTCACGTTTGTCCAAAACATCACCGATAGCATTGATTCTGGCAATAAAAGGCGCTAATAACTGTAGTTTATGTCAGAATGCTCATAAGAGATTAATTATGTGATTAATCATGCTTTTAATGGGTGGTTGAGGAAAAAAAAAGAAAGAGGGAAAAAATGAGAAGCTGCGGCATTATCTGTCCCTGTGGCATTTGTTCACAACCGAATGTAAGTCAGAGGAAGCTGTAAATATGAACTTTGTCATGGTTATAGGGATCCTATTCCCATGAATGTGCCTTAAGGGAGAAGGATATATGAGAGTGATTATGTGGCATGAGCAAAGCAATGCAGGAGGAGATTCCTCTCCAGCTGTTACACTGACATAATGTACTTATAACTTTGCGAGCAAAGATAATGCAGGTTGAAGGTGCATACAAGCTTTATTAAAGGGGGCCTAGGAGCCATAGCCAATAATACTAAACTAAACTAAACTCTAGATAGCCACTGGTAAAATTCATACCTAAAAAACATGTTACTCTACTTGAAAATCTACAGGAAACACAAAGACACAGTGACAATGATAAGTTAAAGGCTGAGGCCAAATGCCATTTGTGACCAGTGAAAAATATGGTTATCTTGTCTTGTCTTGTCTTATTTGGTGAATGGCAGAGCTTGCAGGAGATGACAGTGACGTGGCCAGTCTAGACACAAATGAAAACGGTGTGATCATGGATCACATGTGATGATTAAGATGTATGCTCTTGCTTGGTCATGTTGTTTGACCACCATGGCTACACTGGTGCGGCTGGTTGATCATCTTGGTTTTGGCAGTTCTTGCTGGTCAAAAATCTTGGTCATAATGGTCGCTCAGATCAACCAGTTTGGTCATGTTGACTGTGGTTGTCAACAATCTTGATCACGCTTGTCATTCTGGTCAACCAACTTGGTCATGTTGACCATGGTTGTCAAAAATCTTGTTTAAGCTGGTCATTCTGGTCACTTAGGTCAACCAGTTTGGTCATGTTCAGCATGGATGTCAACAATCTTGGTCATGCTGGTCATTCTGGTCAAACAGCTTGGTCATGTTGACCATGGTTGTTAAAAATCTTGTTTAAGCTGGTCATTCTGGTCACTTAAGTCAACCAGCCTGGTCATGCTGATCATGGTTGTCAACAATTTTGGTCATACTGGTCATTCTGGTCAATCAGCTTGGTCATTCTGGTCACTTAGATCAACCAGCCTGGTCATGTTGATCATGGTTGTCAACAATCTTGGTCATGCTGGTCACTTAGGTCAACCAACGTGGTCATGTTGATTTTGTGGTACCCAGATATTTGGCAAGCTGTCCATTCTAACTCATGTACTTAATATCTGATTTTTTTATATATGAAAAATGAATTTTAGTTGGCACAACTGGTGGTGGTTTTCTTCAAAGCTTAAAGGTTCGACCTGGCCTCAAAACTCAAAAATCTGGTGCAGTAACTTGCCTTGAGTTTTCTCAACTTTTTTATTTACGTTTACGGTGTAGAGCCTTCTGATAGAAGTTTTGCTGGAATGGTTCGGCGGTCTAAAGCACTGCCTCTACTATCGGAAGATCGATGGTTTGAATCCCAGTCATGTAGCTTGTGATCAGCTGCTGGAGCCCTGGCAGAGCACTGTTGGCCTTGATCTCTCTGGGTGGGTGTCTGTGAGCCGATGTATTGGAACCGAGTCGCTGCACTTTCCTCCGAGCGCGCTGTGATGCTACTCGGCATTTCTGCATCAGCAGCAGTTCGAAAAGAGGTGGAGGCTCTGACTTCACATGTGTTGAAGGAGGCATGTGCTAGTCTTCACCCTCTTTGTGTTGTGGCATCACTTGTGATGGGGGGATTTGTAGCTGAATAGGGCAATTAGCCAAGCAAAATAAGGAGAAAATTTGAAATAAAGTTTTGCTAGAATCTTTCTTTATCAAAGTACTGGCTAAAGGTAAAGAGGTCAATATCTTCTGGTTCAAACACTACCAGACTTGTTTAATCTGTTCTGACCTTCCGCAAACAAAGTCCACAACCTCAATTATTAAGAGTGACCCAGCTGCAATGCTATTAGAGATTTAAAACTGCCCTCTCTGTGGGGCTTGGCATTGTTCTGCGTTTATAGAATGAGAATAAACATTCTTCATTGGCGTCAGCGGTGACACATTGAGCTGGGCTTTTATTTGTGCTTCTCTGAAACAAAGCTCTTTCCGTGGGCCTCTATCCTAGAACAAAGGCTGCTGCTCTCGATACCTAAATGAAAGCGTCCTCAAACTGGGCGCCCATTATAGGTTTTGTGTCTGTGAGGGAGAACAAAGCGGCCCGACATGTTTTCGGCTCTGTGCGAGCGATGAGTGGCTAAATGTCACAGGGATGCGGGATCTATACCTGCGCGATATTGGCTAAAGCTGGAATGCCAACAGTAACCTCTGTTGTCTTCTCACAGTGTGCCTTCTAAATGGATTCCAAAGCACTGAATAATGCGCCCTAATAGAACTGCAACCAGAGTTAATAGCTTTGTGGCTTTGTGCGGGTGTCTGTCTGTGGGTGAGTGAGAGAAACAGATACACAGAAAGAGTGGGAGCCACAGAATGAGAGAGAAAGAGAGAGAGAGAGAGAGAGAGAGAGAGCTTGTTGCATATGTTATTTAATTTAAAGAGACACAATTTGATATTCTGCATAATCTCTTTAAGACTTTGGGTTTAATCCCAGTTGTCTGGTCAGGCTTTCCATCCCTGATTACCAGGATTTTTCCCCCTCAGCTCTCATATTTGTAGTGGATTGACATGCGATCCAATGACACAACGCTCTTCCAAGCTGTCCCTCGTTCTTCCTCAGAGTTGAGTTTGAATGAAGTAGACAATTTGCAGTACTTCAGAGAAGGCTTCTTTGTCTGTAGGGCAGAAAAAATGAGGGTAAAAATGAAGTAAAAAAAGAGAAAAGAAAAAAAGAGAAAAAAGAGGTGTGGCTGGGAAATGACAGCTTGTCAGCCGCCAGTAAAACAGTAGAGAAACGTGCTTTTTACAGCATGTGATGGGGAAGGGGGTTTCCGTTTTGAAAGAGACTGAAAGGGAGACAAAGAGAATTTCTGTAAGAAGGCTCAAGAGAGATGCCAGACAACACCTTTCATTTGAGCTAAAAATGTAGCAAATATGTTTCATAAAGCAAGAAAGAACAGTGTAAAGCCTCAGACACACACACAACAAAAAAAATCTAATTCCTGAGGTCTTTCAGTCCAGTGCTTTGAGATTTGGGGGCAGTTTAGATCTTTGACCCCTCACGCACGCTCTCAGCCTGAGGGCTCGTATGACAGATGCATTCTCCCGGCCAGCCGGAGATTAATGTTTTCAAAAAAGAAAAAAGAGAAGAAAAAAAAAGAACAGGACTCTCTCGTCTGAAGAGAGGAGTGAGAGGAAAGGAAGTGAAATGAAGTCTTCGCAATCCAGTGTCACTAGGTCGTCTGTATGAGAAGTGTCTTAAACGATCAAATGCTTAAAATATATATTTTGTAATTAAACAACTAATGCTGCATTCAAAAGCAAACCTTTCATGAATCAGAGCATTTTAGACCATATACAGTGACTATGGAGGAGGGGCCTTTTTTAATACAATGCCAGATTTTGTTTCCGGCTTTATTACAGGCACTTTGACTGTCCAAAATTAAATTAATAAGGCCCTGCAACCAGTGGCTCTTTCTGAATGAACTATGTAAAATTCAATGATGTGTAAAAAAAAAATATATAAAAAAAAAAATCTTACCATTTTTACTAATGGATTCACAATTTTTGTATTAGACTTTATTAGACACAAAAATAGGGATTCACAGGAATTCACTTTTGAATAGGTCAATAAAAAGGTACAACAACATAGATATAGTTGACGATGTCTGGATTTAAGAGCCTCTCGTTATGTTTCAGCTGGAAACATTCTATTTCACCCTAACTGATGCAGTGAGTAGCTTCTTGCCTCCCATTTGTTAACCAAACATGTGAAAAGACACATCCTGTGGTCATGGAATGAAAACGTTAATCTGTTTTAATAAGGGTCAAATTATTGGCATGCATCAAGCAGAGAGAGCATCTAAGGAGATTGCTGAAACTACGAAAATCATGTTAAGAACTGTCCAACACACAATTAAAAAGTGAAAGGACGGCGAAAATATCATCTTCCAGAAAAGAATGTTTAGTTTAGTAAAACAACGTTCATGAACACAAATATCTGACCTCATCTAATCTAACCTTTAGTGAATGATCAAACAAAAACGAAGATGTGTTATTGCCGCTGTCGGCCAAATATAACTCTCATGGTGGAAGTGTGCACACTGTGTCGAGATGAACGCTCTGTCCAGGGGGAGATATTTATAGCGTGTGTCCGTAATGAGAGTAGGAGGCTGGGGTAATGTCAGCCTTTCGTTCCCCTCATTGCCTCCTACTTCAGTTTCTCATTATAGAGGAAGTAAATCTCACTTAGCTTTATCACAGCCATAAAGAGTGCAGGACACACGTGGCCTACAGTCCACATTCATATACATATTCACTCATTTAAATTCACTGCAAGCACCATAAATAGACAAGCGAACACTAACACAAAGCAGGCACACATTATACAGAGGCATATAATAATAAGAGCTTATACACAGTGTACCCACAGTAGTCTCACACACACATGCAAAGATAGAGAGAGAGAAAAAGGGATAGAAAGAGAGAGAGCGAGAGAGAGAGAGCCTTTATTAAAATCTCATTGTCTTCTCCCTGCAAACTAACCTGCTTACACTCACAGGCTTCAGCACTGTACTTGCGCAGAAGAGACACAAATAAGATAACCAAAACAAATGCTGCCTGGCGGCTGCCTCCATGGCTAATTCGCTTATGGGCAGTGTCATGAAAAAGGGATTCCACTTAATTAAGCCTGTTTCCTGCAGCAGAGAGTAGATCACATTACAGGCAGATCTAGTTAGAGGTAGAATGGCAGTTAATTGTGGCTATCAGTATTCCCTCGTGCACACATCGAGGTACAATTATAGTAAACATCCTATCTCAAACTTACAGCCATACACAATGAGGCTTCACTCCACTGTTCCTTTCCCATTCCGACTCACCTTCCATCGAAGTTTCAACTGGAATCAGTAACAACATGCGTATACACTATCACATTCTAAAATACCTTTATTTCTGGTATTTCATTATTTTTTTCCAATTCAAATCTTTCCTTTAAACCTGTCTGCACTAAAGCTCTGAGTGGTCCAGCGAACTAAGGCACTGCCACTATGATCGGGAGATTGCTGGTTTGAATCCCGGTCCTGCAGCTTGCCATCAGCTGCTGGAGCCCTGAGAGAAAGCACAATTGGCCTTGCTCTCTTTTTTTTTGTTTGGGTAGATGGCTCTCTATCCCTACATCACTGTGAAGGGTGACATCAATCAGAAGGGTGATGTCAATGCAGCAATTTAAAAAGATGCGGTGGCTGACTTTACATGTATCGGAGGAAGCTTGTGCTAGTCTTCACCCTCCTGGTATTGGGGCATCGCTAGTAATAGAGGGAGTCCTTATGAGTGGGTTGGGTAATTGGTCCTGTTAATTGGGGAGAAAATGGGGGAAAAATTGGAAATAAATTTATATATATATATTAAAAAAAAAACGTCTCTGCACTGTGTCCTAAATCGTTCTGTAAAGCACTTTTAATCACTTCTGTTTATGAAAGGTGCTACACAAATAAACGTGTCTTGCCTTCTCTTGCCTTGAAATCCAAAATGAGGCTCAAATGGAAAAAACATCCAAAATACTAGAGTGTCTGTAGATGCTTAAAAAGTGTAAAAAGTCTTAAACATGTTCAGATAGCCACAGAGATTAAATACAATTCTGTTTTTATTTTACCATCTACAAATAATTAAATCTGCGTGATAGATTACTGATTTAATGGCAGACTTATTATAATTAAGATAATACTGAAACTCCAGAAGTAGCCGGTTGTCTTGAGGTCCTTAAACACTGAAATCCATTTAACTGAAATTCATTCAATCAAATAAATCATTAATTTGTCTTAAATGTCTAAAAAACTTTTTGTCTGTCACCATTTTTTGTTGATTTCTTTAGTTTACTACACGAACCCTCGACACACACCGTGTCAAAAAATTAGATCAATGGACCAATACAATTTCTCCAAAATGACCTGAAATGAACACTTTTTTACATTGATTTCCATTCCGTCTCTCTTCTGCAAAGTTGCTGTTTTGGAGATGTTACATATTTTTCATTGGACAGCAAAGATATGCAAGTTAGCTTAATGATTTATATGCAGACTGAATTAATACAATAGTTATTGTTAGCATGGGAAAGTATAGATTAAACAAAAAATATTTGGAATCCCCCCAATTCTGGACCATATTTACAGTATACAAACAGTTCTATGTTTATGTTTTCTTGGAAAAATGGTTTATTTTAAATTAAACATACATAAATTACATGCTTACAGTTAACTCTGTAAACATAATATTGGTGCTGTTGCTTTTTGCTATTTTTGTTATTGTGAAAGTGGTAATAAAAAGTCCTAAAAAACTTTCCTCATTCCTTCAAAATCCTCATACTGTAACCTACAGATACTTACAGAGTTCCAAAGACACATTGTTGGCCTATTATTATGCTTTAGTTGTTGGCCAATTGTAGATGAAGAAGCAAATAAATATATAAAATACTAATGTCAGTGTTGTCAAAAGTTGAGAACTACTATTTGTTAGTGCAGGCCAGGTTTTACACTGATAAAACACTGTTGCTTTAGCAATGAATACTCATAAGGGGTGTGCATTCTGACTAATACTGATATTCCAGAGCTAATGAACTCTCCAGTTCAAAAAAATGAAATTCATCAGGGGAAATAAACAACAACAAAAAAAGGGACTTTGGCCAGAATTAATATAGTGCCTCAGGCTTTTCTTTTTTCAGTGTTATTACTCTTTTTTTATCAGTGGTAAAATGCTGCAAAATAAAACTTGCACACAATATTTGGAAACACACAGAGAAAAACATCTGAAAACATGATGTGAAGAATGTTGTAACAATGAGCTAATTAGCTAATTGATAGATAGATCGATAGATAGATAGATAGATAGATAGATAGATAGATAGATAGATAGATAGATAGATAGATAGATAGATAGATAGATAGATAGATAGATAGAACTCAGCCTGTATCAGATTTTCATTCCCAATAGGGGGAGTTAAAACACCTAACAGCTCTAGAGAAAAAGGATCTCCTTAGTCTTTCTGTTGATCAAACAGAAGGATAAACGAAAACTTAACAGAATATTATCAGATTCTGGGAGCTGCAGCGTGAATAGTACAATATGTAGAAATATCTGGAAAACAGCACCACCAGTGGACAGGAGCTGTGGCATGAATAGTACAATGTAGGAATATCCAGTAAACAGCGCCCCAAGTGGCTTGGAGTTATAGTGCAAACAGTACAATATGTACACTGTAAACCCATACGTTGTTTGAACTCAAATAATTTAAGTCTGTTTTACATAAAATTGGATATTACTGAACAATACTCAACTATTTTGAGTTAGCTGGACATTTGTAAGCACATATACATTAAAACAGAGATCTTTGGGTTGAACCAACTTATAATAACTTAGTTTAGTCTGTTGTCATTGGCAGCTTCTTTTCCATTGGCTTCTTTCACAATCTATTTGCATAATGGGTGTGTCCAACAGTTATTGACACTCACCATCAGTGTGTGGTGATTCCCCCTGAGCTACCTTAGAAATAAATCAACTACCGCTTTAGTTGTAATAACTTGATGTTTAAATTTATGCTAAAATTTTCATTCCCCATTACTTAAAAAAAATGAGCAAACTGGCTGCCTTAAAAAAGTTAAGTAAACTCAACTTATCCAGTCTTACGGAGTAACAAAAATAAAAAAGTTAAATCAACTTCCCCTTAAGTTTTCTTTACCCATTACTTAACTTTTTTTAAGGCAACCGATTTCCTCAAATTTAAAAAGTAAATTCAACTTTTTTTTTTTTTTTACAGTGTAAAAATATCAACAAACCAGTGCCACCAATGCACTAGAGCTCCTTTTAGTAGAATATGACACATGTTTTGTGGTACACCTCAAATTAGCTTGGACAAATGTAACATATTCCATGCTTTCCTGTTCATATAATATTTATTAGCCACTTGTAGCCTTGTATAAACAAGCATTATTCTCTTTTATTCCACCCGTCTGTCGTATTCCACAAATAACTGCGCTAATTACATCTGAAATAACTTTCCAAGAATTCCACTCGAGCATGTTGTTTCATTAAAGAGTATGACTGTGATTTATTCTAGTGTTTTCTAGTAAACGTGGGTCTTGACTTCTCTCTGCTCTGGCTGGACTCTGTAGATTCAGGGTGATGTTTGTGGACATGGACAGCCCTGTTCTGTAAATACAAGTACAATTTCTCCACAAACAGGAGAGAGTTTGCACACCTGGGTCCCGTCTCTCAGACCGGCTCGCTAACAGTGCAGCTGCTCCACGAGTGTGTGTGTGTGTTCACTTTCTGTACAACAGCAACTGTACCTGTAGCGTCTTTTTTATTTTTATTAATTTTCCACCTAATTTTTCAGGTCATCTATCTATCACTTATCTACGGTCTCTATATCATTATAGATGCTTCCAACATTAGGAGAGTGAAGCCAATCACCATCTCTTTTCAACCTGCTAGAGATGCAACACCATTAAGCAACAAATGCACTCAGAAGAAAGCGCCAGATTCCCAGTTTTGATACAGCACCTAAAACATTTCTGTGCTGACCAACATCACACTAAGAGTGATGCATGTAGAAATGCCATCAATTCACATCAACCCCTGAGAGGGCAAGTTCTGGACCACTTGGCCAGCCTACACTCTCAAAAGTAAAGGTATTACAGATGGTAATTTGAGTGATGCCATAGAAGAACCTTCTTCTATAAAAAAAAAAAAAAACATGTTTGTAATGTAATGCTCATCAATCTTTAAACCTTAAAAAGGTTCTTCACACTTCCACATACAGTGAGGAAAAAAGTATTTAGTCCGTCACCAATTGTGCAAGTTCTCCCACTTAAAAGGATGAGAGAGGCCTGTAATTGACATCATAGGTAGACCTCAACTTTGAGAGACAAAATAAGAAGAAAATACAATCAGAAAATCATGTTGTCTGATTTTTAAAGAATTTATTTGCAAATAATGATGGAAAATAAGTATTTGGTCAATGACAAAAGTTCAGCTCAATACTTTGTTATATATTCTTTGTTGGCAATGACAGAGGTCAAGCATTTTTTCTGTAAGTCTTTACAAGGTTGGCACACACCATTGCTGGTATGTTGGCCCATTCCTCCATGCAGATCTCCTCTAGAGCAGTGATGTTTTGGGGCTGTCGGCGGGCGACACAGACTTTTGACTCCCTCCAAAGGTTTTCTATGGGGTTGAGATCTGGAGACTGGCTAGGCCACTCCAGGACCTTAAAACGCTTCTCACTCCTTAGTTGCCCTGGCAGTGTGCTTGGGATCATTGTCTTGCTGAAAGACCCAGCCATGTTTCATCTTAAGTGTCCTTGCTGATGGAAGGAGGTTTGCACTCAAAATCTCTCATTTTACCTCTCATAGTTGAGGTCTACCTATGATGTCAATTACAGGCCTCTCTCATCTTTTTTAAGTGGGAGGAATATATAATTAATTATAAAGTCTTAGCTCAGAAGACAGTTTGGGAGTGCACAAGTTGGGAGGTGTTAACTTGTGAGTAAGGTTGCATACTGGCCAATTTGCTCATGACAAGACAACGTGAATTATTGGAATTTAAATGAGGCCTGATAGCTGGTGGCAGATGTTAGTTCCATAGACTCTGCTGCTGATCATGTGGCGCTGCTGCGTTCCCACTCCCCCAGTTACTAATAGTTTGCACCTGGTCTTTCTTGTATAAAAACCCCTCTGTTTGCTTTTTTTTTTTTTTTTTTGTTTTGCTTTACTTTGCTTTGCTCTCATTGCTTTTGTTACCGACGTGTTTTTGTTTCCAGCCATCAATTTCTGCCTTGCCCTTTTATAAGTTTGTTTCCATTGCTGACCTACTTTTTTGTATTTTTGACTACTCTTTCGCCTTTGCCTCTTATCTGCTAGATTTGATGTGACTACACTTTGGTATGTTGTTTATATTTGCTGCCATACTGCTATTGACCCTGCCTGTCCCATGCTACTCCTGTAAGCCTAACCACTTTATTAATAAACTGTGTGTTGGATATCCGTGTTTGCCTGTTGTGTGTCTGGCCCTCAGGTTTTAGGTTGTAGGTTTTGGTATTGCAATGTGATTCTGATTAGAATTTTTCATCGTCATCATCATCATCATCATCATCATCGATATCGTATCTATGATAAATAAATGTGACCTGATGCATTTAATTGAATCTTGTAACAAAAGCAAAAAAAAAAAAAAAAGAAACATTCTCACATCAGGAGCGCTGCACTCCTACCTTCCCCCTTGGGGAGAGATCTGAAATTGAACATGATTAATAAAACAGCCGCAATTAATCACTCTCTCCTGACCAGAAGCTCTGCATTCGAAACACTGACTCATTTCAAAACGGAGAGAAGGAGGAATCGAAGAACACAATTACACTTCTGGAGTGTGTTATTCCAACAGCACCACTGTTCTCATGATTACTCAGCGCGTCTTGACTCATAGCAACTGATTTAAAAAGGAGTTTCTATGTTTTTTCACAGGAAAGTCACGTCATCTGCCCTTAGAACTCAATAGCTTTCTTTGTTTTTTTTGTTTTAATTTCCCTATGCCATTCAAAAATAACAGGTTAATTAAGTATTTAATTTAAAACATGCTCATATGCATTTCTAATTTTGTGCTTATTTGACTTTAGCTTAATCCAGTTATTATTGTGCCCCCCTTTATTAGGGTAAATTAGGACCCCACCCTCCAACTATCCCCCCCTTCATAAAAAAAAAAAAACTTTTGGCAGTACCGCTTGAGGCACAAAGATGTCTGATGATAATCTTTATCAAACCTTTTCAAAAGTAAGAATTTCAAAAACCTAATGTACCTGTTAAGCATGGTGGTGGTGGTATTGTGATGGTTTGAGGATGCTTTACTCATAATCATAATCTGTCAGAAAGCAATGAAAGAGGTCCATACAAATGGATTAGATGTAATATATAAACATTTATATATTGCATTGAGCTTTATTGAATTGTTAGGTTAAATTAAATAATTTTGAATGTTTCTGGTTAAATACCCATTTGTTGAAATGTGAAATGTATTGCTATCTGCAAGTAGACATTGTAGTTTTCTGACTTGTGTAGTTCACTGTATGTCTGTATGTAAATATAATTCATAAAACTACAATGTCTACATGCTGATAGATATACATTTCAGATTTCAACAAATGAAGGAGTGTAAATACTGTGCTATTACAATGCTATTACAAGTGTCTGTTTATATATGTACCTATGTGACATGCGTAGACATGCACTATTTAGGGAGTAGTGTGCAATTTGGGATTAACCCTCCCAAAATTTCCCCAAAATTTCAGTTCTGTGTAAATGGAAATTAAAAAAAAAAAGAGAGTAACAAATACAGTTTTGCAGAGGCATCATACTGTATTTAGAAACAGCAGTTTTAACAAAATGTATCTGTTTAAAACAAGTTTTGAGAAACACTTCACATTAAATTAATGCAGAACATGTTTTGTTACCACCAACAGTTTACCTACAAAGTTAAATATGCTGGATTTAAGTAAGTAAATGATGTGTTGTTGCTGCAGTTGGTCTGCAGGTCTAGGTTCAGCAACAGTGTGTGCTGAAAGAATGATGTCAGCTGACTACCTGAATATACTAAATATAGAGCAGGTTATTCCATCAATGGATTTTTTCTTGCCTGATGGAACAGCCATATTCCAAGATGATAATGTCAGGATTCATGGGGCTGGAATTGTGAAAGAGTGATTCATGGAGCATGAGATCATCATTTTCACACATGGATTGTTCACCACAGAGTCCAGATCTTAACCTCATTAAGAATCTTTGGGATGTGCTGGATGGAGAAGGATTTGAGCAGTGGTCAGACTCTACCATCATCAATGTTGCTGCAATTTCTTGGTAAAAAATGAATGCAACACTGGATTAAATAAAAAAAATACATCTTGTGACATTGCAGAAGTTTATTAAAACAATGCCACAGTGAATGGGAGCCTCAATCAAAACTAAAGGCGGTCCAACAAAATATTAGAGAGATTTTTTTTTTGTGCAGGCAGTTTACAATATAATAATAAACTATTAAATAAACAAAACTCTCTTACAGTCATGCAATTAAACAAATTATAGTATTTCAGCAACAGAATCCCTTACTCAACAGCTTTCATACAGTATAAACTCTTGGATGGTGATTAGCAGGCAGCTGTGAGAGGTCACTTCCCTCCCGCTCAGACACGCATACACATTCAGACAAAGCGAGGAGCGTGGAAAAACACGCAACCACAAAATCTACCATACGGAGAATCACCACTGTTACTTCATACAGTGAAAATTAAAAGATCCCATCTGTGAGATGGAGAGTGATAAAACAGCCCATATTTCCTCCTCCACCAAGGAGAGCAATGCTGGCATGAGACTCCTCTCAACTCCTGTGACACGACGCTACAGCATCCATCCATCCATCTGTCCATCTATCAAATCCATTCAAACACAGCGGAAAAAGCCTCCGCACAAAATCTCTCGCCGAGTAAAGTACAAAATGAGTATTTATTGGCGTTTCTGTGCTCCGCCCATAAATGCACTTTTTGTTTAGTAGGAACTGCTGTAGGGTTAGAGAATCTGGATTACATAATGTAGTAATGATATAGGTAGCTGAACAAAACCAGGCAAGGTTTGAACAACAGTAAAATAAAACAGCAACTTTACAGGGAAGTTAATGTAGAAAGTGATTTTGCAGCATGTCAGCCATTTGTTTGGAATGTGAATTTCCGGCTAAGCATGGCTACTGCATTAATTGAGGGGATCTTTCCTCACTAGCATGCTGATGATTTCCCAACCCACTCATTAGGACTCCCCCTATCTCTAGTGATACCCCAACACAACAGGAGGGCTAAGACTAACGCATGCCTCCTCCGATACATGTGAAGCCAGCCACCGCTTCTTTTCAAGCTGCTTGGAGGACAGTGCAGCAGCTCGGTTTCGTTACATCAGCTAACAGACGCCCTGTGCTGTGGACATCACCCAAGGAGTGAGCGCCATCTACCCACCTGGAGGGAGCAGGGCCAATTTTGCTCCCTCTGAGCACTCGGCGCTCGGCTCTAATTTTTAAAGGGTGGGACTGATTTGTGCATTATAAGAACTCTGGTTCATATTGTTATATCCACATGTATCATGTAATAAAAATAAAAAAAAACTATATAAAGAACAATAAGCAGATTAAAGAGAGAAAAATGGCAAAAATGGCAACCTTGCATCGAGAAGAAAATCAACCGTATATGTGGCTACGGGTTTACTTGTTCACTATGTGATTAGCCTCATGGCTAAGCATGACTAACCCCCAAAGCCTGTATTATTTGATTAGTAAAATGATCAGTAAGACTCTGAGAAGCATCAAGCACAGAACACAGAACTCGAACATGCTGTCAGTTAGGCCACCTCCATAAAGATCTTCAGTTTCTTGGAAGATAATTTGCACGGTAATGCATGGCCCAGATGTTACAGACCTAGCCCTGGTGCTGGGGCATTCACAAAATAGTTCAAATGTACAGCAAGTGTTATTTTTTTTTTTTATTCCAGCCTTTTTCTGGACTCTACCTAAATCAAATTAAATCAAATGTATTTGTATAGCGCTTTTTACAACTGATGTTGTTACAAAGCAGCTTTACACAAATATGATCACTTTACACAAACAATCAGGCAAACAAAAATAAACATAAAAAATACAGAAAATAAATATAGAAAATAACTAGTAGGAGTAAAAATGTTGTGAAGTGTTGCCCTACACAATTACTTTGGTAATTATTTTTTAAATCAAGAACACCAAACAAAAGAATGGACCTGTTAAGCATGGTGGTGGTAGTGTAATGGTTTGGGGATGCTTTACTGCATTAGAATATGGGTGTTTTGTTTTTTTTGCAAGAACAGCGCAAATAAAAGATTTTATTAGATTGTGTTCACAATGGAAAAAACAAGGTTATTGTCTTATACCGGCAATTTTTTATCTTTTTTATTCTTCGCATTTCTCCCGTTGTGGTTGTGTTTCAAGTGAAAATCTCTACATTTTCTGAAATTTCAGAATGGTTAAAAATGGTTGAAACAAACATGTAGAAGCAAAAATAATTGCAAGTTTATCTCAAGCACTAACCCAGCACCCCCTCCATTCTGTAAATAAAGGTCACATGAATTGACTTTAATTTACTCACTATCATGTGATGCACTAAGGATGTTCAGTAGCTATATGTCACTTAGGAATGTAATGAGTTCCGCAACCTGTAAAAGGGTCTGTGACACATATGCCACCATGAGCTCTTTTGGCCTAAATGATGACAATATTTCAAATAATAATAGTTTTGTGAGCATTTCAGGATGAATCATTGAACACAAATGCTCCCAAACGATCTGGCAAATATTCTGCAGAGTCTTACAGTCTCTCCCTACAAGTTACAACATTACATTAATGTATATTAAACATTTAAAATGTTTTTTTTTTGCCTCTGCTATAAAAAAGTGTTGCTGCGACAGCAATTAAGTGTAAGCACACAGCAAAATCCCCTGTGCTGATTAAATGCCTACATTATCGAATTAACACCTACAGTGATAATTTCAGTCCAGCTGGACACAAATGAACACTGGGGATCTTGCTGTTTGATGGGTCGCAATGAGATAACATAAATTCTTATCTCGCAAACCACCAGTAGCATTCCCACTGACCCACATCAAAATCCCACAAACCTCTAATATTATCAAAGTGTGTGTATGAAAGAGCGTGAGTGTGTGTGAAGGCTGCAAGGATTAGATTCGCAAGTCACCAGTGGACTATGGAAGGAACCCAAGGCCAATTAAAGCCAGTTCTAGCAACTCAAATTTCACTTCACTGTTCAAGTCCACTTCTTTCTCTTTCTTTTCTTTAATTCTTCAGTCTCTTATTTCCCTTGTCTTTCATTTTTCAACTTCCATCCTTTCTGAAATCCTTTGCTTTTTTATTCCGTTGCTCTCCTAGCCCTGGGTCAGTGCCATAAGCCGTTTATCTTTGTGGTTTAAGCAGGCTAAAGTATAGGGCTGCGGTATGAACTCTGGAGCTTGACTAGGCCATTTTTTAACTCTGTAGTGTCAATTTTGACAATTTTTCCACATTTTTACAAATGTTTACTGCTCACTTTAATAATTCATAGCCCAATCAGTGCAGAACCGCCAATGACATAGGTCAAGGTTTTGGAAATCAATGACTTTCCAACTTACCAACCATGCCTGGCCATAAAAAAATTGGTTGGAACGCCCTTAGCTTTGATTAGGGCACATATGATACATTGTCCAGATTTTCATAAATTTTTCTACAGGTTCTTCTATTGTTGATGGAAGATTTGGAGCAAAATCTACGCAAAGTCTTTTCCAGCACATCCCAAAGATTCTCGGTGGGCTTCAGGTTAGAACTCTGAAGGGTCTGTGGTGGCCAATACATGTCTTGTATTCATGTCTTATGTTCCCTAAACCCTGCACTCTTTCACAATCTGAGCCCCATGAATCTTGTCATTGTCATCTTGGAACATACCCGTGCCATCAGGGAAGAAAAAATCCATTGATGGAATAACCTGGTCTATATGCAGTATATTCAGGTAGTCAGCTGACCTCATTCTTTCAGCACATACTGTTGCTGAACCTAAACCTGACCAACTGTAGCAACCCCACATTATAACACCATCCCTACAGGCCCCCTACCCTAGAACTGTAAACTTTTCGGACTTGTCAAACCACATGTCCATTGTTTTAGAGTCTAACCAATTTAAAGAAGATTTTGCCAGTTAACTGGTAGTTTTCCAAAGGTTAAACAGCTGTTTAGTCCCAATCTCTTCAGTTCCCTTTGCATTTTTCATGTGGAAATGTTCTTACCTTCACTATTAAACATATCTAACCGAGTCCTAGTATTACTTGTTTACTATTTGTCTACTATTACTCAACATGTTAGTGAACGCTGATTACAATCATTCAAGATTTGTTTCCAACCACAGTCCTTCCTCGAAGATGATGTTCCCCACTGTCCTTTCACCTTTTATTAAGCAATCTCCTCAGATGTTTTTTTTTTCCAATAATTTGACTCTTCTGAAACAGATTCACACATTCACATTTTCCATGACCACAGGATCTGTCTTTTCACATGGTTGTTTAACAAATGAGAAGCTACTTGCTAAATCAGTTAGGGTTAAATAACTTGAAACATAATCACATTTTCTTAGTAAAGTCCATGCGATGAGCTTTCAGACCTCAAATAATGCAATGTCATGGCTGGACAGGATACAGACAAGCGCAGAAACAGATTAAAACTTTAAACTTTGTATTCAGGTCATATTCATACCGTTTTAAGAGTACATAACTCGATATTTGGTGGAAAAACTCTGGTTTTTAATTACAGTTTTCATGCATCTTGGCATGTTCTCCTCCACCAGTCTTACACACTGCTTTTGGACAACTTCATGTCACTCCTGGTGCAAAAATTCAAGCAGTTCAGCTTGGTTTGATGGCTTGTGATCATTTATCTTCCTCTTAATTATATTCCAGAGGTTGTCAATTTGGTAAAATCTAATTTTAAATGGTCTCTTATTTTTTTCTAGAGCGGTATATGGGATATTGTGGTTGTTCTGCATTTGAGTTGTTTAACACTATATGGTTAAAGGGTTGTGGACACCCCTTCTAATTACTGTCATGCATTGCTGACACAAGTGTGCAAATGCACACACAGCTTGTGGCTTGTCTAGTCCCTGTAAAGAAGTATTCCCAATGTAATTGACAACATGCATTCAATACAAAAATGCATTTATGTGTAATATCATTGTTTAATGTGTAATCTATTTGGGCAAATATAAATGCAAATGTCATCCTAACCCTAATGCTAACTTTGTTATACAAGTTATACAAGATGACTAAGTTAAGTGACTCCCTCTGAGTTTTTATTTATTTTAACGCTGCAAAAAAACTTTTTTTTTATATTAAAAGCATATACAGTGAAAACCACAAGCAAAGAATGGTTGTATTCAAACTTGAGACAAAAGGTTAATGGTTAATTACGCACTCTATTCTATTCACACAGGGAATAATTGAGCTGACTATATATATAGAAGGTAATATATTGCAGTTGCCATAGACTGCCAGACCTTCCAACTGTACCACAACATACTGTAGATGTAGTTATACACAGCATTAATGCAGAGAGCCTCAGCAGATGCTCTGCAGTCCTTGTTTATCACCAATTAAAGCTACACCTGGAACAAATTATTGTACAAATTATTGTATACAGTATTGTGTCTGTACACCAGATTTTCAGCTTTAATCCAATAACATTGTCATCGTGGAACAAGGCTCAGACATGTGCAGATGTAACACAGATGTTTTATTAAAGAAAAAAAAAAACAGAGTAGTCGGCGTAGTCAAAATGAGCAAGGTCGGTAGCGGTAAACAGTAGCTATATGGAGTACACATAGCATAAACGATAAACAATCCAGGGGTCATAAACAGAGTTCTGTAGCAGAGGTCAGGCAAAAATTGTGAAAAAGTCAGAGAAAAAACAATCTAAGCTCATACACAAGAGGAAATACAAGCAAGAAAAAATGCATATGTGTGCTGAACCTGTTTAAAAACTATTTATACAGAGTTCACAGGTGTTGAGAATTCCATTGATTAGCTTCCTGGAGGTGCTTCCTGGAGGAGTCATGTGATCGTGTGATTAAAAAGTAAGGTGCATTCTGTTCCTAGATGAACAGTAGGTTGTCACTTGTCACACACATGACGTTAACCCTAGATCATGTTAAAATTAGTAAAACCATCACTAACGTTGGGTATACACTGTATGACAAGTTTTGGAACCCTTCTTTAATTTTACAACATACAACATCACATAAAATTGAAAAAGGTACCATGTATGACCCTATAAAAAAGACATCAATGAACACCTGAAGCTACCCAAGGTCAGATGCAACTCAAACTTACCCAGTGTTAGCGTTCTAGGGTTAATAAAATATTACAGTGACCTTAACTTTTCTGATCACACATTCTGGTGCACTTTTCCAACAGGACAAGAGCTTGCCTTGAAGACACTGAGACGATATGTATGCCATGGCCTATTACATTATTAGACCTATCCCCCAATTAAAAACACGTGGAAGGCAAATAAAGACACTTTATCAGCCTCTAACACAAAATCTACAGAAACTGTGTGAGAATATTCAATCTATATTGGATGGATTATCACAGGATACAATTAGGAAGATATCTGGTGCATTGTGTTACACATGTTACACATTACATCTGCATTACATACTGCTTCTGTATGTGTAGCTAAATATTGAATCATTTATTGTTCCCGGGAACCTTTACCCTCCTTCTGAATAGCATTGAATTCCAACCCTTTATTCTGGGTTCAACTGCTTCTTTCATGAGTGTACTTGTGGTTTGACTTAAATTGTTTCCTGAGTTGTTTATGTAAATAAATAAGTGAGTAAGCACGGAAACAGAAAGCCAGCATGAGATTTTGGACTAAGAGTGAGGCATTTTCATTATAAAGGTCATGTATGTATCCCTCTGGCAAACCACTGTGAGTTTGGCAATAGTTGACCTTCTGCCATTAGCGCAGGACTGTGCCATATGGGATTTGATGGAGCGAATGCCAAAAATTTAGCACATTTTGTAGAAGCGTGAGTTATGCTTGTGTGGAGAGTGGTGGTTTACAAAGACTGGCTCAGCACTGATTTATTTTAAGAGGAATATCCTAAAAGCACGTATATTTTATCTAATATTCGGAAAATTGTCGCTGTCCAATAAAAAAACAGCAACTTTACAGGAGAGAGAAAAAACCTTGTAAGCTTTCCATTGAAGTCAATGTAAAAAGAGTTTATTTCAGGTCATTTTAAAGAGTTTTTATTGGTCCGTTCATCAAGAAATTTTGCCACAGTATAAGGGACAGTTTGCATGTTCAAATTATGTAGTCAACTAAAAATCGACAAAAATGGAAATAAGTGTTTTTCATAGGACAGTGACGAAATGTACCTTTTTTTTCAGATGGTAAAACTGAGAGTTGAGCTGTCTAGTTTGCCAAAGTTAAAGAATGTTCCTTCTCCCAGAAATTTGTTGTTAATAGTTGTGCTAAGATTGGGTGTATTCTGAGAATATAAGTATGTACAGATGACTTACTCAACTTAACCGCTCTAAAGATCATAGTCTGCTCATCAGTGTTGTTGTAAAACTAACTAAAGCTAAAGAAGCAAGGTTATTTGAATTTGTTTAAGTATTCATGTAGTAAATCATGTACAATACCAGTGAAGCTTTGGATACATTTTAAATTCAGTATTTGTTTTCTTATTTTATTTAAGCCTGAAATTGCTTCCAGTTAACAGCTGTGCTGAACATGTCAATAACTAATTACTTGAATTTCTTGCCCTTTTTCGTGTTTGAGAGCACGAGTTGGAAAGTTGTGAAGAGGCAGGGTTGGTATACAGTAAATAGCCCCGTTTTATTAATGTTCTCATCCATATTATGGCAAGAACTACTCGACTGAGTAAAGAAAAAATAAACTTTAAGAAATGAAGGTCTTTAAATCCGTAAAAAATACCTTTTTTATGGATCCTCAAATGCAGTTGCAAACACAATCAAATGTTGAATGCTGAAACTGGCACTAATCAGGGCCGTACCAGGAACTGCAATTTAAGAGCACCCAAAAATTCATGTAGTAGCAGTGTGTAAATAAAGGTTTGACCTCAGGGGACAGCCTGGGAATGCCCACACCTATATATATATATATATTGTGAGGTGTTATCTTGTTATTGAGGCTGATCACTGGTCTCATGGCAAGGCCCATGGCAAGGGGAAATTAATTATTGGAGTTGGAGAGAAACTTCATGGTTTCAGTGTTGCTATTTAAAATTCTTCAATCCAAAATTCCATCATTACATGTCTTTTGGGAATACATATTCGAAGTCATTGCCAGTCACATTATTATTAGAACTATTAATGTGACATCCCTTCATCTATGACTGAGATTTTGATATTTATTTGACAATCTCTGTCTATCTCTGTTTATCTCTATAGAGACATTCTGCCGTGATTTGGGCAGTCGTGGTTTTATGTTTTTTGGATACAATCCGGGTTAGCACACGAACATCCCTTTCAGACAGCTTCCTCTTACATCCACAGTTAATCCTGTTGGATGTGGTTGGCCCTTCTTGGTGGTATGCTGACATTACCTTGGATACCGTGGCTCTTGCTACATCAAAGACTTGCTGTCTTGGTCACAGATGCGGCAGCAAGACGTGCACCAACAATTTGTCCTCTTTTGAACTCTGGTATGTCACCCATAATGTTGTGTGCATTGTAATATTTTGAGCAAAACTGTGCTCTTACCCTGCTAATTTAACCTTCACACTCTGCTCTTACTGGTGCAATGTGTAATAAGTAAAGATTGGCCACCAGGCTGCTCCAATTTAGCCATGAAACCTCCCACACTAAAATGACAGGTGTTTCAGTTTCATTGTCCAACCCCTGTATAACCCCCCTACAGAAACAAAATAACTCTCGTTTTCCAACCCCCCCACCAACAAAAAAATAGAAAACCAAAAAGTGCCCAATGGCAGCTGCAGTGCAGTCTGGGCACTCCCTGAAAGCTTATAAGCCCCCAACAATCCATCCATTAAAACATATTTATAGGTTTTCATAACTGTTTTGTGAAATAAATTAATTGTAATCATTTTTGTATAAATGCCTTAAAATCAAACCACTGCTGTTCACTTTTTAAAGCAGGTTATGCCAGTTTTTGAACATTAAACAATGTTAAATGTGTTCATTTATTCTTTTTTGTGTTTTTATGGTATTTTAAGGTGAGATATGATTGCAGAAATAGTCTCCAAAACATCTGAAGCTCAATGTTTACTATAAGCAAGTCTCCAAAGCCCAGTTCCACTAATTGCTGTGTGAAACCCATTAAAATGTGGGCACACATGAACAAACATGCATTATCAATGTAAGCACATTTATGGGACACTTATGGGACAGTGATAATGCACTGTGTGCCCGGCCTTGGAGTCACAAATAACTTTACTAGCTTGGGAATCGTGTCTCTTATTAAAGCCATTTATTTAACCAAGTGCACATAGTGGCTGCTGATGTCTCCTCATGGGACAGGACATTGTTAAGATCATCTAGAGAACACATTTCAACCACAATAGCAAAAAGAAAAACACACCAGTGTGATCTTATATGGGACGGTGGGAGTTCTCATCAATTTATACTGGGAACAGGGCAGGTTATGGTACAGTATATGCCTGTAATGTGCACTATTGTAAAAAGGAAAACACAAAAGGGTAGTGAAAACATATACCTAGCAATGATGAAGGAAGAGCAAAAACATATATTTGTTTTAGCACTGTAGTATTTTCTGCTTGCAGGCTGTACATTTATTTAACCCTGTCAAACCCTGCGTCCGTTACAATGGACATCAAGTATTTTCTTTAATTTTTAAATGTTTTTTGCACATAACCCTAATTAAAGCCTGTTTTCCATCAGAATAGTCCATTAACCACTCACTGACAAAGTTTGCCAAACAATGAAGCAACTTAGACATCAGAGCATGGCAGCACTAGAGCAGGCGAGGCAAAGTAAGAGATAATTTTTACAAATTTTATGTGGTTTAGAACACTTTTTATTATGTATATGTCAGTGTTTTTAGTGATAATTTGTGAAATAAAAGGTCAATATCAAATATAAAAATTAAAAAATGCTAAACAATGCACTGGACATTAAAAAGCAATTAAATATTTTACCTACATGGTTTTCATTTTTATGTGGAGTTTATATAAAAATTTTACAGTCCTGTTTTGTGTCCATCACAGAAAAAAAAATAAAACAGCAATTTTATATTCTTATACTTTCCAATCACTGGAACATAATTCAGGTCTGAAAGGGTTTTAAGAAAGAAAGGTCATGCTTAGAACTACCATTAAAGGACACACTTCACACGTGCACTTCTGGACAAGCTGAGAGAGACACAGAACAGGAATTGTAGAGTGCTCTAATCAGTGAAGCTGTTTTTTTTTTTAAGATAAAATAAATGTGCATATAATGTTGCTTTAAAACAGATATGGGTGTTTATTTTTTCTAATAGAATATTTAATGTCCATTTTGTGTTTAAAATGTGATTATTTGTAGTTATTTGTAGTTAGGTAGTTATAGCTAGTTTTAGCTTATTTTTTTTTGTTCAAAGTTGATCAATTTTATTGTCTTCTTTAAACCTTTTAAATAATGTTAATTTTACCCTCTTGTTTGATCTTTTCCTAAATGTTATTATGTTTTTTTTTCTTTAATCCTTGCCAATTTAAGAAAAAAAAAGATGACTGATCATTTAAAAAGACAATTAAATGGGGCTTTGAGTGGTTCAGCAGGCTTAGCACTGTCACTATGATCAGGAGGTTCGAATCCTGTTCATGTAGCTTGCCATCAACTACCGGAGCCCTGAGAGAGAGAGCACAGTTGGCCTTGCCCTCTCTGGGTGGGTAGATGGCGCTCTCTCCCCACATCACTCTAAAGGATGATGTCGATCAGCACAAGACGTCTGTGAGCTGATGTATCGGAACACATTGACACGTGCTTGTCTTCACCCTCCTGGTGTGTTGGGGCATCACTAGTGATATGGGGGAGTCCTAATGAGTGGGTTGGATAATTGGCCGTGCAAATTGGGGAGAAAATGGCAAAAAAAAAAAAATAATAATAATAATTAAATTAAAAAAAGACAATTAAATTACATATTATATCAGGTTCCAGGGCCAGGACTGATTGAAAAGCCTTGTTTAATAAATATCACTAGTATTTGAACTTTCACACTGCGCACCCACACCCACACAACAGACACACACACACACGCACATAATCACAAGACTTCCACGTCTCTAGCAGAGTGCTGATGAGCACTTTTAGCACTAATCTTTAATGTGCCCAACATATTTTAAATTTCTGCTGAAGCAAGTGTCTAAAGCCAATTTATGGAAAGGCGAGAAAAATGTTTATATGCAAATGAGGGCGGGGGGAAAATTGCTGTTGGGGTTGTTCTGAGAGGAGGTGTGCGGGGAAACGGGGCGAGCGTGAGTTGACGTGTGTGAGAATCAAGCATGTGCATGATTGGTGTTCGATAAATGATCGATTTCGCTGCGGTGAATTCAGCGTTTTTAATGCATTTGCACAAACGAGCTTGAGAATGACAGAAAACAGCGAGTAGTGCAGCGATTTTTCAACACAGGTTACGGAATTAAAAGCTCTAAAATAGGGAGCAATACAGGAACATCCTGTACAATCAGAACATCAGCAGAAAATCTGAGGACTAAGAGGAACTTACAGTAAAAGCATTAAAACCCACACTCTTCATTTTCAGTGCTGATGCATTTCTCACCAGAACGTCTGCACAGGTCAGAGTGTTCCTGGAAAGTTCTCCGTCCTCTCGTCCTCCTCGCACTGCTCAGTGAGTGGCTGCCTGCAGTCCTGTTGCTCCTCGGAAGGTACACACTGTTTTGACATGATCCGAACTTATGCCAGATGCCAGAGCTGCGCTGAAGGCATCCTCATCCTTCCAGAAATACCACAGCAGATGGCCAGTGCCTCAGCCATGTGTGTGTGTGTGTGTGTGTTTGTGTGTGTTTACCAAGGCTATCACTCATAAACCTCACATCTCCAAAATGCCAATTTTGTTGGAGATGGAAAATACTTTCCAAATAATAAAATAAAACAAATCAAGCTTTATTTTCACTCAAGAATGCTTTGAGGGTAACCCTCATTTTTAAAGCAGCTGAGTATTTACAACTTAAACACTGCAAAAACATCCATTGGTGAAAACTAGATAAAATATATGTAAATTTAGACATATATGCTTATATTAAGCAAAAAAATCTGCCAATGGGGTAAGCTAATTATTATTATAAAGATTTCTTTAAAAAAGTAATCACAAAGTCACAAAATAAGTAAAGGAAGACTTAAATCAAGCAAAAATCACAGATTTTTTGCCTTAAATTTGGAAACAAGAATTAAAATAACTTGACTGATGACTTTTTGTGCTTATTTTG
The DNA here is from genome assembly GCF_023375975.1 of Astyanax mexicanus. Taxonomy (NCBI): domain Eukaryota; kingdom Metazoa; phylum Chordata; class Actinopteri; order Characiformes; family Acestrorhamphidae; genus Astyanax; species Astyanax mexicanus. Next base: position 21,871,745 of record NC_064415.1, on the reverse strand, counting down.
AATTCAAATTTCGCACAATAAGATGACAGTTCTAAGTTAGACTGAATACGATCATTATTTCCAAAATAAGCAAAATAATCAAAAACTTACAGTGCCTAATAATAATAAGAAAATGCACTTTATTGCCTTATTGCCTACAAAAAGATTTATTTTTTTGCAGTGAAGGGACTGAAAAAATAATTATTTTAATTAAAATAAAATATTTAATCAAGTTAAGACAAAACAAGACACTTTGTAAACAGAATGATACAAATTAAGGCATTGGGAAAACAAACAAATGTGATTAAAACAAGAAGAAGTAAAATAATTCAGAAAAAAAGGACAGGTTAAATTTTAAAGCAGTCAAGTAAAAATATAAATAATTTAAATAATAATAAAACATAACAAAGATAAATAAAGAAAAATAGCAGAAAATTGACATAATAATAAATAGCTAGAAATAACAATGTTATAAAGAAAGAAATTGGTAGAAATAAATAAATAAAAACAGAATATAAAATAAATAAAAAGGATAAACTAATTAAAATCAATAAAAAGGTACAAGTGTCAGTCCTGATGCTTTTCAGTCTGCCTGCTCTGGACACTAAACTTAACAACAAAGACTCCAATTCCCAGCATGCTCTCCCATCAGAAGTTCTTGACGGCATGCCGTTCACACTCTCCGAGCTTCTGATTGCCCACACCTGGTCTGTCTTCTATAAATACCTCCCTGTTTCTTCTGAATCTAGTTCTGTAGCTCTTTTACTAGACGTTTCATTTGTTCGTTTGTTTCCTATTGTTACCTACTCATTTTTGTGTTTTTTTTTTTTACTACTCAATTGGATTGCCTTTTTCATGGCTTGTTTACTGTTGCAGAACTTATTTTTGTATTTTAGACCAATCTTTTTGCCTAGCCCTTTACCAGTTCCTGCAATAGCATCCCCCACACTTCGAATTAGGGATAGGTCTGACGAAGCTATTGCTCATGGCTCTTGAAATGGCAACAGTATGTGGAGAAGCAGTGTCCTGTTAAAATAGCGTAAAAAAGGTAGGGTCACTGGTTGCAGGACCTCATGAGCCTGACATTGTTCTTTTATTTACACAAAGAAAAGCTAGAAATTCAACATATTTTTATATATATAGCATTCATTTATGACTCTTCTCACTGAATGCAATCAAATTCTCACAGCAGTGCTCCCTAATCTAGTAGAAAGTCTATAAATAACCTTAAAAAATACAGAGTAAGGGTGCAAATTTACAAAATCAGCAGGGGATCGTGTATGTGTGCATGTGTGTATTAAATCCACAATGATTCTGGTTCAGAAATGCTACTATAGCTTACAACACATTAAAAATGAGCCCAGCAAGGCCACATGATTTATTCGCATGTAAAGTATTTAAACTGAATCCCATCTGAAAAAAAAGAAAGAAAAAAAAGAGCAGAAAGTGTGTTCTGTAGACGGTGGAGAAAAATGTAAATGTTAAGTGCTGAAAGCTCTAAAAGGAGAATTTATGCACGTCCGATCAGAAGAGGCCACTGGAGAATAAGATTGATGCTGCTTAAAGTTCACCATCTCTCTGAACCATGAATCCTGCTGCTAGTCATATTAAAGTGAGCACATAATGTTGGCCATGCCAGACATGCAAGTACACCCAAGAATTAATCATAAAAGCAGGTTAAAATGCGATGCGGTGTGGTGAATTATGCAACTGCACATAAGTAGATTACACAAGTATGCAAGTGTGCACAGTGTGTGTGTGCATGTGCCTGTCTTATGCAATTACATTTTAATATGACTGAATATGTGTTTCTAAGTATGCAAAAAAGGGCAATTTTCATGCATGCTAAATGAAAAGGTATTTTGCCGTTATAAGACATTAAAAAATGTGTTTTTTTATTCAAATGAAGAGTTGTATGTGTGTTTATTAGGAATGCGTAAAGAATATAATCATTTCAGAAAAGCCTTAAGCTTAAAATATTAAATCAACATATTTATTAACCTTTTCAGACCTAAATTCCAGGAATTCTCTGTAATGCAAAAATCTGTAATGCAAAAAAAAAGGACTCTAAAATTCAACTATAAAATCTATATAGCAAATCATTTTTTTTCCATTGCATTGGAAGTCTGTGTGTGATATTTTATATTTTCTTATTGACCTTTTATTAACATTTCATAAACCATCCCTAAACAGTAAAAAAAAATAACATGATTAAAATCACATTAAATCACATTAAATTTGAGAAAATTAATGGCTTCAGTACATAGAATCACACAGCATAAAAAAAGCATAAGAGAGTTTTTTTATAGATTTATTTTACTGAATTTCTAATTGTAAATAAGGATTAATCTACAGTTACAGTAGACACGGGAACCACAAGCATAAACATTTGCATCCGTCATGCTCTAATACATCAATTAACAGATGCCTGTGCTGACCAACATTACATTTGAAGACCACATCATCTATCCATTTGTAGAGAGCAAGGCCAACTGTCCTCTCTCGGACTCCGGCTGCTGATGGCAAGCTGCATGTTCTCGGATTCAAAGTGGCAATGCAGGGTTTATATTGACGGTGCTTTAGTGTATTCATTATTGTTGTCCTATTATTAACATTTACAGGAAAGCTAATTAAGATTGGAGACCTTTGTAAAAAAAAAAAAAAGAGATTTTTTAAATAGATTTCTTTTACTGAATTTCTGTTTGTGAATAAGGATTAATCTACAGTTACAGTGACAGTGCTTTAGTGTATTTATTATTTTTGTCCTATTATTAATATTTACAGGAAAGCTAATTACAATTAGAGACTTTTGAAATAGATTTTATTTACTGAATTTCTGATTGTGAATAAGGATTAATCTACAATTACAGTAGCCACAGGACGACGAGCATACACATTTGCGCCCATCGTGCTCCGATACATTAGTTAACAGACACCTGTGCTGACTAACATCACATTTGTAGACCACATAATCTATCCATTTGTAGAGAGCAAGGTCAACTGTGCTCGCTCAGACTCTGGCTGCTGATGGCAAGCTGCATGATCTGGGATTCAAACTGGCAACCCTGGGTTCATATTGTTCAGCTTGATTGTTCATTTATTATTTATTATATATTTTTTTCTTATTATTATTAGTGTTATTATTATTTACAGGAAAACTAATTAAAATTGGAGACCTTGGTAAAAGAAAAATAATAATAATAATAATAGTAAGTTATGGGTGTCCAAACTTTTGTAAGTCACTTCTGCCCTTTTTTCACTAATAATCTAAAGTTGTTAGAGTGTCTAGCAGTGTCATGGTCTGGACAGCAGAGCTCAGCTCAGAGCACATTCCTCTGCATGCAAGTGATCGCCTCTATAGGAACCAAAAAAAAAAAAAAAGCAATTTAAAGGCAACATCTTATTAATGAGTTCCAGATCTTTAACAGCAAGTTAGAATCAATTTCTGGCCTGACCTGTCCGTGGGTGTCCGCATCAACCTCCCCTCTTACGTCAGAGCCAGACTTCTTGCTCGCGTGCTGCCATGGCAACCCCCATTGCCATGATGCATTTGAGGCTGATAATAGCTGGCAGTGTTTCAGTGGCGGAGGCAATCATGAGGGGCCATCCGTGAGAGGGTCCGGGGGTGCTGCTGCAGCTGACCTGTGAGCTCTTCATCAGCCAACCAGGAACAGCTACTTCAGGCTGGACAGTGGGCAGCCATACTGCTGCAGAACAGGACTCCATCTCCATACAAGTGCTCTTCAGGACACACACATAATGACTCTGTGGGGTTTCATTACTGTAGAGTGTACACCAGAGTAAATATAGTACTGATAATAACTGAGCATCTGAGCAAATGACTCATTATTTATCACAAAAACAAATATACAGTATGATAACATTGTTATTAAATATGTGTCTTCTATGGAAAGCCAAATATTTACCCAAACAAGAATCTGATATTTGACAATATATAAGAATAATGTACAGTACAGTACATTAAGAATGGAATAATACATCGGATAAATGCAAATCTTTAAAATACATAAACATACGTATATTAGTCTCATTTTAAAATACATATGACTGATGTGCCATTTAATATAAAATATGCTTTTGTTTTATAAATAACACACATTTTGTAGCCATATATCAGCACATACAACTCTGGAAAAAAATAAAATAAATAAATAAAAAAAGAGACCACTCTCTGATTTTTCTATTTATAGAATTATGTTTGAGTAAAATGAACATTGTTGTTTTATTCTATAAACTACACAGAGCACTTCTCCCAAATTTCAAAAATGAGAAATGTCTGAAATAAAAAAAGATGCAGAGCTTTCAGACCTCAAACAACGCAAAGAAAAAAAGTTAATATTAATAAAGGTTTAAGAGTTCAGAAATCAATATTTGGTGGAATACTGTAACCCTGTTTTTTTGTATTACAGTTTTTATGCATGGCATGTTCTCCTCCACAAGTCTTACACACTGCTTTAGGATAACTTCTCCACTTTGCCACTCCTGGTGCAAAAAAATGTAAGCAGTTCAGCTTCCATCTTCTTCTTGATTATATTCCAGATGTTTTCAATTTTGGTTAAATCATAGAAACTCATCATTTTTAAGTGGTCTCTTTTTTCCAGAGCTGTACATGCATATTTGAATACATAAGTATCATATACTGTATAAAGACATACAGTCTTTATACAACATATCAATATTTGACATTGTTTCTGGGGAAAAGTTAGGACAGTCCATGATACATTAGCTGAATCATTGGCTAAAACTTACTTGAATAGATGTTTTGTTTATCTGTCTCTTTTCCCAATCCTTCATGCAGAATTCTTCAGCTGTTAAATACTATTTTACATAATTCCACATTATCTTAATAGGATTAAGATCTGGGTTTTGACTTGGTCGTTCCGGAACTCTCCCTTTATTTCTTTTGAGCCATTCTTTGTGGATTTATTAGAATGCTTTGGCTCATTGTCATGTTGCATGGTCCACCTCTGATTGAGCTCCTGTTTTTGAACAGAGCAGAGTCTCAGAGCAAAGTTGCCCCAAAACATATACAAAACATATACTATCTGCCAGACAATTAACAATGTTATTGTTGTATTAACATGGTGAGTACCTATATTTTAACATATATGTCTGCCATTTGTCTAAAGGACAGTGTTCCAAAAGTTTATGTTTAGGTTTGTCTTACTGATACTGTTTTTGTTTCTTTTTAAGAAATTAATTATTTGTTTTATTAATCATTTGAATAAATTGTTAAATAAAGAATTACAGTATTTGGTCCCAGCTGATAGTAAAAGTGTTGTACAGATGTATTGTTGTACAGGTTATGTAATTACACATGTATATCCATATCAGTGAGACAAATACTAAAATATTATGTACAACATTCAAAAACAGTCACAGCCCTAATTACATACAAGAAAACTGTTATAAAAATATAAAAATGTGTACAAAAATGATACGCACATATTATTACATGTAAAATGTCACACACTATGTCTTGTTAAACACACATGAAAATTATGCTGATATTTGTGCAACTACATAATCTAGAGAAAAAGATAGAGAGAGAGAAAAAGAGAGAGAAAGAGAGAGAGAGGTTGGCATCAGTGCAGCTGTGGCAGGAAGCCTGCGATGTGCTTGTGCTGATGACAAGGAGAAATAATTATTAACGGAAGAGACATAAGAGCCAAGAAGGCAATTTGTAACCGCTGATTTTGGTGTGTATGTGTGTGTGTGTGTGTGTATCCATGTATTTAAGGCTAGGGAAGTTTGTCCATCACTGGCTCATCACTGCTTTTTATCCCCTCTTCAACTAGATGCATTTCAGTATACACGATAATTCAGCATATGCCGCTGTTATTCCTGATTAAAAGAATAACAGTTGACCAATGGTAGAGAAGTGTTTAACTGGTGTCTAAATGTCTTTGAAAATTATACATCAGTCACCATATGCCTCTCGCAGAAAGCCTTACAGGCACAGAAACCCAACAAAGGCATATTTGTATGCGTGTGTTCTCTATAGAGCAATAACATATGGTGAACTAAAACCCAGTACAAAGTACAAAAGGCAAAAATATAAAAGCAGGCCGCATATTAGGGCTGTGCAGCAACACACAGTGCTAGCATCGCAATTATGATGCTGCATATGGTGACTGCTTCTCCTCAACACTTCTTGCAGTATATAAAAAATATTTACCTATTAAATATACAGTATAAAATATTGCATTTGGATTTTGAGTTCATTCTTTACTTTATTTTTTCCCTAAGTTTTTATGGGTATGGGAGCAACTTTATCAACCAGCTCTGGGAAAAAAAAGACCACTTAAAAATGATGAATTTCTTTTATTCTACTAAATTAAAAAACTATGGAATATAATCAAGAGGAAGATGGATGATTACAAGCCATCAAACCAAGCTGAACTGCTTAAACTGTGTGTAAGACTGGTGGAGGAGAACATGCCAATATGCCTGAAAACTGTGATTAAAAACCAGGGTTATTCCACCTAATGTTGATTTTTGGACTTTTTTTTCAGCCATTTCTCATTTTCTGCAGATAAATGCTCTAAATGACAACATTTTGGGGGGGAATTTGGTAGAAATACAGTATTTTCCATAGTTTATAGCATAAAAAAACAATGTTGATTTTACTCAAACATATACATATAAACAGCAAAATCAGAGAAACTAATTCAGAAACTGAAGTGGTCTCTTATTTTTTTTTCCAGAGCTGTAATGTCTCTCTTTAATGTTTTCATGATTAGTCAATAATTAATGTTGTGACTTTTAAATAGATAATATATTACATGTGTTTTCTTGCCATTCATAATCTGATTATGATTGAATTGTCTGCAGTCATCTGTTTTTTTGTTTGTTTGTTTGTTTGTCTTTCAATTAACCATTTAAACAGGATATACTGATTTTATCCTATCAGAGAAAAAAAAAAAGAATTCTGATAAAGTGATATTTTACTTCAGTAATCAAATTTCATTTTTCTGTTTACTCTTAACTCTTAGAATAAAAAAGAAAAAGCCTTAGAACTGCAAATGAGATAATATTTAAATAATCATCATATTCTAAATCCAATCACTGATTTACTCATCTCAAGTGACCAATCATATTAGATTACTGACAAACTAAAAGATGTTCTGCACTAATGCAGTTCTGTAAATGCACATACTTTGAGTCAGAATAAATGTGGACATTTGTTTTTAAACATAAAAAACATGTTTTCATATTACAAAAGCAATATATATATATATATATATATATATATATATATATATATATATATATATATATATGTATATATATATATATATATATATATATAGTCAATAAGTAAATAGAACTGCAAATATCTACAAAATACACATAGAATTCATGTTGCTTCATGTTTAGGGAACTGATCTAAGAACTAGAGCCATTTTTACCATGCACTGATGAGCTTCTGTACAGCATTTACTTTCCCTACTATCTAATAAATTATTTAATGCTCAATTCTGCCAGATAAAGCATTTCAGTATTTCTGCATACAGGCTGTGTTCTGCATGTTAATGTTCTACGATTTCAACTAGCATCATCCGAATTCATCATTTTAATTAAGCATAACTAGCAGGGATAGTGATCTGGCTTTTAAATGATTTACTGTCAGTGGGTAAGTGTTTCTGAATAAATTCGTATTGACTTTTCCCATGCAATTTTGAACTTGTACAGAATTGTATGAGTGTTATTATGTTGAATTTAATGAAAACCTTTGATAGAATAAAAAAAAATGTGCTCAGTATTTGTCATTTGGCATGTTTAATTTTTTTCATATTCGGCCAAAAACATTTGTTGTGATGAGCATCAGATACTAATAGTAACTGTGTTCACTGGGCCACATAGTATCTGGTGCAGGCCACATATTTTATTGCATTGGTTCTTTATCTTTTTTACTATGCATACCCTTTTCAGTATGCAAAATATTTTGCAAAGTAGCACCACGCCTCATTGGTAGAATTTGGAGAGCACTATGCACTATGGAATGTAAACAATGTTTTTTAAATAATACATTTCTTGTGTTTTTAATGCCTCGTTTTAAATGCCAGGGCTCGTCGGATTCTACCAATGAGGCGTGGAGCTACTCTGAGCCTGAATAACAGTGTAAAAAGTGCTTTATCTGCAGGGGGAAATTATGCCCCAATGCGGCCGTTGTAAAGAGTGCTGGGCAAAAAGCACAAAATGACTGGATCTTAGAAAGCTGTGGGAGAACGGAGGTGTGCTATTCAACAAGGGTTAGTACTCTTTTTAATGTTTTACTACACCCAAATCAATTTTACACCGGAGTTCTCCTTTAATATAGTCTTCAATATTACATTTACAAGAAGAGAAGAGAAGAGGTGTGATTTATGACAAACTTATGATATGACTTTTACTGTACACAGTGTAGCCTCACCCTCACAACCCCCCCAAGTTCCCCTTTAGTTGTAATAACTTGATGTTTTAATTTATGCTCTCATGCTTACAAGTTGCAAACTGGCTACCTTAAAAAAGTTAAGTAAACTCCGGTCTTACAATATAACAAAAATAAAAAAGTGTAATCAACTTCCCCTTTAGTTGTTATAATAACTTGATGTTCTAAGTAATGCTAACTTAAGTTTTCATTACTTATTACTTATCTTTTTTAAGGCAACCGGTTTCCTCAATTTTGTTTTTTAAACTTCAACTTATCTGGGCAGTTACAATGTATTCAGGTTAGAATCGTTTTAATGTTTTACTACACCCAAAGTCAATTTAACACCGGAGTTCTCCTTTAGTATAGTCCTCAATATTACATTTACAATGTAATACAATCATAAAAAGAAAGAAAATACAGTGAATGAGAAGAGGTGTGACTTATGACAAATGTATGCCTTTTACTGTACACAGTGTAGCATCACCCTCAAGACCCCCCCCCCCAGGGACACATTCAGAACCCCCAGGTTAATAACCCCTGACGTAGTATAGAATAGGCACCACTTTTTTTTTGCCTACAAAAATACACAGTTTCCATACAGAGGCTTCACACCTATTACACTGAAAAAAATGATGGATAAAATTTACTTTAAAAAAGTTTCGCAACTTTCTGCATTTGCTTTTTTTAAGTAAATTTAATTTCATGTAAATGTAAGTAACTTCAACTCGGTTTCAAGACTTAAATGTTACATAGAGTAATTAAGTGAACCGAACTTCAGTCAATCCTTTCTTTTATTAAACTTTACTTAATTTCTGCATACAATATTACCTCATTACAATTACTTAATTAATACAATATTATTATATATATTTTTAGTTAAAACACACATTTAAATATTTACATAATCTCAAAGATTTATTTTGTAAACGAACCAAGTCTCACTGTCTCAACACATGGATGGCATGTAATACACTCTTTTTAGTATACTACAGTGTAAGACAGTGTAATATGTGTGTTTTAACTAAAATATTTACATTTTAGGAAATATAATATTTTACGTATAATATTGAAGTCACTTAAATTTACATAAAATTAAATTTACTTAAAAAAAAAGCTAATGCAGATAGTTGGAAAAGTTTTTTTTAAGTGAATTTTGTGCATCGTTTTTTTCAGTGTAGATCCCTGTTTAAAAACAGCTTATTCTTATTTACACATTGTGTTCCTCAACCTCTCTGCACTTTATATCCAGCATTCTAACAAATATCTACAGGTTAAGCAAAAATAGAGATGTTCTGTGATAATAACTCACAAATGAAGTCAGTTGTGGCTCTCCCAATCCACAGGAGCGGAGCGTTTTGTTTGCTCCACTGGTTGGACTCATGGAGGGAGGTCCAGTCAAATATTTACAAAGGCTGAATTGGAGAGCATTACCAAGTGCCTTCTGCCTGTGCCCAATACCCCTGGCATCTGCTGCTGCTGGCACCCGTGCCAAGAACCCACCCACATCCCACCTCCCACAGCTTCTGTCGCCTGTGTGAGTGTGTGTGTGTGTGTGTTTGAGTGTATATGTGCACGGCGAGCGTTTGTGTGTGTGTGTGTTCTCAAGCCCTCTTGACCCTTATCCTTAAGTGCTTGAATACATCACCTCCTCTGTTCTGGCCAAATTCCCACACTGCCTCCTCTCCGTCACAGATGCTCCGTGGCGCTCCCAGTTCAGGAATGTCATCGTGTCAGCGGCGCTCCGAGGCTCCTCTCTGACAAGGCTGCTCCCCGGAAGCCTGCGCCTGGCTGGCACCATGGTGGGATACACTCCCGCGGCTCACACACACAACACTCAAGCTGTCAGAGCTGCGAAGAGGCGAAAACTGTCGGCGAGAAGAAGAAGAAAAAAAAAAGAAAGAGAGACAGAGAGAGAAGAGAACTTGAAGACTGTATGAAACTCCAGGAGAAGATTTTTATTTTTTTGTCCAAAGTCAGTGTTGTGAATTGCCTTCCCATTTTCACTGTTTCTAGATACAGTAGATCTTCTTCTAGGAAGACTTCAAAGCAGAAGATGGGAACATTGCTGTAAAGATCTGATTGCATTGACCAGCTGGATGTCAGTTTGATTTCACATCACACTCTAATGTCAGGCATTAAAATTTTAGTGGAAATGAAAATTGGACTGATGTCAACATGTAACTTTAGACAGATGTTGAATTTCAGTTGAAAATGTACATTGCATTGATGTCAAGACTCAACACTGTATAGATGTCGCATTTTAATAAAGAAAATGATCAAAAACTACAGCTATTAATTTTGTCCAAAATCTTTACTGGGTTGACGTCATGCTGCATTGTAAGACAACATTACATTTTGGTTACTTAACAACATTATGTCGATGTCAAAACCCGACATTGTGCAAACATTAAATTATAGTTGCAAGTGAAAACCATCTAAACATCTAAAACAACATTAATATATGTTGAATTTTAATTGAAAATAACAACAATGTTGTACAGATATTGAATTTTAGATGTCAAAGCATAACATTATACTGACATTTAATTTTAAAAGAAAATGAAAAGCGGATTTACAGTGAAATTCAACATTGTACAGATGTTGAATTTTAGCTGACAATAAAAAAGGGTGAACGTTAAAACTTAACATTGTATAGGTGAAGGTTAAAAAGCTCACATTGTATAGACCTTGAAAAAAATGGGCAAAATATTCACATATTTAAGGTAATTTATTTTTATATTGAGTGAACATTAACATTTTTAAGTTTAGTAGACTGATATTAAAATGGAAAATATACATCAATTTAACATCGATTTTTGCGGGGTTTAGAAGACACTGGATTTTGGTTAGTTAACATCACTTACATTTAAAAACAATTGGCATTAGACGTTCTCCTGACATTGACTTCTTGTGCTCGATGTCACAACATACAGTACATTCAGCCAAATAAAAGCCTCTACTGATGTTGTTGGCCAGCTGGGCAGATAAAAAAGAGCATAAGTGAGGTCAGGAAATGATGCTGGTGATTCGTTCTGAATCCCAAACTTCACATCAGCACATCCCAAAGGTTATGGATGGAGCTCCATCACTCCCACAGAGCAGTGCCCAGTCAGAGATTTTATACCTCTATAGCTTACAATTTGCATAGTGTATGTGATGACCTTTGGATCATGTGCAGGCACTCATAAGCATTCGATTTTATTGAAATTTGCTTTTCATTGCTTTGGAGGGTATATGAACTGTCGTATTCTGTAAGTTACATAAAAGTAAAATAAACAAATACACCAGTATAAAGGTACTCATAGAGATGTCATGGTGAATGTTATGCTGCCTGCAGTGGAGGTGGCTTCATTAAGGCGATTGGACGACACCCCACCAAAAGGCAGAGAAGCAGGACAATATTTTTAGGACATTCAACCTGGGTTAAACTAGCTGTGACTGTTCTGGACAGCCAGTCCTGCCTCTAATTATTTTAGAGCAAACACGACTTCTGGTGATTCCAGGACGTCTGGAAATCGCTACAGGTACAAAAGCGTCACGTAATGCTACATAACACTGTTTGTGTGATTCCCGGAGGTCTGAAAATCGCTGCAGATTCTGAATTTCAGGCTTTGCAAGGCAATCTCAATGGAATCCAGAAGGGCTTGCACTTGCATGCTTTTATAAAACACAACTTAAGCAGGGATTCCAGAGCAATCTGTATTTTACCATAGACTGTATATAAGTTTGGTTGCTAAGGTTACTAGGTACCACGCTGTATTGCTCCACTAGTTATGCTTTCTTTTTTTTTTTTTTTTACTTAAATTAGCACCAGGAAGTGTCTTGTAAAGCTAAATAAGGTGAACCCCCAATGCCTCAAGGAGATTTGTTAAGAGCTACCACTGGCTGCTTCCACTTTGGTGGTAAATCAGTGATGCTCTGCTCAGGGGAGAAGCACACATTTCCTATAGCCAATGGTACCATGAATGCTGTTAGGTCCTGAGATTAAATCCTCAGAGCTTTTTTTTTTTTTTCAGATATTATGCAGGTGCAGTGGGTCCTGGGTTCCTTCTTGTGCAGGACAATGCCCTGACAATCCATGTGACCAAGGTGTGTAGGCAATCCCTGAATAATGAAGGCATTGGTACCATGAACTGGCCATTCTGGTCCTTGCGTCCCCCAGATCTGAATCTATTTCAGAACCTCCAAGACAGTCCAAGAGATAACTGATATGCTGAACCAGTTCTGGAGAGACATCCTCCAGGAAACCATTCATGTTCTCATCAGAAGTATGTACATATTATGAGCTAAAACTCAACAGCAGCAGGAGTGATAGAAAATGACTTGAAACTTTACAATCAAAAACAGTTAAATAAAATGTTTGCAGAAAATTTGGAAATGAAGTGAATAGAAAATACAGATGTTTAATGTAGCAAGCAAAAATAAGTACATTACTCCTGTATCAGCAATAAAAGCAACTTACAACGACTCTAAATAGAATTCAGTAAGCAGGAAGAGTGTCCAGATACGTTTTAGACACATTTAAAGGTTTCTCTGTTTCAGTATTCAGTGTTTCATGCTAGGAACTTAACAAAAAGCTGGGTTACAGATGAGGTGTGAGCTATACATAGTAAATCTTAGTGGATCAGACACAGCAGCAGTGCTGCTGGAGTTTTTAAACACTCACTGTCCTCAATTGGAGGCTTATAAATAGCTGTCCCACCTTTTAGATATAAAAAGTCAGAGAAAGAAGCTTTGAATATGTTAATCTTAGAAGTCATTCAAAACAGTCTTTGGTATTGTAGACTGATTGTATAATGATATAGCCTAAAAACATATTAAAACTCCAGAGCTGGACTAATCAATAATGCAGATTCCACAATGTTCACTTGCTGGAGGTTAATACTAAAAATGTATTGTAAAAAATAACTAAAAAAAGCTGGATAAAATGTCTCAAAAACTATTTTATTTAACATGGGATGTCAGCAATCCAAAACTTGAATAGCTTATAAGAAAGGCCATCTCCGTTCCGAACAGTCCTTTTTTTTATACTCACTCAATAGCGATAGAGCCTAAAAGCATATTGATCCTGCAGTAATGTGTCGAGGTTTATGCCCAGTAATGCAGATTTCACTGCATTTTTGTTTGCCGGCTTAAAGTTAATCTCAATAAATGTATAGTAAAAGTTCAGTTAAATCCTTTCCCCACACTACGTGTTCCGTTCTGATTAACACAGATGTAAAACTCGCGGAATAATTCAAACCGCAGGAATAATTCAAGTGAAAGCAAGCACTTGGGAAGGAAGTATAATATTTTATGCAGGAATTAGGTGTGTAGTTGTGCACTCATTTATCCATTCAATTAATACTGAGCAGCACATTAATCATTTCCCTGATTCATTTTCGCGAGTTGCTCTCTTTTTTTATTCAATTTAAACAAACCTATTAACAAGGATTAACTCCTTTGAATAAGAATTCAGAGCAATCCCAAAACTCTCCAACGTGCACATTTGTTCTGGGGAATGGATTTAGCTGATGGCTGCTGTTCAAGACAATTCAAAAAGTAAGAACTAAGCTTAACTGTATTAAATGTGAAGGCATCGTGATCAGCACCATGGTCAGCACCAAGATAAGCAGCTTGCTGACGTCTATGGACAACTACGGACAGCATTTCTCCCAAATTCCAAACAAAAAGATCATCAAATGATGCAAAGAGAACAAGCTCATATTCATGAAGAGTCCAGAAAACAATATTTGGTGGAATAATCCTGGTTTCAGTCACAGTTTTCATAAATCTTGGCATGTTCCCCTCCACCAGTCTTACACTCTGCTTTTGGATAACTTTATGCCACTCCTGGTGCAAAAATTCAAGCAGTTCAGCTTAGTTTGATGGCTTGTGATCATCTATCTTCCTCTTCATTATATTCCAGAGGTTGCCAAGTTGGAAAAATCAAAGAAACTCATAATTCCTAAGTAAAGAAAGCTCCACTGAACATTTGGGAGTCTGGGAACACTCTTTTTCCTCCTTTCACCTTGTTCTTCAATAATCAGTCACTCAACAGGACCACAGAAAAGCAGTCATTATTTGGGCAGTGGGTCATTCTCAGCACTGCAGTGGAAGAGACATAGCAGCAGTGCTGCTGGAGTTTTTAAACACTCACTGTCCACTCTATTGAAGACTTCTAAATACTGTAGCTGCTCCACCTTGTAGATGTAAAGTCAAAGACAGAAGCTCTGCATATGTTGCTACACAGTTTTTCTTGATCATCCTCTAGTCATTTATCAGTTCGCACAGATTGCTGCCCACAGGATGTTGTTGGTTGGATATTTTTGGTTGGTGAACTAGTTTAAGAGTCCAGCAGTGACACTGAGAGGTGTTTAAGAACTCCAGCAGCACTGCTGGGTCTGATGCACTCATACCAGTGATACACACACTCATCTACCACCAACCACCATGCCAGTACAGTCACTGCAGTGCTGAGAATGACCCACTGCTTAAATAATAACTGCTCTGTGGTGGTCTATCCTGTGGGGTCCTGAATGGAGGAAAATAATAATAAAGTATGAAGAAGAAACAGATAAAGGACTACACTCAGTAGTTATAGAACTACAAGGTGCTCCTACACTATATAGCATATACACTGTAAACCCATACGTTGTTTAAACTCAAATGATTTAAGTCTGTTTTACATAAAATTGGATATTTCTAAACAATACTCAACTATTTTAAGTATTAGAACATTTGTGTGCATATACATATACATTCAAACTGAGATCTTTGAGTTGAATCAACTTATAATAACTGAGTTTAGTTTGTTGCCATTAACAGCTTCTTTTCAATTGGCTTCTGCCACAATCTATTTGCATACTGGGTGTGTCCAACAGTTTCTGACACTCACCATCAGTGTGTAGTGATTCCCTCTGGGCTACCTTAGAAATAAATCTAGTTCCCCTTTAGTTGTAATAACTTGATGTTTTAATTTATGCCAACTCAAGTTTTCATTCTGCATTCCTTAACTGTTTTAAGGCAACCGGTTTCCTCAAATTTTTAAAGTAAATTGAACTAAAAAAATTTGAGCAAACCTTAAAAATGTTTAAATTTATGCTAACTCAAGTTGTCATTACCCATTACTTAACTTTTTTAAGGTAACCAGTTTCCTCAAATGTTTTAAGTAAATTCAAATTATCCAGGCTTAATGTGTGGTGAGTGATGCTGAAAAAGTAAAGTAATAAAAATAAAAAGAATAAAAAAAGGAGATGGACGTTATATTCTGATATGACTGTGTGTACGTTTCCTATATTTAAATATTTCTCTGGCAATCAGCTTATTTCACTCTATTTAAATTAATCAGTCTCGCTTTTTTTTTTTTTTTTTTTTGCTTTATTCTTTCTTGTTTGTCCCATATGTTTTCCTCTGGTTTTGTTTTGGCTGGAGGGCAGTACTCTATAGCTGAATTTAGTGGCTAATAATTAGCCATTAAGCTTCACTAGCTTCACCAAAACAACACAAAAAAAAGCTCTTATAGCCCAATTTCCATCTTAGAAGCTGGGCTGTTATATTTGTCTGATTCTCTATGTTAAGAAAGACTAATTGTAGCCTAGAGGCCTTTCCCAAGACATGACCTCACCGCCGAGGCTTAAGGGCACTCAGATAGAGGGAGAAACGAGTACGAGGGGGAAGGAATAAACGAGTGAGTGGATACTGTATGCAAAGAAGAGGGGAAAAAAAGCTTTGAATCTGATTAGGCTAAAGACTCCAAGGCTCCATACTGGCTCGATCCTGAGCACTTTGATGAGAGGACTTCAGCGAGGCCTACAGTGATAAAAGCCCTTCAGCCTTCAGGTCTGGTCTTCTTCTGAAGATCTCTCTCTCTCTCTCTTCTGAAGATTTCTCTAGTGCTTTGTCTTTTACAGATCAGCACGTGCATAAAGATACCATCAATCATTTTCTGCATAGATTAAAATAGATTTTATAGGTGTTATTTTCAGAATAGTGGACCTCATGGCCATCAAAGCTAAAAAAAAAAAATAATCTTAAGAACTGTAATTCTCTTGACAATACACCATATGTAAAAAAAAAAAAAAAAAAAAAAAATCAATCTTGTTTTAAAGATTTGATTTTATAATTGTATTTTAATCAGCTTGATATTTTACCACCACAAGAATAAATTAAAGGTAGTAATTGCTGAACATGCAGTAAGTTTCTTCAAGCGCTTAAAAAAAAACATGGTTGATGATGTTAAAGAGATGTTCATACCAAAATGATAGGGAATTCTTCACATGCTTAAATAGCTTGAGATTGTAATGAAAATATCTGAATAAATTACTAAATTACTGAAAAAAATATTGAAAATAATGTAAGAAAATATAATTAACATTAAAGTGGCAGCACTTACAATAAGAGTACCTTCATTTACAGTAATTACGACAGCATGTCTCAACTAATTATTCAATGACACTATTAAATACATTATTTTGACTAATGTCTCAATTCATTATTATTTACAACACTTTTAAGCATTAAAATATATAATTAGGTTGGCTTGGAAAAGCCAGCTTACTGTTTTCTTCAGTTTTTTCTTTAGTATTTTTTTATGAGATTGAACAACATGCTGTTACTGTCACATCCTGGTCTCGTCTCGTGTCTGTGTGTCTTCCCCACGTGACCTGTGCTCCCCTGTGTCTCCTGTCTCAGTACTTTTCCACCTGTGTCTCATTTGTAGCTCCGCCCCTTCCCCAGGTGTTTCTAATTATAGTGTTTCCTGTTTCTTTAAATAGCCCTCGTCTACCACTTTGTCTCCGTCGCTCTTTGCACTAACCCCTGTTGTTTGTCTCTCCGTGTCTCTTTGTGATTTCAGCCTAAGCCCTAGCCCTAGTTCCTTGTTTACATCTTCTTGTTTCTTGTTCCCTTTAGTTCCGTGCTTAGTTTATTTATCACTGTCTAGTTTAGCCTCTTGTTAGTTTTCCTTGTATATATCTCCCTGTTTTATGTTTAAGTGTTTACTTGTTTCTCGTTTCCTGGTTTATTTTTATTTATTTATTAAATTATTCATTTCTCACCCTACCTGCACTTGTGTCCGCCTCCTCGTCTCCCTGCCTGGGTCATCCGTGACAGAAAGACCGACCTAACATGGACACAGCAGGTTCTGCGTGGACAGGCTCCAGGATGGCGATTCACCATACTCCAGGCGGGATCCCGGCGCAGGAAACCTCGAGGCCTCATGGACGCCGCAGGCCTCGGGGTAGGCGCTCTAAGGGGTCCCACCAGCCGGAAAAAGACCCCTTTTCCGGGGAGGATTTTCTTGGGGGGGCGATGAGGGTTGGTGTTATGAGCCTCGGTGCCTCCGAGTACCCGAGGCTCAAGGAGCGGGATCCGTGGGACTTTCTCGGGTGAGCTCCCAGCAGCTCCGAGGACGAAGAGGAGCTCTACGCTGCACCAGCCCGCACTCCATTGCCGTTCCCCCCAGGGGCGGTGCTCTACCCGGCTCTCGGCCGCACAGCTCCTAAGGCCATCCCAACTCCCGTGACTCTCGCTCCGGGACTGCTGCGGTGCTTGAGCCGCTCTCCAGGATTACAAATCCAGTCCGGGATTTTGCGGCAACCGCACTCTCAAGACCTGCAGCTGCAGCGCCAGCACCTCAGGCTGAGGAGCTGGCTTTCATGGCGGCTGCAGAGCTGGATTCCGCCGCTGCAATCCAGCCTCTCTCTGGGACTATCTCCGCGGCAACCCAGCCGTGCTCCGGGACTGTTTTAGAGACTTTTCCCGTGCCGGTCTCTACTGGCGGCCCCGCGCTGCTTGCTATGGACTTTACCGGCGAGGCTGCAGATCCACTCCGGGTTTTTGTTTCACCCGCGGTTTCAGGCCTCACAGCAGCAGCGCTGGATCTCTACGCGCCCATCTCCAAGTTGTCCTCAGCTGCTGAGCCACGCCCCCGTACTCCTGCCGTCTCAGACTCTGCACATGCTGACGTGCGTGCTGCTCCAGCCTCCGTGTCTGCTGAAGCTCCTCCAGCCTCCGTGTCTGCTGAAGCTGCTCAAGTCTTCGTGTCTGCAGAAGCTGCTCAAGCCTCCGTGTCTGCAGAAGCTGCTCAAGCCTCCGTGTCTGCAGAAGCTGCTCAAGCCTCCGTCTCTGCTGAAGTTGCTCAAGCCTCCGTCTCTGCTGAAGCTGTTCATGCCTCCGTCTCTGCTCCAGCTGTTCAAGCCTCCGTGTCTGCTCCAGCTGTTCAAGCCTCCGTGTCTGCTCCAGCTGTTCAAGCCTCTGTGTCTGCTCCAGCTGTTCAAGCCTCCGCGCCAGCACCAGCTCCCGCTGCCCGAGTCGCCACCCCACCGGTTCCTGCTCCCAGAACTTTGTTTGGCCCCAGGGCCCATTTACCCAGGCAGGCACAGAGGCCGCCGGACTTTCACTCCAGAACTGTGCCCAGGCTGGCTCCTTGGACTTCCCCACAGACTTTTGCCAGTCCTGGGCACCCACCCATGTTTTTGGTCCCTGTGTCTCTCCCTGTCTTGGTTCCCGTGTCTGTGTTTGTTCTGGTTCCTGTCCCTGGTGGTTTCTCCGTTCCTGTCCCAGTCACCGTGTTTGTTTCTGTCCCTGTTAATGTCCTCGTCCCTGTTCCCATGTCTAGTCCCATCCAGTCTACGTCTCCTTTCCAGTTCCCCGTCCAGTCTCCGTCTCCTGTCCAGTTCCCCGTCCAGTCTCCGTCTCCTGTCCAGTTCCCCGTCCAGTCTCCCGTTCTGTCTCCTGTCCAGTCTCTGTCCAACGTCCAGTTCCCTGTCCAGTCTCCGTCCCCTGTCCAGTTCCCCGTCCAGTCTCTGTCTCCCGTTCAGTCTCCCGTCCAGTCTCTGTCCTCTGTCCTGTCTCCGTTTCAGTCCCCAGTTTCGTCTCTTTTTTTCCCTGGCCTCTCCCCGCCGCCAGCCCGCGGGGTTCGTTTTTACGCGCCTCAGGAGCTGCGCGTTTAGGGGGAGGCTTCTGTCACATCCTGGTCTCGTCTCGTGTCTGTGTGTCTTCCCCACGTGACCTGTGCTCCCCTGTGTCTCCTGTCTCAGTACTTTTCCACCTGTGTCTCATTTGTAGCTCCGCCCCTTCCCCAGGTGTTTCTAATTATAGTGTTTCCTGTTTCTTTAAATAGCCCTCGTCTACCACTTTGTCTCCGTCGGTCTTTGCACTAACCCCTGTTGTTTGTCTCTCCGTGTCTCTTTGTGATTTCAGCCTTAGCCCTAGCCCTAGTTCCTTGTTTACATCTTCTTGTTTCTTGTTCCCTTTAGTTCCCTGCATAGTTTATTTATCCCTGTCTAGTTTAGCCTCTTGTTAGTTTTCCTTGTATATATCTCCCTGTTTTATGTTTAAGTGTTTACTTGGCTAAAAACAGTGCTAAGCTACACAGCATATCACTTGTACTGGACACTCATTATTAACACATATGCCAGGAAAAATATAGATTGAAATTATAGAGCCAGTTTAAATGGAAATGTATTTTGATCAAATTAAATACTGTATATGCTATTCATGGACATGCACTAGATTAATTCCAATCAGATGACAAAATTCATTTAATTAATGTCGATATATCCCCAGTGTGTAAGTAATGTTAAATCCACACCAGTATAGAAGATGTATCACCCAGTACTATTAGGAATTAAACCGTGCTCTTCAGAAATACAGATCTTTAAAACACACACACACACACACACACACTCACTCACACCCCTTACTTTGCTCATTTCATCTCCTCCATGCACCGACGCCCAACCATTACAGCTCCTTGCATTATTAGCTATCATTTCAAGCCGCAGCACCCCTACAGCCCGGGCGCACGCTGTAGCTAATGCGGTGTCGGCTCTCTGTATTTCAGTAATATTTCAGACCCAGCAGTGGTCGTGTTCATCCTCCCTTTAAAGAGCACTCTTAATAACTACCCTGTAGTCCACGCAGTGCAGAGGCATTCACACACTGCTGGCCTCAGAGACACACAAGTCTCTGAAGCAGGTGTGTGACTCCATCAGCTCGTAGAACACAACTAAAATCACCAGATCCGCTTGCCTTTCCATTCAGAACACGATACAAGCGCTCTGGTAGACGTCAGATTAACCTTCAGGAGTTCTGCTTAGAGAATTGAAATCTTCTGCTTAACAAATGGATTACATTTTCAGGTAAGGCACCTTGGCTGCAATATATACTCTAACTAACTCCATCTAAAGCTCTCTTGGCCCCAGGCTTGTGAGTTTGACCACTGTTGTGCTTAAACTTGAGCACAATGAGCAAACTGGCCAGTGTTCAGCCTCATTAATAAAGAGGGAGTGCTATAATGTGTAATATCGGCACTGCTGTGCTGCGGTCGTACACTGAAAAAAAAAAAAAGAAAGATGCATAAAATTTATTTTTAAAAAGTTTCACAACTTTCTGCATTTGCTTTTTTTTTAAGTAAATTAAATTTCACATAAATTTAAGTAACTTCAACTCGGTTTCAAGACTTAAATGTTACATAGAGTAAATAAGTGAACTGAACTTCAGTCAATCCTTTCTTTTATTAAACTTTACCTAATTTATTTTTGCTAAATCAATCCTTTCTTTTAGTAACCTTTTCAGGAAACAGGCAAGCTGGCTATTTTTTTCTGCTGAACAGGTAATCACTGAGCTTCAGCTAGGTTGCTAACCAAAGCTTCCAGTCATACAGTAATACATGCTAATTGTTGCAATTGTTATAATGTGGTTTTGAGAGTGCACGATTGGAGTCTGGGTGTACACTTGGGGTTTAAGGGGTTAATATTAACTGTTGCTGTGTACGCAGGTTTAAAAGTGGATGCCAGAAGGATGGGACTCTCCATTTCTGAAGCTGTGCAATCAATCCACAGTTTAATGTGTGTATACATGACATACATTGTAGAAGGCAATACTTCCTATATTGGACTGCCTAGTGTTCGTGCCGAAACTACACCCACATTTAATGCCAGAGATTCCAGACGTACATTCCGTTCCATGGGATGTGGCAAAATTCATGGGACACGTGGGACATGTCAGTGTAACATAAATGCAGTCTTTATAATATTACATCTTTAACCTTACCCTATAAGCCCATTTAAGCTAGCTTAACTTTTACCAAACGGGCTAAGTGTTGCTAAGTGTGAGGTTGGATTTGTTATTGCTACTGTTTTGTGACTCTGCAGGCCACCGTAGTATGTGCGTCCAAAATCCTCCCGAAAAAAGTTGTGAGCCAGTAAATCATTTGAAGACATTTTGCAGTTGATGGAACGCTGCATCGAGTGATTATGAAGGTTAGCTGTGGTTTTAGCAGTTGACTTATTGATTTGCAGAAGATTAGGCTGACATGCCGAGCTGCACATGCGATGTCTGACTGGGGCATCTGCCAGGGGGGCACACATCAAATAAAGAGGCTGTGAATGATAAGGTAACATACCAGCTCGTGGTGCCCCCATGTGTGAGAGAAAATCAGAGAAAGCGAGAGAGAGAGAGAGAGAAAAAGGAGGGAGAGACACACATCATTACTGTACCACCATTCTCTCTCTTTCTTTCTCTCTCTCTTTCCCCATGAGCACTTTGGCGAACAAATGCCAAATGATCACGCTTCTGTGAGCACCATCTGCCAGTACATGCACTCAAAGCACCACTCTCCTCCGCTCCCTCTCACTCCATCACTCTTCCTATTTGTCTTCTTTCCTCTCAATCTCACCCTTTTTGTTACACGTTCCATTTCTTTATCCATCTGCTTCTCCTTACACTTCCCTCCATTTGAATCAGGTTATAGTTAGATTAATTTTAGGTTACAGTTGTAATCAGGGTTAGGTTGAGGGTTTGTTTAAGGGATTGAAAGTGTAGGTTGTGGTTAGGGGTTGGGATCAGTTAAATTTAGGTTATTGTTGGGATTAGGGTTAAGTTAGGGATTAGGTTAAGGGTTTGGTTACAGTTTAGGTTATGGTCATGTTGAGTGTAGGTTATAAATAGGTTTAAGGGTATCTTAACAGTTTGGCTAAGGGTTTGGTTACAGTTTAGGTTATGGTCATGTTGAGTGTAGGTTACAAATAAGTTTAAGTTAAGTTTAACAGTTTGGTTAAGGGTAAGGTTAGGTTTAGGTTTATTTTAAGGGTTTGGTTAAGGTTATGGTTATGATTAGGGTTAGGTTAAGGGTTTGGCTCAGGGTAGGTTGTGGTTAAGGGTTTGGTTAAGTGAAGGCTATGGTTGAAGGTTACATTAAGGGTTTGGTTAAAGTTATGGTTGTGAATAGGGTTAGGTTAAGGTTTTGGTTAAGTGAAGGCTACAGTTGAGGGTTACATTAAGGGTTTGGTTGAGGTTATGGTTATGATTAGGGTTAGGTTAAGGCAGGGGTGTTCAAACTTTTTTTGTTGGGGACCAGAAGGAGAAATATACTTTTTTCCCAATTATTTCATGTACACACCATTTTACTTGACTTACTATCTTTATCTTTGACAGTGATAAACTAAGTAAACTAAGATTTTTCAAATTGATGTTTAATTTCATGATGTCTCTTAATATTAAACCACTTAATTACGGCAACTTTTAGACTAGAAATGCGCACCCTCTCCGCTTTTAGACTCTTTGCCCTGTTTTTCTGCGCTAGAAATGCGCACCCTCTCCGCTTTTAGACTCTTTGGCCCGTTTTTCTGCGCTAGAAATGTGCACCCTCTCCACTTTTAGACTCGTTGGCTCGTTTCTGACACCTAGCGTTCAAACTTTTAATCTCACATTATAAAGACCTGCTTAACAGCGGGCCAACTTTCATTTTATTTCTAAAATACCTCGCGGCCCGCTCCAAAAAAGGAAACGGGCCGCAAATGGCCCGCGAGCCGTAGTTTGGACATCCCTGGGTTAAGGGTTTGGTTCAGTGTAGGTTGTGGTTAAAGTTTGGATTTGGTAAAAAATTAGGTTATGGTATTGATCAGGGTTAGGTTAAGGGTTTGGTTTAGGCTGTGGTTAAGGTTGTGGTTAAGGTTGTGGTTAAGGTTGTGGTTAAAGGTTGCGTTAAGGGTTTGGTTTAGGTCACGATTAAGTTGGTTAAATTTAGGTTATAATTGGGATTAGGGTGAGGTTAAGGGTTTGTTAAGGATCTGGTTAAGGGTCTAGTTAAATGTAGGTTATGGTTTAGATTATGTTTAGATTCAGTGTAGATTACAGTAACGATCATCATAACAGTTTGGTTAAGAGTAAGGTTAGGTTTAGGTTTACATTATGGGTTTGGTTTAGGTTATGATTTGGTTAGGGTTGTTATTATGGTTAGGTTAGGGTTACTTTATGGGAGACTAGTTTAGGTTACAGTTATGGTTAAATTTGGGTTTCAGATTATGGGCATGGTTAGATTAAGTTCAGGTTTAAATTTAGGTTTGGGTTTAGGTAATTAATGCATAAGAACACAGGCTGAGCTATATTTAGTACACACTCTATGAATCCTGAAATGGTCACTTAGTTTTATATGTACACATTTTTCTTGAGACCAGACTTCCTTAAACCCAAAGAATTAAAAAAACAACAAAAAATATATATATACTTTTTTAAAACCAAGATGGATGGTGATGCCGGAAGGCTGGCATCAACACCCAGCCTTAAACAGCGAGTGTAACGAATGTCCACGATAATTCCTCGCGGAGAGAGAGCGAGAGAAATAAACAACAACAAAAAACAAAACAGACGCATTATCCAAGAGATAGTAATGATCCTCATTCTTTCTCTCTTTTTTTTTCTTTCCTATTTTTGCAAGTTCATGCCAGAATATGTTTGCTGGAGTTTTGTTGATAGACTTGATTTTGGCTGCAGGGGCTCAGCTCAATCTTGCTAATCTGGTTGCGGCACAGTGCTTCTCCAGACTAGGCTTGGCACCGGGCCTAACTGGCTTGAATCCTCAGGCTTAGTTGTTATAGAGCAGTCTTCTGTTGCTCTCTGCTGCCGATGCTCCCCTATCAGCCCTTACGCTCACTCTCGCAGCCTGTAAATATGAGAAATAAAGCCTGCTAACATACAGCCAGTTACTTTACTGCTGGGCTTTCTTGTCACTGTTAGAAAACTGAGGTTACATCTTCGGCGGACGGGGTCAAAATCCAATCTACGCAAACATATTTCTTCTCATAAATGTCAAGTTCCCTGGTGCAAGCTACAGACTGTCATAAAAATGGAAGGAAAAACAGGCTGTGAATTGTCCGGCATTGCTTGACATTGAATGACCAATAGGTCAGCCAGTCGTCTGTGGCAAACAAAAAAAAAGAATATTGGGTAAATATCTGCGCACTCAAGAGTTTGCGGTTGTAGATTCACCAACAAGTAGAATGCTTTCAGTTTAACTACAGTCTCCAGTATCATTATGAAAGCATCCTACTGGAAAGCATGCTTTGTAAATCGAGTAGCTCTATTCAGTGGCTTGTAATAGTATTAATGCAATAGTATTAATAGTATTGAGCATCCCAAGGAACAAAAGGAAATAATAAGGAATAAAGGAATTCTACAACTGCAAACCTACCAAGACATGGCCGTCCACCCAAACTGAGAGATTAAGAAACTAGAGCACTGGTCAGAGAGGCAGCCAAAAGGCCCATGGTCACTCTGGAGGAGCTGCAGAAATCCACAGCTCAGGTGGGAGAATCTGCCCATAGGACAACTATAAATTGCATGACCTCAGCATCAATTCAGGCTATGATATGTAACACTGAATCAGTTCATGTTCATTTATTTAAAGTACCAGTAACATATTTGGACACACCTTTTCCCATTCACAGTGTTTTCTTTATTTTTTATTTTATTTTTATTTATTTATTTTTTTTATTTGCAGTGAAGACATAAAAGCTACACAGGAACACATTGAATTATTTTGTAAAAAAAAAGTTTAACAAACCAGAATCTGTTTTTATACATTAGATTATTCTAAATATCCACATTTATCTTTGAGGACAGATCTGCACACTCTCTGTATTTTAATATCAGTATCTTCATGAGGTAGAGTCACCTGGAATAGTTTTCTCAGTGTCTTAAAGGAGTTTCTGGAGGTGCTGAACAATAGTTACTGCTTTTCCTACATGCTGTGAAGCTCCAGCTGATCCCAAATCACCTCAAATCACCATCTCAGTTGAGTTCAGATCAGGGGATTGTGAAGGCCAGGTAGTCGTTAGGACTTTCCCATTAAGACTCTTTCTCAGTAGCCTCTTGGTCACAAATATAAATCAGTCTAACAAGGCTTTGTGGTGACATCATGCATGGCATGACACATGATAAAACAGAACCAAAAACTCATGTGCTTTTTATTTTTTTTTCTCCACAGAAGCAGTTAATTAACAGTTAATTAACATTTTAAAATGTATCCTGCTTTGGAGGCTCAGTTTTCCATCAGGAGAGGCCCAACCTTTTTTTTATTGTAAACCTTAGTTTACAATGTAATTCCATATATTTTCCTTGATTGTTTTTATATATTTGATATGAATCTACAATGTAGAAAATAAACACAAAATAAAAAGTTTAATATAAAACTTGATATAAATGAAATAACCTTGCATGGAAGCATGGAATCATGACAAAAACATAGAATACAACTCAAACACTCAGCATATACCTCAGGAAAATGAGAGGTTCATCATTCATCAAAATAATGATGCTGATTTAAGGTCATAATAGTGTAAAATAGTGAAAAACAGCAGTATAACTTTGCAACCCTTATCAATACAAAACAATAACCTCTCTATCTCTATATGTTGCTGCATTAATGGTGATTATTGTTTTATGACTCATGTTTATGGACAGTTACTGTATAAATTCACTTGCAGTAAATCAGGAAAGCACGAGCTGACCTCTTGACTCCGAGCGATGACGCATCTTTCAGTTTTGCGATATGAAAGCCAGCAAATATGATTAAACGACGCCTGCATCTCTCTATCTCTCTGTCTCTCCGTCTGTCTCCATCACAACAATATTGAAATTATTTTCCCTGCTTTAATAGCGCGTGTTGTGAATACACTGCAGACAGTAACAGCATCAATAAATGGATAATTCTGGGTAATGTAGTGCGCGAGAGGAAGAGGGAGTCAATATAATCTCATAGCGCATGCTGAGGGAAGCAGCATCTCTCCGCCACTGGGACGCCATGCTGCTTGCATTAATCACATAATTACATTAAACATGGGAGAGAGGAAACATTCTCTCGCGCGCTCGACTCTCGCCTTCCTCTCGCCCCCAGGTAATTCGATAACAGTTTTAAATATAAAAATGTCAACAACTCTATTGAGTTACCTGTTAACAGTGAAAGGCCACGCTTCCTATTTCATTACTCAAACAACAATTAAAGCCGAGCACGCTGTCCCCAACAAACATGACTAATCATATTTTATAGAGATCGTGTGAGGGCAGTGAGACGAGTGCTGTGCGCACGAGTGCTAAGCCCATTCGCGCTGCTTTCGCACTACCTTCTACCTCCCTAACCTGTTAAAAAAAGCTGGTTTTAGGCTTTCTACCTCATTATGGCCCATTATGAGGTTCCATCAGTGTGTTTACTGGTTGGGATCGATATGTCTTGCTCTGATAGGGATAAATTGCTGACAAGATATTGGGGTACTGTCACTTGCTGCTACTCAACATCACTCATATTAGCGGCCTTATTAAGTCCAGGCTAAGTTGGAAGGCACAGTCAAATACGCACATACAAAGAGCCTAGAAAAGTTGGAGACCATCCTTCTTTTATCTAACATTTCAGTAGCAGGAAAGTTTATTAGAAGTTTATTTACCAGAAAATAACAAAGACGTCTCGTAAAGTCAGTACCGCATTATCCTCTTGAGACCTTCCGACTTCATATGAGTACATTTGAATTCATTTCTGTATTTTTAAATGTTGATACGTTGAGACACTGCACATACAGTACCATCTTGTGGTCACATGACAACATTATGCTCAACTGATTGAAAACGAAATGGTGGGAATCCCAGTCCAAGGTTTCTACAGCCAGTCCAGATAAAAAAAAAAATGGGCCAGATAATAATTATCATCAAATTGAATCTTTGAATAATGCTTTTTTTTTTTTTTTTATCTGGACTGGCTGTAGAAACCTTGGACTGGGATTCCCACCATTTTGTTTTCAGACGTCTTTGTTATTTTCTGGTAAATAAACTTCTAATAAACTTT